>NC_137825.1:25520438-25527938 GCF_963921795.1 Nannobrachium achirus
GTACACATTTTTGAAACTTGGAGATACAAGGTTTCCACCCGACAACGACGATATATTGCATTGTTCTAAATATCTTGTATACCGCATGATCATTGGTTTGTTATTCCGTTAGCTAATGAATTAGTCAGTCAGTCAGACAGACAGACAGACAGACAGACAGACAGACAGACAGACAGACAGACAGACAGACAGTGAACAAGAGTGTTAGTGTGACTGAGTGAGTGACTGACTGAGTGCCAGTCAGTCACTCAGTCAGTCGGTGAATCACTCTGCAAACAGGCTTTCTATCTCAGCTCATAATAATAATGAACAGACACACAGTATCAACAGGAGTGAGGATGCCAGGCCTTATTTCACAGGCAGTTTCGTTATTGCTTATACCTTCAACTTTGGCATTATACTGTAATAAAAGCCTTTTTACTTCATCGCACGGCGAAAATAGCCGATCTACAAGCTCACAAAGTGTGGCGGTGCGTTCTCATACTCGTTTTCTTGCCAGCCTGCCAGAAACCAAGGACGAGGTAGTTGAAATCTTATTGGCTCGTGCATTGATCCGTCAAGATGTGGTCAATAAAAATGCACAGCTTTGCTTTGGGTAGATACTGTGTATAGCAGGGGACCCCTAGGGGGGTCCTCAGAGTTACTACATGGAGTCCTCCAAATCTTCCAATCCTTTTTATATTAACAACTTGAACCCTAGTGACCATATTGTGCGAACTGTAGCCAAAAATAGCAGATCTACAAGCTCACAACGCCTCGCAGCGTGAGGTGTTGTGAGTTTGTAGATCGGCTATTTTCAGCAAAGAGGTTTGGTGTAGAGGGGAAAAAGGGCAGTACAGAGTAAAAGGTCAAGTTTATTAGGTAATGACGGCTCAAGTCATTAAATATCTGAAAACACAAATTGACCTGAATCCAAAATACACTGCTGATTGTGCTGTCAAATGATGATACTACGTACAGTATATGGAATCTATGAAAAAGGTTGTGGGGGTCCCTGCTTCATCTCTCTCTCAACTAAGGGGTCCTTGGCCTGAAAACGTCGAAGACCACTGATGTATAGTATATGTATGTAGGCTACCGTATACTTTATCCTGTGGTATGTGTATTTTTCCAAACGTGTACAGCAAATGTGATGTTACGTAATCTCCTTATTAAAAGCGGAATGCCATGCTGGCGTCACAGACGCTCATGTCCCCTTTGTTCTGCTCGGCGTGCCTCTGCCGGTAACTAGGGCTGTCTGAGTCCCACAGGAAGTCCTTCAGTTCTTTGCTTCCTGTTTGAAGATGGTGATGCTCAACACCCCCCCGCCACCCCACCCCGTCCCCAACCCCTCCGATGCTGACTGCGGTCTTTAATCGTGTCCCTTTGAACTTTCATGAGTTCTGTTGCATGTTGTGTTGTCATCCTGAGTCTTCCAGTCCGGTGGGCTCTGGGTAACTGCATGGGGGTCCTTGAGGAGGGTGTGAGGGTGTAACCATGCTAAATTATTGGTAACTCTTGAGAGTGTGCAAATGGAACCAAATGGAACCTGTACGGGTACATTTGGTTCCATTTGCACACTCTTAAGAGGGACCCGTGGCCTAAAAAGCTGGGGCCCTTAAATGAAAAGGTTTCTATAACCGTCTGATTCCGTTAAGTGTCCTGAACATGTTCAGGTGCAAAACCTACCCCATGTGTCTGTTATTCAGTGGACTCACTGGACATTTTAATTGGACTGGGAGCATCACCACTCAATACTTTATAACAGGAGTCTTCAACAGGGGGTCCGGGACCCCTAGGGGGTCCTCAGAGTTACTACAGGGGGCCACCAAATCCTTGTGTAATAGGATCATTATTTTCAATTAAAAACGTTGAACCCTCGCATCCCTATTCTTAGAAGAACATTAGCCAAAAATAGCAGATCTACAGCGTTGAGAGCTTGTAGATCGGCTATTTTCAGCAAAGATGTTTGGTGTAGAGGTCAAAAAGAGCAGACCAAGTACATAGTGAAAGGTCAAGTTTACTATGTATCGACGATTGAAGTGTCTAAATGTCTGAAAAAAATTACATTAACACAAATCCAACATAGACTGATGACAGATGAAGTCAATGAAAATCTGCATAACGCATTTATACAACATGTATAAATGCTCAGTTAAGGGTTCAGTTAAGGGGTCCTTGGCCTGAAAACATTGAAGACCCCTGCGCTATAAGAGTACTGGTTTTGCTTTTATTTTTTTTGGTACAGTCAGCTGTTTGTCACCCTCCATTAGGGCACTTGTGTGCAGGTGTGCAGCTTTAGCGAAAGCCATTCTGTAGATGGTAAAGGTTACAATGAGAGCAACAAGGTGAATTCATGGAGGATATTGTTTTCTGGTTCAAAGTAACAAGTACATCGAGTTCCATTTCGATCTAAAACCACAGCCTCCCATTGATCGCGAAAAGGAGCGGTTCCAGTTGAAGAAGCTTGAGCGAGGTCACAGATTAAAAGCCTTGGATGTTGCTACAGCTTGTATAGTGCTGGGCCAAGGCTTGCTCATGTTCACAAATATTGACTCGGCCGTCGTAAGAATAACACAGGCTTATGCAGATTTTTTTTTTTCACATTGATTGGTAATTCCCTTTTCGACGGCTCAGAGGCAATCGAAAGAAAGCTACAGTCCCCAGACATGCAGTACTGTGGAGCAGTGGTGTAAAGTAACTACAGTACATTTACTTACGTACTGTACTCAAGTACAATTTTTAGGTATTTGTACTGTACTTTACTTGAGTATGTCCAATTTCCAGTGCTTTTACTTCTACTCCACTACATCTCGATTCCAAATATTGTACTTTTACTCCACTACGTTTATTTGAAAACTTTAGTTACTAGTTACTTTGCAGATATAAATTATAATATTCTAAAACATACATGAAACACTTTAGCACTATCTTACACCTTGTCTATTTGAAAATAGCAGATCTAGAAGCTCACATTTTATTGCCAATACTTTTGTACTTTTACTCAAGTATATTTTGAATTCCGGACTTTTACTTGTAACAGAGTATTTCTACATTGCAGTATTGATGCTTTTACCTAATAAAACATTCAAGTACTTTTTCCACCACTGCATGCGCGCCGCTGACCCAGCTGCATTATGGGTCAGAGTGATGAATGAGTGAGTCGTGAGCTAATATAATAGAGGAAGGACAGGTCATTTGTCCTGTTGGCCCGGGTCCCCACATGATGTAATACAGTTATTAATTTACACACAAACACATGCGCGTGAAAAACGTGACCCCTGTTTTAACGCAGTTTTATCGCAAACACACTCTCTGCTGTTGGATAACAGTGGACAGAGGACGCTGTGTGTGTGTGTGTGTGTGTGTGCGTGTGTTTGTGTTCGTGTGTGTGCGTGTGAGTGTGCGTTAGGGATGGGATGATACGCGATATTATCGTTTATCGTGATAAAAAACACAATAATCGTATCGTGGAGATTTAATTTGTCATGATATCGTCCTCCGTCATGCACTGGGATCAATTCACCTTTTATTTGCCGAGCTGCATATCCGGTAACATTAAACCCTCTGATAAAAGGCATAATATACATACTTTTTCACTTCTTTTTTTTCACCATATATCAAATGTCTTGGCCAAAAAATCGCCGATCTGCTATTTTGTGAGCTTGTAGATCTGCTATTTTTTGGCAAAATTTGCCAAAAAATAGCAGATCTAATGTTCCGCCACAGGATATTGGATTTTGATTATCGCGATAATATTGTAAATCGCGATTTCTTTTGTCACAATAATCATGATATGAAATGTTCATATCGTCCCATCCCTAGTGTGCGTGCACGTGTGCGTGTGCTTGCGCGCATGTGTGCTTATTGAAGTGGTATCAGACTATTCTGGGTTATTATAGATCAACTGTTTAAGCTCATCATTGATTGTTGTCACATAGATGGCTTGGCGTTTAGCCTAGCCACATTCCAAAGGCCCCTCTTTTGACTCTGTGGTCGATACAATGTGTGTGCAATGCATCAAGCTGTCTGCAGCATGCACTAACTAATAGGACAGACACTCTCTCATGCTGTTAGTCAGTCCTCTGCTCTCTCTCTCTCTATCACTGCTTCTCCCTCTCTATGCTGGATACAAACTCTTTTATACGCCGGTTTTAGCCTGCATGGCGTCATTATTGGCAGAGAAAATAAAAAGTACATTTCAAGCGTAAATGTTTTTGTTTTCAGCTTGTATTTTTCGTCCTCTTCACCATGCGATGAAGTACAGTACACAGGGCGGAAGTGGTTAAAGGAGTAGTTCATCCAAAAAATGACTTAGGGTTAGGGTTAGTTTTCTATCAATTACTTTTTTGGGGGGGTGAACTACTCCTTTAAGTGAGTGTGTTTACATGCAGAATGCTGACCATACGCTGATTAAAGCAATACCATGGTTATTGAAATGGTCATGTAAACACTGTTATCTGATTTCCAAAATCAGAGTATATGTCTTAATCGGGGTATGGTTAAAAAGAAAAAGAATTGCACAAGCTTTTGATTTATTTGGCCATATAAACACTTGTACTGTTGTGTGTATATATATATATCGTCGAAATCGAGATAGTACGTATCGAAATAGTACGTTATTTCGTAACTTAAAGCCCTACTTCATCATACAAGAGTATTGCACAAAAGTAGTGAAAATAGCAGATCTACAAGCACAACGCCTCGCGATGTTGCTCATTTTTCAAATAATAATAAAAAAGGGTTAGGGTTAGGGTTAGTTTTTTTTTTGGGACATACAGGGTTTCCACACAAGAGTGACGATATTTACAAAATATGTACAGTAAGCTTGTATTATGCGTGCATGTCTGAATAATTAAGAACTTCACTCGACTGCAGCAAAAACATGCACAAGTCCAGGTTATACAGTCTTAATCGCACTAATACTGTACATGCAAATGCTTCAATTGAATTACCGCCAATAACCTGATTATTTCCAGTAATCAGGGTATTAGTGAGCATGTAAACATCTTCTGCAGCTTGGAGGAAACTCTTAATTACTATCAAAACAGGTACAGGCAGCTGCCCTATGGACCTCACTTTGGACTGTAATTAGATTATTTTGACCCATGGAAGTGGTGAATACATCACATCTGCAGACTGTACTTCTACACAGGAGCTTAGACTGTTTGAGTTGGGTAACGGGTTTTACCAGAGGATGTTGTTAATAACACTTTGCTGGTTGTTACGGCAATATCCCTCACGCACGCAAGCAGGCAGGCACACACGCACGCACGCAAGTGCACGCGCACTAAATACTGTAACTCTGTTCCAAAATGTTCTCACATCAAATGCTATAATCACATCAAATGCTTCAGTTCACCACCAACTCACTCACTCACTCCGGCCACAACAGGATCAGCACAAGGACACACAACATGCATATCCTCAGTTTCGTCACTGTCAGGCGGAAACCTTGTATTTCCAAGTTTCAAATCTGTATGTTTTTTCGTAAAGTAAAGCCCTAACCCTAACCCTAACCCTAACCCTAACCCTAGCTGCTTCATCATACAAGACTGTTGCACAAAACTAGTGAAAATAGCAGATCTACAAGCACACAATGCCTCACGATGCGAGGCGTTGTTTGCTTGTAGATCATCTATTTTCGCTAGTTTAAATTGTTTTTAAAATGATAAATACAAAATGAACGGTTTTGGACATATACAAGGTGTCTACCCGACAACAGCGATATATACTGTATAATGTACACACCTCTCAGGGGTCGTGACAATGAGAAACTGAACCCACTGAAAAAGTTGTTGCTATGTGTTGTTTGTGTGTTTATTGTCTGTGATGTTCTGCTTGTCATGCTGTGTATATTCCTTAACCGTGGTGCTGCACATGGTTCGAGCGGGCCTCCATGCTGGTGATCCTGCTGAACTGCGTGACCCTGGGCATGTTCCAGCCCTGTGAGGACGTGCTCTGTGACTCCGACCGCTGCAAGATCCTACAGGTACTGTAACAACCTCCTTTATGATACTACATGTACAGTACGCAAGAACCTCCTTTATGGTATATCCTACAGCAGTGGTTCTCAACCTTTTCAGGCCGCGACCCCCTTAAAAAATAATCATATGTAAACTGGGGACACCCTATGGGAGCGTATTAGGACTCTGCTTTGAGATCCCATAGGTCGAGTGGCCACAGGCAACATAGAGCGCTGTCCGTTTCCCAAATAGTGTCTCTTTTAGGTCTTGAGCCAAAAAGGTTTGGCAATCACTGACATAGAGGGTATCCTGAGTCTGACCTTCCATTGACAGCCCTCTTTGTCAGATAGAAAGGTCCAATCTGATTGTAGGCTATTACACAAAGATAAACTCACCAATATTACAATACTGACAACTTAGGTTATCCTATTTGTCTCTATACAGTCTTTGTTTGACAAAAGTCCACCCTGACATGCTATGACCTACTTTCCCTCAATAAACTGGGTGAAGTGATGATTCGTTCTAAGTGATCTTTTGCTTTGTTTTACACCTGCCTCCCCTGCGTGTGCTCATTATCGCCAGGCATGTGAGTGAAGTGGTTTTGGAGAACTCCACTCCACGTCCTGAATAATTATGTGCAATTTTGGAAACAGGATTATACGCAGGACGTTAAGTGATTTAAAACGAGCACTGCTCAAAACAACTTTGCTATATTGGTGAGTTTAGGATCAGGTTGGAGAAACACATAAAGAGATAGCCCTGAATGACCATAACAGGTCTGTAACTCTGAGAGTGTACAAATGGAATTGGAACCCAATTTGGTTCCATTTGTACACTCTCAGAGGTCCTTGCAAATAAAATGTTTGAGAACCACTACTAGTGTGGATTCATAATGTGCCATAGTGTTGTAGTAAATCAGTGTCATAGGCCTACATATTCTGAAGAATCTGATCATAAAAGACCCAAGACTTAACATTCAGTAATTGGGTCTTCGTGATCAAAATAAGAACATTATAATGGTGTGTAAAACTAAAAAATCGAAACTGTGCCACAGACGAGGCCTCACAGTCTTGCCACGGACATATTTGTCTGTGCACAGACATGACCCTTGGTTATGACCGATGGCTATGACAGGGGTCTTCAACAGGGGGTCCGGGACCCCTAGGGGGTCCTCAGAGTTACTTCAAATCTTTGTGTGATAGAAACATTTTTTCTCCTTTTTTATTAACCACTTGAACCCTAACGTCCATATTCTTTAGAACTTTAGACAAAAATAGGAGATCTACAAGCTCACGCCTCATTTTCGGCAAAGTGATTTGGTGTAGAGGGAAAAAAAGAGCACACCAAGTACAGAGTGAAAGGTCAAGTTTATCAAGTATTGACGGTTCAAGTGGTTACATATCTGATAACACAAATTGACATGAATCCAAAATACACTGATGATTGTGCTGTCAAACAATGAAACTATATGGAATCTGGGGGTCCCTGCTTCATCTCTCTCTCAACTAAGGGGTTCTTGGCCTGAACGTTGAAGACCCCTGCCCTACAGGACCCT
>NC_137825.1:25532938-25610438 GCF_963921795.1 Nannobrachium achirus
TGTGTGTGTGTGTGTGTGTGTGTGTGTGTGTGTGTGTGTGTGCGCGTGTGTACAGTATGTGTGTGAGATGCACCTGTATGTGCATCCCTGCTGCATCTCAGTGTTTCCCTGGCGTGGCTGCGGTGAAAGGCCCCTGATTGAGCTGAATAATCGTTCTCACAATATTATCTCTCTCCTCCTGACACTATGGGTCTCGGCTGAATGGCATATTACAGTTGCTTTGCTCTATTATGCCCAGCAGATGAGGCGTGTGCTGCTTTCATCCGCACTGTGTGTGTGTGTGTGTGTGTGTGTGTGTGTGTGTGTGTGTGTGTGTGTGTGTGTGTGTGTGTGTGTGTGTGTGTGTGCGTGTGCGAGTGTGTATCCGGCTCTCAGAGTTAGTTATTCAACTCACTATACTTTGTCATCTGACAAATAGCGGAACTAGTACAGTAGGTCTACAGTTTCACAACACATTGCAATGCAACGCGAGTCGTGACGTGAGCTTGTAGATCTGCTATTTTGTCAAGTTTGGGGAGACCAGGTGGAAAGTAGTTAAATGAACACAGATTATAGAGAGAATCTGGGCGTTTGTGTGTCCTGCACTGTATAACTGTGTGTGTGTGTGTGTGTGTGTGTGTGTGTGTGTGTGTGTGTGTGTGTGTGTGTGTGTGTGTGTGTGTGTGTGTGTGTGTGTGTGTGTGTGTGTGTGTGTGTGTGTGTGTGCGTGCGTGCGTGCGTGCGTGCGTGCGTGCGTGCGTGCGTGCGTGCGTGCGTGCGTGCGTGCGTGCGTGCGTGCGTGCGTGCGTGCGTGCGTGCGTGCGTGCGTGCGTGCGTGCGTGCGTGCGTGCGTGCGTGCGTGCGTGCGTTTGTGAGAGACAGATCGAGAGCGAGAGAGATGAGTGTCTGACCCCTCTGATAATAGCGTTCACTCTTCTGACAGTGAGAATTAGCATACATAGTGGCTGAGTTATACTGCAGAGAGATGTTTTCTCAGAACTTGATACCACCTTTTGTTTCGGCCACTAAAAGAAACACATGCCCTTTATTTAAACCCTGGCTGTTTACTTTTAGAGGCCAGAGATTGATCTTGGCTTTAATAGCAGGCTTAACAGTACGTGTCAAGCAAGAAGAACACATGCGTTTTTTTCTCTCTCTGTATTCAAGAGTAATACACTGGCCTGTAATGGGGGGAGCAGTGATACGGGCAGGAAGTTTCTCAGGAGGTAGAGCTTGGAATCGGAAGGTTCCTGCCCAGCATTGGTGTAACTTAACTAAGTACATTTACTTAAGTAATGTACTTACTGTAAGTACAATTTTGAGGTATTTGTGCTTTACTTGAGTATTTCTATTTTCCAATACTTTTACTTCTTCTCCACCACATCTCGGATCCAAATATTGTTCCTTTACTCCACTACATTACATTTGAAAACTTGAGTTACTAATTACTTTGTAGATTTGGAATGTTATTGCAAAACATACATTAACCACTTACTTCAGCCGTATACATGTCGGCCATTTGAAAATAGCTAATAGAAAATATATTTTCAAAATATTATAGCCTACATTTTGAAAGCTTGAAATGGGACGTTTCTGCATTCTGAGTACTTTTACTTTAGGTACTTTAAGTATATTTTGATGCCAATACTTTTGTACTTTTACTCAAGTAAATGTTTGAATTCCAGACTTTTACTTATAAGGGTGCACACACACCAAAATATGGCCGCCAGCGGATAAACTCAGCTGCTGACTCAAAACGCAGAGAGCGCATTCTGTCCCACCTCCAGAACCCTCCCCATTCCGCCTTTGACTCACCCGATTGGACAGAGAGGAAAAAACGTAGCTCCAGCATAAACGCAAGCCAAGGTCGGCGCGGCTCGCAGATATCCACTACTGACATGAAAACGCCTATGGGGTTATTATTAGGCCAAATCAAATTCGTATTCGTACTTTGCCTTTTTTTTACTCGTAAACATTTTTACCCAAAAAACTATACGTAAACAAATTAATTGGAAAAAAATATCCGTAAAAAAAAAAAAAGTATGAATGTTTTTGGGGAAGCTACAGTGATTATAATGCCAAAACAAAAAAACAAGACAAAATACGAATATTTTCTTACTGATTTACGAGTGGTTTTGTTGGTTACTTCATCACGAATGCTTTCGTCATCTCACGCACACGAATCTGTATCACGCGCACACGAATGCATGCCTGGAATCAAACGGCCAATAATCACGTGATCAGCAGAGAGCCAATGGAGTGCGGCCTTTCCCACTAGCCAATCATAATTCTCCATTCTTGGCAGCGGTTGCCATGTCTGGTAAAAGTGAGTAATCTCTGCTTTCTGTTGTTTGTTCCTCACATAATATGCCCTATATAAAACCTATATCCACACGATATTTGTTTTTAAACTATTGACTAATCAATCATTTTTATACATTAAATAAAATAGAAATGCATATATTATTAATACACACGATAAAAGCCACTTACAGATGCTGCAAATCAAAACTAGACAATTAACCTTACCTCCGGCCCTGACCTTTTTACTGTAAATACAATATTTATTGTTTCTTATTTTTTTCTTATGATTGATGATACAATGTGCACAATATATTTTATTATTCTGTCATTTAATGTTGTAGGAATTGATAGATAGGCTACCCCAGTGTAAAAAAACACCCCAACATCTTTTTTATTTCTCTTTTTAGTTGACCTTGTATCACTGAACTGTAGCTGTCTTGTACTTTTCTTTTTAATACTTTTAGTATAGTATTCAAGCAGAAGGGGGGAAGGGGGAAGGGGCGGGCGCGCAGAGGCGTTTTGTGTACTTCCGGTTCGTCCACAGACAGTGTTGTGTTGTTGTCGTCTTCGTTAGATAAAAATGCTTTCTTTTCACTTTTTTCTACTTTTATCACTTGTCAAAATACGTTTTATTTGGATGCTTCATCTTTTTACCGTTCATTTTTTTTGTTAGTGTTGTCATCGGTTTTTATTTATAAAAGGGAAACGTATGTAACTATGCTACAGTCTTCACAGCAGAGCCGACAGACAGAGAAAGGTAAGATAACGTCGCTATTATTATCATAAAATACAGCAATCTATCTATTAAAACGTTTGTTAAATGTGCTTAGCAGTAGTGTCTTTTAGGGTTTAGTCCGGGGTCTTTATTTGATGTAAAGAAAGTTTAATATTAACGCTAGCCTCATTAGCATCTTAGCTCCGTCTATAATAGGCTACTACATCATTACGGGTCCATAAAGGGTCCATTTGGTTCCATCTGGACACAAACGTACCATTACATTAAGCTGCCAGCACAACAACTTCTATAGAGTGTCAATGGAACCAAATGGACCCTTAACGGGTCCATAAAGGGTCCATTTGGTTCCATCTGGACAAAAACGTACCATTACGTGTGGTAAAAGTACTCAAATGTTTTTACTTTAAGTACAAATATCAATAATGTAATGTAGAAATACTCTTTTACAAGTAAAAGTCTGGAATTCAAAATGTACTTGATAAAATGGCTAAAGTGTTGGCATCAAAATGTACTTAAAGTGCCAAAAGTAAAAGTACTCTATGCAGAATGTCCCATTTCAAATATTTTGAAAATGGCAGATCTACATGCTCACAATGAGTCGCACTGTGAGCTTGCATTGGAGTAAAAGTACTCCAAAGGCACTCAGCTTGTTGTGTATTAAAGTACAATAATTTTGATCTGTGATATAGAGGAGTACAAGTATTGGAAATTGGAAATAATTCAGCTTGTAGTGGAGTAAAAGTAAAATATTTGGATCTGAGATATAGTGGATTAAAAGTATTGGAAATTGATACTACTCTAGTCAAGTACAAATACCTCAATATTGTACTCAAGTACAGTACTTAAGAAAATGTACTTAATTTCTTTACACCATTGTGTTACCCTTGATTTTAACCCTGTATTCTCCTTTTATTTTCAGTATAACATTTCAGGATGATGTATTCTATGGAGGAGCTGTGTGCTTTGGTTAGCGTCAAGTATGTCAGGGGCAGACATGACGAGGCAGAGACTGTACTAGAGAGCAGTGAAAGCAGCGAAGAAGGTTTGTGGGATAAAAAAAAATAGAAAGAAAAATAGGAATAAGTCAGCTCAGTTTAATGATGTGTGTAGTGATTCTGGCTGTGGTGCAACTTGTGTGATTAATTTGGAAATCAAAGTGTTTTAATCATGAATTACAATAATTAGCTGCTGTATTCAGTGTTCTAATGATAATCTGTATCTTTCCAAGATGCACTTGATTGTGACCAAGTTGATGCTGCCAGTGCTGGGTCAGCTGTTTTGATTCAATCTGGGAGTGAAGGTATGTGGTGTGGTGTGTTATGAATTATAGTGCATAGAAACACATATGTGTGGTTTTGTATTGTACCTGCTGTCCTAGTTACAAATCCCTAAACATGCACTAAGTACCCATTTTGAATTGTTGCTGTACTAGTTTCAAACATAGTATTATTACCTTAACACAAATTGTTAATCAGTATCTGCTGTAGTATCACAATCTTAAAAAGTAGCCATTTCATTAATTTGTGTGACCTTTTTCCCCTTTCAGCAGGAGAAGCAGCAGGAGAAGCAGTTGTGGAGGACTCATCAATTGAGGAGATTGAAGGTTTGTCTTTGTCGCACGCACACACACCCACTGAGAGAGAAGTAAGGTTTGTGGTAAAACAGATTAAGGGCAAAGGATGCAACATCTTGGCAATGTAATTTCTACTTTGCATTCACTGTACATTGTGTTCCTCTTATGTTTTTACCAGAGGGTTTGATTCATCATGGAACCTTAAATTAGAGTTGGATAATCCTGGTGCTGCTGAATCTGGATATGAAGGTAATATTAATAGCTGTATAGAGTCTTTCATACAAAAACATGACGCACACATGTGACACTTTGCATTATTGTCAATGCTGCATGTTTTCTATTTGACATTCAGTCTCTTCTCTTTTTCTGCAGCAGAAGTTGTTGCGCCTCACTCAAATGAGGGAGGCGAAGAAGGAATTGAGGATGACTACTTAAGTGGGGAAGAAGAAGGTTGGTGTAAAACTAACAAGTGCCAGGGAACCGAGGCTATTGGCCAGAGCAAAGCCTGACACTGAATTGCAGGTGTGTTAACATTGCATTCATTTTGTTTCTTTCTTTCCCAGATCCACTCGACCACTAACCCTAACATCTAAACGTGACCAACATGGTGATTCTTCTGGTGCTGCTGAATCTGGATATGAAGGTATTATTATTAATAATCACTGTAATAAACACAAATAGTGACTGCTGAATGTTGCATTTTCATTTTTTTCCTTCAGAATCATACTGTACATGACCAGAAAGCGCCTCACACTTAATGTGAGAACATCTCATATTTCTTTTCTGTTCTTTAGGTGCAGACAGAGTTGAGCCGGACTCAAATGTGGAGGATGAAGATTCTGAAGGAGTTGAGGATGACGACACAAGTGGGGACGAAGAAGGTTTGTGTACAACCAGGCTTAAGTCAGCCAGAGCAAAGAATGCAAAGTCCTAGCAACACTGAATTATGTCAACGTGTGCATTCTGTTTGTTCCTCTTTCTTTCCCAGATCCGCTTGATCGAAACTGGACACCTGAACGTGACCAACATGGTGATTCTCCTGGTGAATCGGAATCTGGAAATGAAGGTGGTGTTGTCATTATTAATATGGACACATGTGTGTAATGTAGTATCTTGCATGGTGCATGTTTGCTATTTAACTCTTTTCTTTCAACTACACATCCATACAGTACACATGTACATACCCACACAGATGTGCACGCAAGGGGCTGCACAGATACACACAGAGAGACTCGCACACTAATGGTCTGAATGACAAATTTTCTCTCTTTTTGTGACACAATATAGGACTTGAGGTGGAAGAAGACTCCTCAGGTGTTGATGCTGGTCTCTGTAGGAAGAGGAGAAATCCAGAGGGCTGGAAGAACAACATCCAGAAGAGGCGTAGAATGATAGGCCAGTCATATCTGGCCTAGGAAGAATAGAGAGTCAGTGTTAAAGGAGGGAAGAAAAATGGGTGTGTCATGTCAGTCTGCAGCCGGCCACAGGTCCAGTAAACTGCACTGCAGAGAAGTGGAAGAGTCGAAGCGAGAAGAGATCTTCAAGTACTTCTGGGAGAAATTAGACTGAGAGAGGAGAGGAAGATTTATGTTGCATCATTGGTAGAGGTGAGCAGTGTAAAGCGACGGAGGACAGGAGCAGAGAAATCCAGGAGGTCGGCATCCATTTTCTGTCACCTTGTCGTAGATGGCAGGAGACTCGGAGTGTGCCAACGCATGTTCCTGTCAACCCTAGGCTTGAAGCAGTGGTCTTTTTTGAAGTGGGTAGGAAGAAGAGGGAAAAGCCCTACTGAGGAAGATAAGCAGAAGCGGGTGAGGGTAAGGAAAGAGGAGTCTGACTTCTTGAAGACCTTCCTTCTGGACCTTCCAAAAGTTCCCTCGCACTACTGCCGGTCCTCGTCCTCTAAGATGTTAGCCTGCTTCCAGACCAGAGACCCCGCCCACTCTCAGAGTGGACTCTTTCTCTGGTCTGGAGCTGAGTACAGGAATCACTTTTTATTTTCGGCTGCTCCAATGAGCACGGGGGGTGGGGGGTGGGTCTAACGAATATCCAATCCGCGCAGCAGTTGAAACGATTCAAACGAAGTTCACACACAGGCAGGCTGAGGAAGGCACACACACGCACACGCTGAGTTCACCAAGCTGTTTATGTTGATTACATGTTTCTGGTCGCAGTTCTGTCACTGGCACAGACAGAGACACACACACAATCACACACACACAGTCCGCGACCGTGCGTCGCGTCCACCGTGCGTGTCGATCACTCGCGCGCGCTCGCAAAAAAGTCCCTCCCTGTAAATCGCTTAGAATAGAGCACAGTTTCAGACTAAAGCGTGAGCTGAGTCTGAGATCAGGCTACTAAGATGTACCTGGAGCCTGTGTTCAAGTCCATCAATCACCTCCATGCAGAGTATATCCGTTCCAGTGCAGACCATGGCATCCAGGCGCTGTCAAGGCAAGTGTTCACCAGAATGTTTAATGTTTGAATTACTCTCTTTTTCACCCGAAGAAAGACCAGTGTGATACCTGCTGTGCGTTCAAGGCTGGGAACATTGAGGCTGCCACATGGAAGGAGCACTGCAACAAAAAGGACACTGCACAAGCCATGAAGCAGAAGGACAAAGACGAGGCAGGTGAGAAGACCTTGGTGACATGCATGGATCTTCAGGGGCTCCTGCTCTGCTCCAAGCTACAGGCCTCATCCCTCTATTTCAAGACCAAGCTCTGTGTCCATAACTTTACCATGTATGACATGACTTCACATGATGCATCAAATTACTTATGGCATGAGGGTGAAGCTGGTCTCTCTGCCAACGAGTTTGCTTCGTGCATCGTGCACTTCCTCGAAGAACATCCCTCTTATGATGAGTACATCCTGTGCACAGTGTGATTGAGAGAAGACTGAGGAACAGAGACATCTGCGTTCCAGCTGAGTATGTCGTTGCCATCCGGGAAGCCCGTACCAATCCCAGGCCATACCAAGTGAAGTATGTAGACCACACTTTCTTCAAAAACTTCAGCCAGGTGAACCTCTGCAAAGCCATCCGCCCGGGAAAGGTCACTGGGGATCCCACCGTGCATGACCTCCGAGCAATCAGGTATTTGAATACATAATAATGACATGGCTGCGGAAACCAAAACAAACATTATTTAATGAGTATTAAAACCTGACTTTTCTCCCCTGTCACTGTCCTTGTATTCATCCTAGGTACAACGTTGATGGCAGTATGGAGTACAAGATCGACCACTCAGACGCCTGGAAGCCCTACGAGTCCCCATCACTGAGGAAGAAGAGCAACATCACCACAGTGTCCCCACTCTACACCTGCCGCCGCACCATTAAAGCGATGAACTTCAAACATCTGCAAGAAATGAAGCAGGTGTTGCCCAGTGATTTCCATGGCTTCTACAACGCCCTCCGCCATGAGCACGAGGAGTGATGGTTTCTCTGTTTTTCTCTCTCTCCGTCTGACATCACCACATAGAATCGCAAACTTGACTGAATGGACACCTTTACAAGATTTCATATTTAGATTGTAATTAGAGAAAAGACAAGATGAGTGTTAAAATGTGTTAATTTTCTTCTATAATTTTAGCGATTTTGATTACATTGCTTTCAGTGCTTGGGGACATGTGTACAATGGCTAAATATGTATTTTTAGATACAATAAGTCCATTCAAAAAGAGGCACCACAATCTTTCATGGGCAGATGTTACTTATGGGGGCTAGTAGTGTCACTGTAAATTGTAATAAAATAAATTGCCAGCTTATTGTGTCTAAAAGGACACATTTAGGCACTTGCACACATGCACTGAAATAAAGTATTTAAAATCGCTAAAACAATAGAACTAAATGAAAACATTTAACTCTCCCATCTTTGCTTTTCCCTAATTACAATCTAAAATTATGAAACCTTGTATGATATTCTTGCTCTGGGGTGGCATCGTTACCAAAGTTCCTAATTCCCACTGGGTTCATGTTCCTCCCTGCCTGGACAGGTGTTATGTCGACAAGTGTTCTGCTCAAAGTGTCCTTCTCCCTCGTACAGTCTTCACTACCTGGAATCCAGCACACAGTGGTTAATGTGTGTCATGTGTGCTCTGTTACTGTTTAAAAATAGTTTAGGGCAGTGCAATGTTTCTTTATTTGCTTATTTGTATTCTTATTTATTTGCCCATTTCTAATATAATTACAGCAGAATGCACTTTTGAGATGTTGAAATTTGACACCACAGTAGGGACATCTATCTTCATTGTTGAGGTCAACTTAGCCAATGAGTCTAGCCTTAGTAGGTTGAAGAGCGTTGTAGAGCTGAACAGACACTTAACCTATGGTCCTTCCATTTTCAGTTCTATGTAATGCCCTTTCCAGGCACTGTATTACTGTTACAACCAGGCCTGGAATTTCATCGTTTTAGGGGCAAGGCCACTTGGCCTTTAGTGTAGTCCATTTTTTGAGGGCCCAAAAGCCAAATGCCGGGGCAGGAAGGCCATCAAATAAAACAACAATTTTAGTCCATTTAAATAATGAATTTAATTTAAATGTTACATTTAATATGTAGAATATCTGCTGTGAAATAAATAAATGGGTATTTACAATCTGATGCTCAGCCTCAGCCCTGTACAAATCAAAGATACTGGATTGGTTTATAAATGGGAACTCAACACTACACTGTTGTCTACATGACAAGAAAGACACTGGTGTCACATGTTAGCAAGACAGAGACAGAGGAGAAAGTGGTACAGTCAGCTGGGGCATTAAGGCCACTGTGGCCTCAGGGCATGCCATATTTTGGAGGGGCACAAGGCCAAACTGAGGGGCAACGACGGCCATGGCCTTCATGGCCTCCCTGAAATTCCTGCCCTGGTTACAACACCTACATTAGAAATACTGAAACCCTCCTCCAAACATCCTTTACATCTCTAAACAATCACATCGATAATTTTGTACAATTAATTCTGCAAGTTCTATTATAATTAGTTTTCATGTAGAAAGAAACTAACAAATAAGATTCAGCAATTGAACACATCATTGAAACGGGGACTCGGCAGGAAAATCTGTTTGATTAACCTGGTTGCCACACACTGTGGAGCCACTGTCTAATAAAATATAATTCTGTGCATTTGTATTTGACTATTGTAGCATTTTTTCCTTCCAGCCTAAAGTTGATCTTGGTCATCACTGTCTGCTAACATCAATGTGAAATAACCTATTGTACATGAACACTTATTTAGCTTGGTTATAACATCAGAGGGTCTGCTGGTAAGTAAATAAATTACATTAGGAATTGATTGCATTCTTTATTAGCAAAATGTTCATTAATCCAGGTTGTACAGTCAAAGTTGTACTGTAATCTGTTATGAAACACTGTTCATCATAGTAACTAGTTTGTTTTGGCCAAATGGTCTGTTTTTGTAATCATCCATTTCACATTTCATGGATGCTATGTACATTAAATGACAGAATAATAAAATACATTAGGCTATTGTGCACATTGTATCATCAATCATAAGAAAAAAATAAGAAACAATAAATATTGTATTTACAGTAAAAAGGTCAGGGCCGGAGGTAAGGTTAATTGTCTAGTTTTGATTTGCAGCATCTGTAAGTGACCTTTATCAGTGCTTTTATCGTGTGTATAAATAATATATGCATTTCTATTTTATTTAATGTATAAAAATGATTGATTAGTCAATAGTTTAAAAACAAATATCGTGTGGATATAGGTTTTATATAGGGCATATTATGTGAGGAACAAACAACAGAAAGCAGAGATTACTCACTTTTACCAGACATGGCAACCGCTGCCAAGAATGGAGAATTATGATTGGCTAGTGGGAAAGGCCGCACTCCATTGGCTCTCTGCTGATCACGTGATTATTGGCCGTTTGATTCCAGGCATGCATTCGTGTGCGTGTGATACAGATTCGTGTGCGTGAGATGACGAAAGCATTCGTGATGAAGTAACCAACAAAACCACTCGTAAATCAGTAAGAAAATATTCGTATTTTGTCTTGTTTTTTTGTTTTGGCATTATAATCACTGTAGCTTCCCCAAAAACATTCATACTTTTTTTTTTTTTACGGATATTTTTTTCCAATTAATTTGTTTACGTATAGTTTTTTTGGTAAAAATGTTTACGAGTAAAAAAAAGGCAAAGTACGAATACGAATTTGATTTGGCCTAATAATAACCCCATAAACGCCCCCTTCCCTTTGAAATACATTGACGGAATGTATATTTCTACATTGCAGTATTGATGCTTTTACTACATGTAAAACATGTGCGTAACTTTTCCACCACTGCCGCCCGTTGTGTGATCCCCATGGCTGATCCTTTAGGCTCTTCCTGGCTGCATGTCAAAGTGCCATTGATCCAGACTCTGAACCTCTCAACCTGTTCCTAGACTGGGATCAACTGCTTTTGCAGTTTTCTGATCCGGTCTGTAGAGCGGATATAACTTCACCAGTCTGGTGGAAACCAAAAAAAACACTCTCCTCACAAGATAATTCCCCTCAACCAGATTAAATGAATAATTTGATGAATCGGAAAAAGTTTCCTCAAGTTCTTCTTAGAATACTTTGTTTGGTATATCGTCCTTGTTGTTTCTTTTTTTTTTTTTTTTTTTAAAGATTTGTTTTTGGGCTTTTATGCCTTTATTTGATAGGACAGTAGATTGACAGGAAATGGAGTAGAGATGGGGAGTGACACGCGGCAAAGGTTGTCCGGATCGGGAATCGAACCAGCGCCGCCGTCAGGCATCCATGCCTAAGTGGTATGCACCTGGACCAGTAGGCCAGCGGGCACCCCGTCCTTGTTTTATTTCGAGTGACTGGCGACACAGGACTACTCGATTCAGACATCAGTTGGTTGCCATCTAAAGAACTGTACCACTGAGCTACAAGCCAACAACGTGCGTGTGACGCGTTGTTACAGTAGCTTGTAGATCGGCTGTTTTCTGTGCACGACATGGCGTGCAAACAAGTATAAATCAGCCAAAAGAAATACGCAATGGCCCAGATTGCAACAGAAATGCATGTTTTTTTTTTGTTGTTGTTGTTGTTGAATATTCTCAGGCAAACTGGAAATCTGTTCAAATAGTTAATATTACAAAATATTAACGATGCACATCACGCAGGATTTTACTAGGCGGGGTTTTATTTCTCTTCGTAGTTTTTACGGGCTCTATCGTCTCGTTGCTGTCACATCATGTTGGTAAAAGATAATGTTGAATTATTGTGTTGAATAACTCCATTATAGTTCTTTTATGACGTATATTGCTCTTTTTATGTCAAATCCCTTAAGTTGTGTCACCAACACGCCCACGCTATGCATATATATATATCGTCGTTGTCGGGTAGAAACCTTGTATGTCCAAAACCGTTCATTTTATATTCATCATTTTTAAGACGATGTAAACTTGTGAAAATAGCCGATCTACAAGCACACAACGCCCCGCATTGTGAAAATAGCCGATCTACAAACACACAACGCCTCGCATTGTATGTCCAAAACCGTTCATTTTGTAGTCATAATTTTTAAGACGATATAAACGAGTGAAAATAGCCGATCTACAAGCACACAATGCCTCGCATATGTGTGCTTGTAGATCGGCTATTTTCACTAGTTTTGCGCGACAGTCTTGTATGATGAAGCAGGGCTTTACTTTACTAAAACAAACATATACATTTGAAACTTGGAGATACGAGATTTCTGCCTGACAGTGACAATATATATTTATATCTTCTTTTATCATCTCTCCTCTTATCCTCTCTCTCTCTCTCTCTCTCTCTCTCTCTCTCTCTCTCTCTCTCTCTCTCTCTATCTCTGCAGTACAACAGCTGGATAGGATCTAAGTTGGAGCTACTGTATTCCTCCTCCTCTCCTCTTTCATCCCTCTCTCATTCTGTTGCTTTTATCTCACTCTCTGCCTCGTCCCTAGCTTAAGATGTATCACTCCCCCTATTACTGTGATTACGTCTCCCCCAGTCTCCCTATACCTCCACAGAGGGCAAGGCCATAGAGTGTGTGTGTGTGACATGTAGACATGTACAGTACATGTGTGCGCACACACACACACACACACACACACACACACACACACACACACACACACACACACACACACACACACACACACACACACACACACACACACACACACACACACACGCTCTGTGATGTGGGTACTTGCATGAACATGTGTGCACGGTATGTGTCAGGCTCCCCAGTCTAAACACGCACACACACGCACGCACGCACGCACGCACGCACGCACGCACGCACGCACGCACGCACGCACGCACGCACGCACGCACACACACACACACACACACACACACAGTACACACACACACACACACACACACCATACCCAGCTATCTATGAGTGAATTTTGGCTGTTACTCTAATGTTGAGGTCTTCTCACATCGCATGAGAGTGAACCTAAACACACATGGCCACAGGCACACACACACACACACACACACACACACACACACACACACACACACACACACACACACACACACACACACACACACACACACACACACGCACAAACACACACACCACACACCCACAATACAGTATAAATGTGTATATTTATATACGTATACACCGTGGCACATACTGGCACGTGTGTGAGCGCACACATACAGTACACACAGACACATATCTAAACACACACAGAGAGACGTGGCAGCCTGTCTGTTATCAATGTGTCAAACATGTGCCAACATTAGCCTCCCCCATCACCTCCTGAACCCAGGCCTGTGGTCTAAGTGCACTTAATCACTGATGCCGAGGACACTTAAAAGACTCCCTAATGACTTGTCTGTGTGAGTGTACTTGTCTTAAGCGTCGACTCCCCAAAGTGTCAACCTGGCCATTATTGATGCCAATCTGAAAGCACACTGCGTTGGATGCATGCGGCCAGACAACCAAGGTCTGAATGTTCCTGTCTGGCAACACACGCACCCGCAGTGGTGTGAAGTAACTAAGTACATTTATAGTTAAGTAATGTAGTACACTTTTGAGGTATCTGTACATTCCAATTTCCAATACTTTTACTTCTACTCCGCTACATCTGGGATCCAAATATTGTACTTTTACTCCACTACATTTATTTGAAAAGTTTTTTTTAGTTACTAGTTTAGAACCACTTTAGCCCAATTTATACCTTGGCTATTTGAAAATAGCCTATCAACTACAAGATCACAACGCATCGCGATGCAGTAATCCTGGTCTCTCTACTGCCTCCCCCTGGCCAGCCGGGGCACCTGATGGAGGGGAATGGAACTGGTTGGAATAACGTGTTCCTTCCACGCGCTACGTCCAATCGGGGAAGCTCCCCCCTGTCAGGTGAAAAGAAGCGGCTTGCTCATTCCTCATGCACTAAAGGAAGCATAAGCTCAGTTCGGGGCCCTCCCCAGGTTGGCAGAGGGAGAGCAGCGCCCAGGATTATAGCTTAGGCAATTGGCACCGGGTGAAAAATGGGTTACAAAATCGTGGGATAAAAATGTTGAAAATAAAAACACCCCATGTCACTGTATATGCAAATATGTACTGTACCGCAAAGGAGCGCTGATCAACCTATCATTATTATATTAGTGGTGGTTGTCTTTTGGGAGAAGCCTTGAGTGGGTGACCAGATACCTCTGTGAGTGTGTGGGTGGGTGGTGGAAAGACAAAGACGCTTTGTTTTGTGTTAGTGGTTGTTTATGTACCCACACACGTGTGTGTGTGTGTGTGTGCGCGCGCGTGTGTGTTTGCAGGCGTGTGTAAGGGTGTGTGTGCATATACACGCGCGGCCTATTAGTGCAGGCTTGTCGCCGTGGTGTTTGGCGAGCCGAGTGCTGTTGGGATATTAAATGATTCCATACACCAGTTCATACGTGATGCATGTTTCACAGCTCACTGGTCTGTGATATTAGTTTTGGTGAGGATCAATATCTTGATTACTAAGCTACAGGATAACATCCTATAGACATATGCTGCTCCAGCGGAACGGAGCAGTGGGAATGCCGCTGGCCATCATGTCCCATACTGCCTTCTACATGGATGCACACATGCATGTGCATGGAGCACAAGATTGAGATTGTGTGCAGGGGCGTCACAAGGGGGGCGGGGGGGGGAGTGGGACTGAGTTACTAGGGCCCAAGGTGGAGGGGCCTTAATTATTTTATACTTTAGCTATTGAAAAATAGCAGATATACAAGCTCACAGCGCGGCAACCGAGTGCCGCGCTGTGAGCTTGTAGATCTGCTATTTTTAAAAAGCTGAAAATGTGTGCACATCTTTGAATATATGTATTTTTTATATGCGAACATTTGTAACTCAAATTTTGCTTCTGGGGGGTCCCTGGAACTAAATATTTTGAGATGGTGGCCCGCGGCCATCTTTTTGGGGGTCCTTTACATGAAAACGTTTGAGCACCACTGACATAGAAACATTTTTGAAATTTTTGAAATATTCAAAGACCTGCACAAATATTCAAGATTTTTCAAAAATTGCAGATCTACAAGCTCACAGTGAGCTTGTATATCTGCTATTTTTCAATAGTTAAAGGACAAAATAATGCATAATAATTCGTTCCCAGTCTAAATGCGTTAAACCCCCTCCCCTTATGAAGAACATTCATGGGGGGGCCCGCAGGGAATCCTTGTACCCAGGGCCCAGAATTTGGTGCGACACACTGATTGTGTGTGTGCGCACGCACAGGTACGGTGTGTGTGCGTGCACACTAGAACGCATTCCCCTAGATTCATGAGACACAGTATAAAAGCAACACAGCATTGTGGCTACAGTATCTTGTCTGCACGCAACGAGAAAGATTTACTAGTCTAAAACTAAGCTAAAAACAAGTTATTTCTTACGTACTTCCTAGCGTACTATTTTACACCACCGGGGGAAACAAGTCACCATTACACCACTGCCTATATGATCCTAGATTAAAATTCTTATGCATTTAAAGTATTATCTCGTGTTTTCCTTCCGTACTGTAAATCGCTCTGGATTAATAGCGTCTGCTAAATGCCTACATAGTAAATTGCGTGAGTGTGTGTGTGTGTGTGTGTGTGTGTGTGTGTGTGAGTGTGAGTGTGAGTGTGAGTGTGTGTGTGTGTGTGTGTGTGTGTGTGTGTGTGTGTGTGTGTGTGTGTGTGTGTGTGTGTGTGTGTGTGAGTGTGTGTGTGTGTGTGTGTGTACTCGTATGTCCCCCCCAATCCAAGTTCATTATAATTCCAGAAATAGACATTGTTAGGACCACTTCCCTGGTGCTCACAAGAGAAATGTTTGTTTTATGGTTAAAAACAAAATGTGTCAGATTTAGGTTACGGTCAGAGCCTGATTTACGTGTATATTTAGTTGTATGCCACTGTTATGCACAAAAAGAGAGAATGATATGATATGATATGATCTAGTACTTTATTGTCAGTTCACACTGAAATGTGTCTTGCGACACAGCTGCCATGTATGCAAAACATATATACAAACATTTGACACAATCTACAAAAAAAAACAGGATTACATAAGGATAATACAGACAAGAGCAACGTCCACCGCCTAGCCTACCTCTGGCCAAACTCCTGATTAAGCCTTAAAGTCGACTGATGGACAAAGGACCTAGAAATCTAAACTCCAAGCTCACTTATGTGTTATTTGTAGATTATTTGATTTGATTGTTTGCTATTTGTGGCTTTAGGGTTATGGTATCGTATTCGTAATATTCATGTCCAGCCATAGCGTGTTTATCCACACCCTCAACTCTGGTCCCACTTGGAAGAGGTGTTCTTTCAAGATGTTGGTTCCTCTCAACTAAAAGGTTGATGTCCTCACAAGTGTAGTTAATAGAAACGTGCGTGCGTGCGTGCGTGCGTGCGCGCGTGCATGCGTGCTTGCCTGTGTGTTTTAGTTTGTGAGGCATGGCTGCTGACATCAGCATGGTGTCAATGATGTCAAGTGATCCTGAAGGTTTGGTACAGGCCCCATATGTGCATTGTGTGTTTATGGTGTGTGTGTGTGTGTGTGTGTGTGTGTGTGTGTGTGTGTGTGTGTGTGTGTGTGTGTGTGTGTGTGTGTGTGTGTGTGTGTGTGTGTGTGTGTGTGAGTGTGTGTGTGTGTGTCTGTGTGTGTCAGTAAAGCGATCATTCCTTCACCCTCAGGGCAGAAGGGTTTCTCATATGATGGGCTCTGCAGGCATGCCGGGTTGAGCTAATGCAAAATGGATGAGTAATTACTGCACAGTGGAGGGAAGTCGAAAGCTTCTCCGGTAAACAGAGCAAAAAAAGAAAGAGACAGAGATTGATGAGGGTCTCATACCTGGCACTATAGCATGTCGCTAATCGTTTAATTTCTATCTTGCGTTGGGTCTCGCTGTGGCGGGTAGTCTGCCAGTCACAGTTTGTTACTTTTCGTTCGGGTAACCCGCCGATATGCTCTCAAACCTGCCGCGCGGCCGGGGTCCGAGTCTGTTCAAATGAACAAGTCCAGTGTGCCTTGATTAGTGTTCATTTCGTCGACTAAAAAAATCCTTGTCGAATACCTTTTTTCACTTAAGAACTATATAAAAAACTGAATAAAAACTAAGCTACATTATGATGACTAAAACTATAACACTAAATATAAGACTATTTCATCAACAAATAAAAATTTGACTAAAATGGTAGGGAGGGACTAGTGGAGAAGAGATCCAGTAGAACTAAAAGACTAGTAATTTTATGTTTGTTTGCGCTTGAGTGTTGCGCTCTGAAAATATCAGATCTACAAGCTCACACAACGCATTGTGTCTGTCGTTGCTGTCAGGCAGAAACCTTGCATCTTTGTAATTCTGCTGTTTTTTTTCATAAACGATTGCCCTACTTCATCGTACAAGGGCGTTGTACAAACGTAGCGGAAATGGGTTATGGGGTGTGCACACTGCACAGTATATGAGGGATTGAATGTAGGAGTCTCAGAAGTAATGTTGGAGAACCCAGACGTATCAGTGATGTCAGTCATCTCCAAATTTGGGCACTGTTTCAGCATGTGGCTGTTACCATGGCGGAGCATGCATGCGCAGCACAGGCGGCGGTATCAGTGGTGTCAGTTATCTCCAAATATGGGCACTGTTTAGTATCGGTAATGTCAGCATGTGTGTATATCAGACAGACATCGGACATACAGACATTCGGTCGTTTATTAGTAGAGCTTATGACCAAACAATAAACTTGAATCCACTGGTAACCGTGAAAGTAAGGGTTTTCGGACACGCAAGGTTTCTTCTACCCCAAGGGTCTTCAACAGGGGGTCCTCAGAGTTACTACAGGGGGTCCTACAGGGGGTCCTCCAAATCTTGTGTGAAATCTTGTGTGATAGAAACTTTGTTCTAATTTTTAATATTAACTACGTGAACCCTGTGTCCTTGTACTGAGAACTTTTGCCAAAAATAGCAGATCTACAAGCTGCGAGGCATTGTGAGCTTGTAGATCATCTATTTTTGGCAAAGCGGTTTGGTGTAGAGGGGAAAAAGAGCAGACTAAGTACAGAGTGAAAGGTCAAATTTATTAAGTATTGACTGTTCAAGTGGTTAAATATCTGAAAACACAAATTGACATGAATCCAAAATACAATGATGATCGTGCTGTCAAATAATGAAACTATGGAATCTATGAAAAGGTTGTGAGGGTCCCTGCTTCATCTCTCTCTCTCAAGTAAGGGGTCCTTGACCTGAAAATGTTGAAGACCCCTGTAGTAGAGCTTATGACCAAACAATAAATCAACCGGGAACAGTGAAAGTAACGGTTTTCGGACATGCATGGTTTCTTCTACCCGTCAGCGAAGCCATGCATCTTCAGCCTTCCAGTCTGGGGGTCCTCCTCCTCACATCTGGTGCATGGGGGGGTTATGATGCAGCAGCCTGCATAAAGATGAAGGAAGCCCACCCCGGGACAGCTGTCTGGAGCAGAGGACGACACATCGCTGGGTTTCTGAATGTCAGCACACGCTTCCCAGTGTGAAGGGAAATATTTGAGGTCTTCAAGGGAAACCACATCAGTGCTCTGATACAGTGTCTCACTGGGTCCGATGGGTGTGTTGAGAGCTGTAAACACACGCACGCGCGCGCGCACACACACACACACACACACACACACACACACACACACACACACACACACACACACACACACACACACACACACGCACACGCACACGCACACACACGGGCGTGCGCGCACACACAAACAAGCGCTCGCTCACACACACACACACACACACGCCCGCACGCACGCACTTTTGAAAATGAAGTTTTGACTGCCAAAGGCAAAGGGGGAACTTTGTGGGCCTAAGCGGCGAGGTTTTGATATATTTATGAATTTCTCTGTGTACGTGTTTGGATCGCTCATTCACCGGTGGGTGTCCTGCGCCTTGATCTCTTCCCAGAATTTGAGTCCTTCATTTTTTATTCACTTCACACCACATTCTTCTCCTCATCTTCCATTCCTTCGCCTCTTGACTTATTCATGATTTTTTTCCTTTTATTCTTCTCCCTTTCTTCGTATGTTTAGGAATTACGGTTATCTCCATTTTTCTTTATCCCAGTCCAAAAATCATTCTTTCACTCTTGTTTTTTTTCTTCTTTTCTTTTATGACGTGGCTTTGCAAGAGGCTATAGCTGTCTATGACAGGGTCTCTGTGGGTGCGTGTTTGTTTGTCTGTCTGTTCACTGTACGCACACTGCCAGTAGGCCACATAAGTACCTCCACAACTATACAGTATATATTGTATATGAGCTGTTTGATCTTGTATGATATGTGCCTTTGGCTGATTCCCAAAAACATAAGGAACAAAGTGTGTCCCTGATCAGTTCAATACTTTTTCCACCCGACAACGACAATATGTGTCCTACTTTACATCAAACGACAATTCTGATAAGTCTCTCTGTCTCTGTCTCTGTCTCTCTCTCTTGTTGCAGGACTTTGACGATTTTATCTTTGCGTTCTTTGCCATCGAGATGGTGATCAAAATGGTGGCTCTGGGCATTGTGGGGAAGAAGTGCTACCTGGGAGATACGTGGAACCGCTTGGACTTCTTCATAGTGGTGGCTGGGTGAGTTGTGCAGAGACACACAAACACTGACTCTCTCTGTCTGTCTCTCTCTCTCTCTCTCTCTCTCTCTCTCTCTCTCTCTCTCTCTCTCTCTCTCTCTCTCTCTCTCTCTCTAGCCCCCTTTCCACTGCAAGGTGGAACCAGAACTTTGAGGAACCTGAACCAAATTTTTTGGTTCTGGTTTTGTTTCCATTGCACACGGCCCGGTTTCAGACGAGGTTCCCGGAACCTCTTGGGTCCTGCTCCTGAGGTAGAACTAAACTTGAGTTCTGGGAACCTATAAGCGGGGCCAGCAGCGCTGCTGCTCTTTTTTGGGACCTTCCTGGTTAGGTCTGGTTATATGGAAACGTAAGCAGAACTTGGTTCCGGAACCTCACAGGTTCTTGAAAGTTCTTAGTTCTGGAAAGTTCTGGTTCTTGTTCTGGGTCGGCCCTACAGTAGAAATGGGGCTTCTGTCTCTCTCTCTCTCTCTCTCTCTTTAAGGGAGTTTCTTGCACTTGAAGCGTACACAGCTATGGATGTACACACACAAACATACACACACACACACACACACACACACACACACACACACACACACACACACACACACACACACACACACACACACACACACATACACGCTGGCGGACATGTGTTGTGAGTTTGCGAGACTAGGCAGACTTGGAGTGAGCGTGTGGAGGGAATTCCTTCAGTGGCGTGCCCCTCCAAGCTGTGCTTACAGTACATCTCACCCCCCAGTCTGAGCTGTGAGCGTCGAAGGACGCGGTGCGTTGTTTGTTTGTTTACTAGGTAGGCATGCACAAACTCACACAAACACAAGTCGTACAAGGGAGGAAATGGCCGATCTGCTATAGCTCACAATGCATATATTTCCTATTTTTTAAAACATTTTGAAATTTAAACTGATAGTGGTTAAATGAGCATGTTGGGTTCATGAGAACTTGTTTCTAAATAATAACTACATGCATTGGATCCATTTGGAACGCGGGTTCTTTTTTTACATTTCCTGGAAAGTAAAACGGTTTTGGACCCGAAAGCAACGATATGGGAGAGAAGTGGAACGCACGCACGCACGCACGCACGCACGCACGCACGCACGCACGCACGCACGCAAGCACGCACGCACATGTAATCTGATTAAACAAGTTAGTGAGCATCTCCTGCTGGCTTCTCTCTGACATTTTCATCACACTGCCTCCCCTGCTGACTTTTAATGGCATCCATAACTTCTGTTGTCCATCAGTAAAAAACAGAGCATATTTCCCTCACTGCGTGTGCGTGCCGTTGCGTGCGTGTGAAATGTAGGCAGGCACATGTGTGTGAGCGTGTCCTTCAGCTGCAGAAAAGGATTGCATTTACATTTCTGTCTCTAATAAAACACGCACGCACGCACACACCCACACACACACACACACACACACACACACACACACACACACACACACACACACACACACACACACACACACACACACACACACACACACACACACAAACACGCAAACACACTGTCAACGGGGTCCGAGGCTTAACAATGAATAGCATCTGTGTTCTGCCAGCGAAGGTCACTCGGATATCTTACCATCTCTGTTCTCCTGCACCACACCACACTGCACGCATACACATGCTCACACACAAACACGCACACACACACACACACACACACACACACACACACACACACACACACACACACACACACACACACACACACACACACACACACACACACACACACACACACACACACACTCTCTCCTTAACTAAAACTCCTGGCTGAAGAAGCCATCGTCTGATGACATCGAGGATGAACTATCTGTATGGTGAATGGAAACCTACTGCACTGCCTATGATTTCCCTCACATCTCATTGCTCTCGGCCCATAAGTTAATAAGAATTACAGTATGTATGCATGTGACCTAGTCACGATCAGTCTGGATATACGCAAGACTACTGGCCCATCTTCTTTCCTGTTCGGACTCGATGTTATTCAGAACTTCTGATGGCCGGTCTGAGAACTTTTTTTCGCTGAACTCGTGCACCCCTAGATTTACCTGACTGTCCAAACTACGCTATATTGGAAAGCCTGTCCAAACCGTCGGAAAGTCCATGTACTGGCCTTAAAGGACTTCTGTAGTTCACTCAAAAGTACTTATTTTCTATCAATTACAGACCCAATGAAACTCATGAAATTCATGGTGATGAACATGGTGTCGCATTCCTAAGTAAAAAATGTGATGACCGACCAGTGGGAGACTCAGGAGTCTTCTTTGAGTCTCGTACTCACCAGTCATCAAATTACTGGTTCAGGAATTAAAAAATAAAAATCATTGGTGTGTGATTAATAGCAAATAAGATAGCTAACCACAGTTTTAAAACTGTCCAAGCTTTTTTTTTTGAGCATGGAAATTTTAAAAGCTGGTTTGCATAGAGATTACATTAAATTACCAAGACAACCATTAGCTTGGCTTCTCTCAGTGTGAATGCAGCATTACTCCATTACATCTCAAAGGAAGATATTACTTTTTACCCCAATGCAATTATTTAAAATGTTTAATTACTAGTTACCGTACTTTGGAGATTTCGATTATTATTACAAAACATACACTAAGCACTTCAGCCCTACAGTATATACTTTGGCTATTTGAAAATAGCCAATCTATAAGCGCACAGCACCTCGCCTTGCGACGTGTTGTGAACTTGTAGATCTGCTATTTTATGTTATACATTCCGGAACATGCGAAAAATGGGACATTCTGCAAAATGAGCACTTTTACCTTTGGTCCTTTAAGTATAGGCTATTTTGATGCCAATACTTTTGTACTTACTCAAGTACATTGTAAGCAGAGTATTTCTGCATTGCAGTATTGATACTTTTTATGAAAGTAAAACATTTTTTTAACTTTTTCCACCACTGTCAGGAGGAGAGCCCCGCCCGTTACTGAGACAATGGTAACCTAGGCAACAGGGGGTTGTCGGGCATGTGATATATCCTGGCAACAGTCATTACGCTGGCCGGTGGAAGGCTCTGATGGAGAGCTGTGTTGTTTCTCAGTCCGACGGCGCTTACAGCCGAGGTGCTTTTTCAGCTTGTCTTGCACTTTCTCTCTCCCTGTAATCACCTGACCGCCACGAGGGTGAGGGTTGATAGACTCTGAGTGATTTGATGTTGGTTTGCACAGGTGAAGGAGAGGGAGAGAGAGAGGGGGAAGGGGAGAGAGAGAGGGAGAGAGGGAGGTAGAGGTAGAGAGAGAGAGGAGACTTGTCTGGTTGTAAACTTTTTCAGGCCATGACCCCCCAAAATAATCATGTTTGACTTGAAGACCACCCACTCTGACAAGCACTTGGAATTGTAGAAGTTGAGGCATAAGTTATGCCTCAACTTATGCGGCATAACATTTGGTTTTGGCGAGGCTTACGGCTCCAGTCGAGTGCGAGATCCAGTGAGCTTATACAGTAGATCGTCCATTTTCACAATCTTTGTGCGGTGCTAACCGCTCCTACATCTGGCTTTGTGTGTATGAGCACGGAACCCCATACAAGGACATATGTACGCATGTCGTGTTTGAGAACATGCAGTGAGCACTGCTCACTTCTCCCTGGTGCGATTTCTACCCCTGGGGGTCCGGCCCACAGATTGAGAACCACTGGTCTAAAGCAGTGGTTCTCAACCTGTGGGTTGGGACCCAGGGGGGTCCCTAAATTATTTTGGGGGGTCCCCAGATGATTAACTTAATGTGCAACATTGTTTTCTCACTCAACAGTAAACAAACCAACATAACGTTTAAGTGTATAGAGGGTATCTGCACATCTATGACAATTTAAGAACTTTTTAATACCTCTAAAATGACAAATGAAACATTGGCCAAATTGTCAAATATTAGAGACAGAAACTGTGAAAATAGCCGATCTACATGCTCACAACGCCTTGCGATGTATCTGCTATTTTCACAATAGAACCGTGTTATACAAAATGCCTCAACTCTTAGTGCTCGTCAGGGTGGGGGGTCCCCAGTTAAAATATGATTATTCTGCGGGTCACAGCCTAAAAAGGTTTGCACTGTTTTAAAGGGTGCAGTGGGTCAGACAAACAATTTTCCAGTGACAGATACCGTAGGATGGGTGAGGAATGGCGAGAGGAGGAAGTGAGAAAGTGGATGAACCAATGAAGCGTGTCTAGATGGAGTGGAGTGATTTAATGAGAGGTCAGTGTGGTTGAGGGGGAGGATAACAGAGGCTTATCTATATAACAGGGTGAGAAGGAGAAAGGTAAAGTTCCTGCCCACCAGTGTGGAGTCTATTATTGGTTCATTTCAGGTCGGGGAAGCCATTCTCTTCCGCTGCTACACTACGACTATAATACATGTTGCTGCCTGAAGAATAAATACAGTAGGTAAGATAGAGCAGTGGTTCTCAACCTTTTCAGGCCACGACCCCCCAAAATAATCTTATTTTAACTGGGGACCACCCCACCCTGACGAGCACTAAGAGTTGAGGCATTACATTTGGTATAACTCTATTGTGAAAATAGCAGATCTACATGCTCATGCTCACAACGCCTCGCAAAGCTTTGCGAGCATGTAGATCGGCTATTTTCACAATGTCTGCCTCTAATAGATGACAATTTGGCCAATGTTTAATTTTAGAGGTATTAAATTGTCACTTTAGAAATGTGCAGATACCCCAAAATAATTTGGGGACCCCCCCTGGGTTGAGAACCACTGGGATAGAGCACTGTCTCCCATGGGTGGGACCAGTTTTTATGGGTTGCGAGTGAATATTCCTCTTTTTTTCTTCGTTTCCTACATTCAAAAATGTAAAATCAATTGAACAATTCCAGTATTTAATGTATATCTTTTTAAATGTAATTTCTCTAAATAATATAAATGAATAAATGAAGAAGTAGTGAAAATCTGAGAGGGGGAGAGGGGGAGAGAGGGGGGGGGGGGGGGAGAGATGAGGTGACTGAGTGCACTGACACAAAGCCAACTTCCCATCTCACATTGGGTTTGGTGGAGCCCCAGTCAATATAGCAGGGAGTCCACACAGCAGCTAGGCACTTAGCAGACAGACAGACGGACCTGCATCCATACATCGATCTGTCTTCACACCTATCTCAGAGAGAGAGAGAGAGAGAGAGAGAGAGAGAGGGGGAGAGAGAGAGAGGGAGGGGTGAGGGGATGTACAGAATCTCATTGTAGGTCTTCAACTTCTTTTATTTTTTTCAGAAAAAAACGGGACCCCCCCCCCCCCTACATATTGGACTCATGTTCAATGTGCGTTGCGGGTAAACTTGACCTTTGGCTCGGTACTTGGTCCGTTCTTTTTTCCCTGTACACCGAAAAAAGCCGATCTACTGTACAAGCTCACAACGCGTCTGTCTGCGACACTTTATGAGCTTGTAGATCTGCTATTCTTGGCTAATGTTCCCCCAAGAATAGGGACACTAGTGTTCAAGTGGTTAATGTAAAAAGCACCCATGACACAAAGATTTGGTGGTCCCCATGCAGTGTTTTTGAGGACCCCCTATAGGGCACCTGTTGTAGGGTGGTTCTCAGCCTTTTCAGGCCGTGACCCCCAAAATAATCATATTTTAACTGAGGACCCCCCCCCCCCCCCCAGCCTGACAAGGGCTAAGAGTTGAGGAATTACATTTTGTATAACACGGTTCTATTGTGAAAATATCAGATCTACATGATCTCAACGCCTCGTGTTGCGAGGCGTTGTAGATCAGCTAGCTAGATGTATTAAAAAGATTGTCACTTTGTGATGTGCATATACCATCTTTACACTTAAACTTGAATTTGGGGACCCCTCCTGGGGGTCCGGACCCACAGGTTGAGAACCACTGTTGTAGAGGACAGTCCCATAATACAAAATAAAACACATTATCAGTTTTACTGCCAGATGTTGTTATTTATTTATTGGGTTTTGTGCCAGCAAAAGCACCTTACCTTTGCGATGTTATAGAAAAAGATGTATTCATTTTTTTTTCATCATTATTATTTTATTTTCTCCTTAAATAGGTGTACCTTGGCTATACGAGCAGTAGAGGGCAGCCTCATGCAAGAATTAATGTGAAAATGGCCGCGGTAGGCTCCCGTCCGTCAAGACAGCTCAATCGCTACAGAGCAATAGATCGAGAGAAAATAACAAGGAAGAGTGTTGTTACTCCATTGATGCTAACGTCCAGTGGGTTTTTGAGAGCACTTTTACGGGAGCTGTCTCTACGGTACACACCCGCGCGACCCCTCATCAGTTTACAGACATCAAAACAAGGTACAAAAGAACGAGCAAAAGAATGTACTATTGGCGGCGTGCCGCCGGGAAAAATGGGGCGAACGGGAACGTTCAAAGCGGTAAAAGAGTTAAAACAAAAGCAACACTACAGCAAATCCACAGATACAGGTACGTTCGTTAGTTCGTTCATTCATTCATATATATATATTATATATATATTCATATATATATTCATATATATATATATATATATATATATATATATATATATATATATATATATATATATGAATTTGACTCAAAACGTGCATGTTCCTCAAAACAGTGAATCAGCCACTGTGCAGTCTGGCCGATCAGGTCACAGACAGATTGTCCTCAGGACTTCAGCCTCAATGCCATCATTACTGTTGTCATAACTCATCCTGAGACGCTGTATGTCTCATCCTTCTGATGGCACAATATTAAATAACTCTTAGGAGAGAGAGAGAGAGAGAGAGAGAGGAAATCGTCACTGTCGGGCAGAAACCTTGTATTTCCAAGTTTCAAATTTGTACATTTTTTTCGCAAAGCAAAGTCCTGCTACATCATACAAGGCCATCGCACAAAAGTAGTGAAAACAGCAGTACTACAAGCTTGTAGATCGGCTGTTTTCACTAGTTTAAATAATTTTTAAAATGATAAATACTAAACAAACAGTTTTGGACATACAAGGTTTCCACCCAACAACAACGAAATGGAGGTAGCTGAGAGAATGACAGGAAAAGCCGAGGCAATACAAGCTAATCCCATGTGCCCTCCCTCACTTTCTCCTGGTGATTTATTGATGCCACTTCGGAGCACACTCAGCCCTGGTCGGGGGGACAGAGGAAGGATGCGCGCGCGTTGAGAGAAACAGAGAGAGAGAAAGAGAGAGAGAGAGAGATAAAGAGAGAGAGAGAGAGATTGTGGTTACGGGGACCGTGTGGAGGAGTTATGTGCCGTCGGGGGGGAGAGAGGGCACAGCCAAGGGTAGAGTCATCTGAACACAAGGAGAAATATTAAACAAGCTGTCCGCTGTCAGGAGCCTTGTTCAGTGTGTTTCTCTCTGTCTCCGTCTCTGTCTCTGACTCTGTCTCCATCTCCGTCTCCGGGCCCTATCTTGCGCATCCCTTAAAGTTTTTGCCATTTTTTTAGATTTTGAAAAAAACATTTTAAATGGCAGATAAGCTCACAACGTTTCGATGTAGATCGGCTAGTTTAGCTATTTTAAAATGTTTATCAAAATATTAAAATATGGCTATAATAGGTTTAGGGATAAGGGGTAAGGCATGAGCCCACTAGTTTGTCTCTCTCTCTTTCTCTCTCTCTCTCTGCCCCCTCTCTGCCCTCTGTCCACCTGCCCCATCTCTCCGGGAGGCGACCCATGTGTACTGTCCTGTTAACCGCTTTTAAGCCCTATTTTATACAGTGGCGGGCAATGGTGTCATGTGAAAATAGCTGCTCTATAAGCTCACAACTCCCTTTTTTTAAGGGTTACTCATCCCTGCCAAGTATGTGTGTGTCCCACACCACCCTTGTCCACCTGGTTCCATTAGCTTGATCACCTGCTGCTCTAGAAGTTGGTGAGATGAACGTGGCTCAGTGAATGTGAGAGTAAATCTGCTATTTTTGATGAGTTGCAAGCTTGTAAATCTGCTATTTTTGAAAAGTCATGAAAATGTGTGCAAGTCTTTGAATATATGTATTTTTAAGCAAACATTTGTAACTCAAATTTTGCTTCTGGGGTGTCCCTGGAACAAAATATTTTGAGATGGGCGTCCGTGGTCAAATACATAACATTTTGGGGGTCCTTCCCATGAAAAAGTTTGAGCACCACTGACATAGAAACATGATTTGAAATATTCAAAGACTTAGATAAAAGTCAAAGCTCAGCACCGAGTGTCGCGCTGCGAGCTTGTAGATCTGCTGTTCTTCAATAGTTAAAGCACAAAATAATGTTACCAGTCTAAATGGGTTGAACCCCCTCCCCCTATGAAGAACATTCATGGGGGGCCCGCAGTTAATCCTTGTACCCAGGGCCCAGAATTTGGTGCGACACCTCTGATGAAAGGTGACGGGAGGAGAGTGAGACAAGGCAGCAAAACAAAAACAAGGCTATTATGTTTACTGCTGCTGCTTCACAACCATCAAGGTCTTACACACTGCGGTGTAGTGGAATGTTTAACCACTTTAAACCTTCAGTATTGTACATCAGCTATTTGAAAATGTTGTGAGCTTGTAAAAGAAATGATTACATCTCTTTTACAAGCTATCTGAGGGCCATCAGACAATTGCCCTCCGTTTTCAAGTAAGGAGTTTGCAGACTTTGTACAATATCTTGGCTTCCATTACAGGAAGATTACTTCCTACTTGCCACAATTAATAGCTACTATGGCATTTTAACAACCCAAATCTTGTATTGGGGTCCCACGAGGGCAGGAATTTCATGGAGGCCATGAAAATGTCATGTCCTGATGCCACAGTGGCCTTAATGCCCCAGCTGACTGTTCCACTTTCTCCTCTGTCTCTGTATTGTCAATGACACCAGTGTCTTTTGTTCCCAATTTTAAACCAATCCAGAATCTTTGATTGGTGCAGGGAAGAGCATGGATCAGATTGTAAATGCCAATGTATTTATTTCACTGCAGATAGTCTACATATCACTTTTAAAATCATCGGTAACCCTTTTCAATCAATTCTTTCAATGGACCAAAATCTTGTTTTATTTTATGGCCTTCCTGCCCTGGCATTTGGCCTTTGTGCCCTCAAACAATGGACAACATCAAAGGCCAAGTGGCCCTGTGTCCCACAATATTGGGGCACAACAATATTTTCAGATAGGAGTCCTGAGCCACATGCATATTCATTGGGGGGTACTGGACCTGAAAAGGTTTGAACGAGGTTGATCTTTCATTGTGAATAAAAGCACCAATGAATGAGGCCATCAACTATTATGAATAGTTTTGGTTTGTTTGCGGTGTGTAAAGACCTAATGCAGTTGTCATATCATTATACTGTAACCGCCATAATCACTGTTGATCACGGAGCTTTAGCAGTGCATGCAGAAACACAGTTCTTACTATTGTAATGTTCAGATTAGGGTGACCGCCATCGCCTGTGCCAAGAAATATCAGCGAGATGCTTACATGTCCCGTTTCCCACAAACAAACCACCAAATGTCCCATTTTGGATGGCAGTTAAAATGTCTATTGACTGTTTCATGTTTTCAGAGCTTAAAAATAATGTTAGTAAAGTAGATTAACAACAACAACAAAAGATTGCTGCACACTCTAGCTTGCGATGCCAAAACTTCATTTAAGAACAGAGAACAATAAAACAAATGTACCAACTTTTGGGAAAATCAACCTTTTTCAGGGTCCGTAATCCAGATCAGCGTTTCTCAAAAATTGTGCCATGCACGCACGTACGCGCGCGCGCACACGCACGCACGCATACACACAATAACGAGGATGCCGCCTGCAGCAAGCGTATCCATTTCAGCTATTAAGGATAGCTTATTAAGTTGATTGTTGCTAAGAATACCAGTGTGTAATTTTAATTTTTAATTATGTGAAGTTAAGAGTACAGTTAACCTCATTATTTTATAGACTAATGAAGGATCATGAATGAATGCATATCAGTGAGTGAGTGAGTGAGTGACGGACTGACGGACTGAGAGAGAAAGGATGGGCGCCTGCCCATCACAGGGTTTAGATATATACACCGTGGTGCATCCAGCTTCTTTGTCGTGCATCTATAGCAGTGGTTCTCAACCTTTTCAGGCTGCGACCCCCAAAATACCGTAATCATATTTTAACTGGGGACCCCCCCACCCTGACGAGCATTAGCGTTGAACACGGTTCTATTTTGAAAATAGCAGATGCTCAGAGCATTTAGATCGGCTATTTTCACAATTTTCACAATTTGACCAATGTTTAATTTGTCATTTTAGAGGTATTAAAAAGTCCTTGTCAGAGATGTGCAGATAGATACCCTCTATAGACTTAAACGTTATTTTGGTTTGTTTACTGTTGAGTGAGAAACCAATGTTAATGTTGCACATTAAGTCATCTGGTGACCCCCCAATGGGGGTCCTGACCCACAGGTTGAGAACCACTGATCTATAGGACAAACCTGGACACTTTGTTTTGTCCAGCTTTAGTACTTGCCTCTTTGGACCGTATTTATTTCAGCTGCACAAATTTCCACCTCAGGACGAACCACAATGGAAGCGAACGCAGTTTGCGACAGTTAGAAAAAATGTCTAATAGAATTACACTTGGCACTCACTATGTATTTGCCGTCACTCGCCGGTTTAAGTCCAAATCGGCCACCCCAGTTACGTTAATATTTCCATAATTTTCGTCTCATTTCTCAAAACACTCTTAGCGACATTATAGTCTTAATTTAATGACTCGCTTTAGAAGCAACATCTTCTGCAAGAAAATACAACATTTGATTGGCTAGGCCTGATCACGTGGCGCACTGTTGCAACAGAGTTGCTCGCCTATCGAATTCCGTTACCTGCCGTCGCTCCGACAGAGGACTAGGAAGGAGGGGCTACGTCCTCCCGGTGGGGGCTCCTTCACTGCCAGGTGAGCCGGCGGCAGTGACGACACACAAAAATGTGTGTGGGGCGTCTAAAGTGGGCTTGAGCCACGAGAGGCCCCGGCAAGTGCGAGTGTTGCAAAGTCCGCTTACGCCGACTCAGTGCCGTTCGAGTTAAGTCCCGAGTGAGTAAGTTCGAGTGTGAATGCATGAGAGAAAAAGGGGTAAAAAGCGAAATATCCAAGTAAAAGAGAAAGGAAGAAAGCGACCTTCTGGTATCTGTGATAGCTGGAAAAGTAGCTGACTGTCATGTCTGTCATATCAGCAAAGGGAGATGAAATAGACTTCCCATCTGTTCTCAGTCATGTCTTCTCCCCATAAGTTCCTTCTGACAGAGTACTTTAGACCCACACTTTCTTTAGTGCTGTCACTCCTGTCGATAGGTCTTCACTCGCACGCTGACTAGATGTGTTGGTGTGTGTAGCGTCTCACGGTGCACTGCTAATGACTGTGATAGCAGGCAGGAAAAAGGTGGGGAACACCCAAAGGCCTGCATCTGTGGCGCACCGGGCTATCTATCATTCTGTCTCCTCTCCTCTCCTCTCCTCTCCTCTCCTCTCCTCTCCTCTCCTCTCCTCTCCTCTCCTCTCCTCTCCTCTCCTCTCCTCTCCACACTCGCACACACGCACACACACGCACACACACGCACGTACACGCACACGCACACGGACACGGACACGCACACGCACACAAATGCAGACAGAGGTATCTATCAATAAATCATTCCTTCGACGAAGGAGTAATGGGTGTGCGGCAGCCCAGGAGTCAACAGACTGGGTAGCAACAGCTGACAACAACAGGAATATCAAACAGTATAACTGGTTAGTTTAGAAACAAACTGAGGCTTGAGAGAGACTGCACTCCACTGCACTGCACTGCACTGCACTGTGGTTCTCGGTGCATTTGAAAAATGTGCTGCTATTCGTCCCAAAGCCTTTATACTGAGTGAATGCAAAACACTGAAACACTGCTGTTTCTTTCAAAAGATTATACCAAGCTAACCTTTCCTATGTGGGTGTATAAGTGTTTCTGACAGCAAATTCTTATGGCTTTGTAAAACAGTTTTCTCTAAGTTGCGACGCAACACAGCTCTGTTTACACGTTTCTTTACGCCCATTTAATTGTACACGGATTGTGTTGATGTCTTGATTGTTTTTTTGTTTTTTTCACTTTTGCTTTGGCAATATAAGTGTGTGTTTTCCAGTGCCAATAGAAGCCCATTCGAATTGAATTGAACTGAAAAGGATGGAGAAGAGAACGCAGAGCGAGAGAAAGATAACGGAGATAACAGAAAGTGATGGAGAATTGCGTAATAATCTGAGATCGCATGGGGGATAAATTAGTGAGGAACCGCTTAGCCGCGTTGAGATCTGCCCACCAGTGTCGAGCACAACATCCGATCCAAGTGTTGCGTAGGCTGAACAACACCAGACCCTTCAGGCTTTAAAACCAAGCGTTTATTTTCGTGTCTTCTTTATTTTTTTTATTCCTATTTTCCGCTTGTTAATCTTGGCTCCCAGCTGTGCGCTGACGGAGACGTGCACACAGTGCACGGTAGCAAGCGCCAAGGACAGAGGCCGCGACCGCAGGTCACGTCTGTCATGCCGCTATTGGAGGAAAGCAGCTGGGGCGCGGCGACCTTTCACCGTCTGGCCGTCCTATAGTGAAGCCAGGGGGACATGCTGGACATGATGCACTCACAGCACTGCAAAGACCCTGAGCGCTGATTGAACCCTTACGGGGACTACTGTTGGTATATTATGCTGTCAGTCTGTGTTATTTAACACTCAGGATTTTACTGAGTAGAAACGGAGAGAGAGGGAGATAGAGAGAGAGAGAGAGAGAGAGAGAGAGAGATGAGAGTTATGATGCGCTCCAAAGAGTGTACAAACTAGGGCATTAAGGACTTGTGATTTTTGCAAGTCGACTCGACTCAGTAAAAAGTTGAAGTCGACTTTATCGTTAGATGGCGTCATCACATCAAACACGACCCCCCAATTATTTCGGGGTGTCCCCAGATGATTAACTTAATGTGAGACATTGTTTTCTCACTCAACTGTAAACAAACCAACATACAGTTTAAGTGTATCTTCACATTTCTAAAGTGACAATTTAAGGACTTTTTAATACTCTGAAATGGCAAATTAAACATTGTCCAATTTTGTCAAATATATTGAGGCAGAAATTGTGAAAATAGCCGATCTACATGCTCACAACGCCTCGCATCGCGAGGTGTTGTGAGCATGTAGATCTGCTATTTTCACAATAGAAAGTTTTTTTTTTTTCAACTTCGACTTTCGACTTTCTCTGGTGGGAGTCAACTTGTGTAATGAAGTCGACTGAGTCGACTTGTCGAATTTTTCGTTAATGCCCTAGTACAAACGGATCCCTTACGGGTCCACCTGGTTCCATCAGTAGACCCCACAGAGTTAAATTGATATTGAGGACTTTACCTTGTGACGAGATGGGAGGGCGTTGGATGGATGTAGGCAGTATTTCTCAAAAGCTGCTACTTGGACTACTTCGAGGGGTACTCTGAAATATATGTCTAGTAAAAACATTTCCTTTAGTCTGATGTCGGCTATAAACCAGGGGTCTTCAACAGGGGGTCCTCAGATTTACTACAGGGGGGCCTCCAAGTCTTTGTGTGATAGAAACTTTTTCTCTCCTTTTTTATACATGAATCCAAGCGTCCATGTTCGGAGAACTTTAGCCAAAAATAGCAGATCTACAAGCTGCGAGGCATTGTGAGCGTGTTGATTCGTTGAGTGAAATGTCAAGTTATGTTTTGTTATGTTAAATACGTATCTGAAAACACAAATTGACATGAATCCAAAATACAGATGATTGTGCGTGCTATCAAACAATGAAACTATATGGAATCTATGAAAAGGTTGTGGGGATCCCTGCTTCATCTCTCGCTCAACTAAGGGGTCCTTGGCCTGAGAAAGTGGGACTGAGTTACTATAGGTCCCAAGGTGGGGCCCCCCCCCCACACACACACACACAAACACACGCACACACAATGAACAACATGCATAGGGGGGCCCACAGTGAATCCTTGTCCCTGGGGCCCCGAATTTGGTGCGACACACATGGTTGCGAGACAGACAGAGAGAGAAACAGAAATGCATTGAAAGATACCTACTGTATAAGAAGAGAGCTTGCAGTCAGAGGCGCAGAGAGAGAGAGAGAGAGACCGGACGTGACTGCGTAGGGAGAGACACAGAGAAAAACGCAGAGACGCAGATGCCCAGGAATTCAAGAGACAGAGAGAAAGAGAGAGAGACAAACACAGAGAATAGATGTAGAGAGAGAGAGAGGTGAGGTAAGGACAAAATGGGTCAAACAACTGACACTGTCCTGCATTCCTGTCCTGCCTCTCATATTTTTCCTATTATAGCTCGATCTGGGTGGCATGGTGCGTCGTGTGTGTGTGTGTGTGTGTGTGTGTGTGTGTGTGTGTGTGTGTGTGTGTGTGTGTGTGTGTGTGTGTGTGTGTGTGTGTGCGTGTGCGTGTGCGTGTGCTGTGCGTGTGCTGTGCGTGCGAGGCACATGAAGGACACCATGCATACACCTTTACAACATTTCTTCCCACACGAAGACCATGGATCCTTTGATACACACACACACGCATACACGCACACACACACACACACACACACACACACACACACACACACACACACACACACACACACACACACACACACACACACACACACACACACACACACACACACACACACACCCTGATAAGAGAGGACAAGGCAAAAAAAAGTTGGCTTTATGCCTGGAGGAGTGTCTCTTTGTAGTCGTGTGGTTCGATCGGTTTTTAATTTGCGTGTGTGTGTGTGTGTGTGTGTGTGTGTGTGTGTGTGTGTGTGTGTGTGTGTGTGTGTGTGTGTGTGTGTGTGTGTGTGTGTGTGTGTGTGTGTGTGTGTGTGTGTGTGTGTGTGTGTGTGTGTGTGTGTGTGTGTGTGTGTGTGTGTGTGCACGCGCAAGTGTTTTCTCTTGATACGACTTATATAAATCTGATAGCATTTCCCGAGTGAGTTTGTCCTTGCGAGGGGTTTATCTGTATCAACAAGCGCCCCGCCAACTGTGTGTGCGAGCGTACAAATGGAACCAAATGGACCCTGTCTGTCGGGTCCATGTGTACGCTGTCTCCCCAGTTAAAGGAAACTTCATGCTGCAGTGTGTGTGTGTGTGTGTGTGTGTGTGTGTGCGCGTGTGTGTGTGTGGGTGTGGGTGTGTGTGTGTTTTTGCCTGTATGTGCATGCATGCGTGGGTGCGTCTGTGTGCGACTGTGCGTGCATGCGCGCGTGTATGTGTCTAAGAGCGCAGCACCATCCGTCTCTCCGCCTGGCTCCTCGCTTGTGAATTCTCCTCACGCTAACTCCCAGCGAAGGTTGGGTCTACCCCCGTGCATCCCCGGACCGCTTTCTGCTCTGCTGCATTCCTACTCGCTCCCCCCACCCTCCTTTCAGTTCAGGAGAGGATTGTAGCGTCGAATCCACTCGAAAAATCCTCAATGTTTAAACACTTAAACCCTCTTATTCTTAGAGAAACAGACGGAGTTGCAGCTGCACTCGGATCCCTTGTTTCTTTTCATCTATTCTACACCAAATGTGTTTGCCAAAAAGTGTCCAACTTCAAGCCTCGGGTCGGCTAACTACTCTCCCAGAATATCGTCATTGTCGGTTGGAAACCTTGTATGTCCAAAACCGTTTGTTTTGTATTTACCATTTTTAAAATGATTTAAACTATTGAAAACAGCCGAACAACTATTGAACAACGCCTCGCGCCGCGAGGCGTTGTGTGCTTGTAGATCGTCTGTTTTCACAAATTTTGTGCGACGGCCTTGTGCGATGAAGCAGTGCTTTACTTTGCGAAAACATTACACATTTGAAACTTGGAGATATGAGGTTTCTGCCTGACAGCGACGATATGGACAAGTGGTTAATTTATCCATTTATAACTAACCACTAAATGTACATCTCTCAGAGTTTAATCAACACTGAACTCTGTGTTATTGGCACCGCCTGTGGCAAGATTATAGCAACAACAAAATAAAATTACTTCCTGTGACTTTCTTTTCATCGTTTGTTGTTTGACACAGTTCATTTCGCCTCCTTTATTTCTCTCTCCCCCCCCCTCCCCTCCAGATGGAAGGGAGATGGCTCCGTTTACAGTTTACACCAAGCAAACCTTCATCTGGCTCCCATCAGAGCTAGCTATAGCCATGGGGCTGGCGGGCGGCACCGTGTACGTTAGCCTTTTTAGCTCACGCGCGCTGAAAATGCAGGGTTTTCTCTCGTCGATGTGGATAAAACCCCCCACTCGCAGTGGACAAACACACTCAAGAATGCTATCGGGTTTTATGATACGATAAGATCTTCCAGTTTTACCACTTCCCTCTAGTCCAGGGGTCTTCGACAGGGGGTCCGGGACCCCTAGGGGGTCCTCTAGAGTTACTACAAGGGGTCATCCAAATCATTGTGTGATAGAAACTTGTTTTTCCCCCCTTTTTTATACCAGTAAGGCTCCCTAATCGGGAGATAAGCGACCGTAGGTCACTTATCTCCACAAATAGGGCAAAAATGTGTTTTGCCAAAATCTTCCTGATCCATGTTGATGACATGAGTGTATACTGTGTAGTGATTTTCGTGATTTTAGGGCAAAATCTGTAGGAGCAGTGTCCAAAAATGTGTTTTTAAAAATCGGCCTGGAGGTGGCGCTATATGGGACAGATTCATGTTGATGGGATGAGTGTAGACATACTGTGTACCGATTTGTGTGATTTTAGGGCGAAAATTGTAGGAGCAGTGTCCAAAAATGTGTTTTGCAAGAATCGGCCTCATGGTGGCGCTAGAAGAGGGCCATGTGAGAAATGAGGGGTGGGGTCTCCGCGCCGGCAAGGCGGACGAATAGGTACCGGCCCCAGCTGTCCCGGTCGCTCCTAGCCGGAGTTACGGCATTTTATGTGAGCTGCAGTGTAGGGGGTCCTCCACTGGGGGCGCCACCACTTTTGCATCCGTTCTGGAGCACCAGGAGTCGGTGGTCCCCGGGAATTCCCCGTGAGCAGCCCCGTTGGGGTGGTCATTTGGTCATGTTTGCGCATTTGGTCATTTTTTACATCTGGGGGTCCCCCAGGGTCCCTGGAGCTCCGGGGGTCCTTGGAGGTTGTAGTTTGGCAGCCAAGGAACGTGTGTGCAAAATTTGGCATGGATCGGGGCAACGGTTGCGGAGATATAAGCAGGGAAAAAGTGTGACGTGTGAGGTGTGACAGACAGACTGACGGACGGACTGACGGACTCACTCACAGTTTGTGCAGGTTTTGATAGTAAATGCGACCTACGGTCGCAATTAACCACTTGGAACCCTAACGTCCATATTCTGGGAACTTTAGCCAAAAATAGCAGATCTACAAGCTCACAACGCCTCACGCTGTGAGGCGTTGTGAACTTGTAGATCGGCTATTTTTGGCAAAGAGCTTTGGTGTAGTGTAGTTACTTTGTAAAGTTCACCTTAACCTGATATGATACCCCTGTCGAGGTTTTCTCATAACATTGTCTACCTCTCTTGTGAGACGGTGGCTTCTTCAGAACGGTGTATGGTAAATGTTTAATGCTCTCTGCAGCAGGCATTGCAGCACACATTGCTCAGACAGCGCTGCTATACGTGAGGCTCCGCCACCACAACATCTATAGCAGGGGCTGGGTCTTCAACGGTTTCAAGCGCATGGCGTTGTGAGCTTGTAGATCTTTGGCTCAAGTTCTCAGAATATGGACGCTATAGGGTGGTTAATATAAAAAAAATAGAAAAAGTTTCTATCACACAAAGATTTGAAGGACCCCCTGTAGTAACTCTGAGGACCCCCTAGGCGTCCCGGACCCCCTGTTGAAGACCTCTGACCTCTATAGCTCTTCGTGATGGGAGGGCAACTCTGTACTCTTCTGCTAACTGTTTACCCATCCAACGTATCTCTTCTGCCCGGCAGCCATCTGTCTACCCTCGATTCTGTGTGTGGGTGTGCGTGCGTGCGTGTGTGTTTCCGACAACCAATACTTCCTTCTTTGGGGGAGCAGACGCACAGAGGCTGGTATCGCCACCTGTGCAGGGACGACCCTGGGCCTCGGAGGAAACACGCCGGGGCACAACACACACACACGCACGCACAAACACACACATGCGCGCTTGCCTTGGTGCGCTTAAAAGCGCACACAGGTATGCGTGCGCGGACACACCAGCGGACATGTGTTGTGAGTTTGTAAGACAGGCAGTCTTGGAGTCGGTGCGAGGAGGGAATTCCTTCATTCGCGTGCCCCTCCAAGCTGCACATGTGCTCCGCATCTGCTTAACACACGCACCGAGAGAGAGAGAGAGAGAGAGCAAAAAGGAGAGAGAGAGAGAGAGAGAGAGAGAGAGAGAGAGAGAGAGAGAGAAGTGGAGAGTATGGAACAGAGAGAACGAGAGACAGAATGACAAAGGAAAATCGGCGGCAAAATCACCAAGACACACGGAAAGCATATTTTTTTATTTGTTGCAGCAGTTCTTGTGCGTTCCAGTGTTTTCCTCTCATGGGTTAGCTGTTTAACACGTACAAGCCTCCATACATATTCTGAGGGGGGGGGGGGGGGGGACATTAGCCAAAACGGATCTACAAGCTCACAATGTGTCACGTCCGCGGCGCATGGCGCATTGTGAGCTTGTAGATTGGCTAGATATTTGGTGTCAGTTAGGCGTAAAATGTGGTCAAAGTCCAGTTGTGAGGGGGCACCGTGTGTGGGGACATGGTGGTGCAGTCGGTAGCGCTGTCGCCTCACAGCTAGAAGGTCCTGGGTTCGATTTCCCGCTGGGGATGCTGTGGGTGCTGGGGGCGTGTTCTCTCCTCCGTGTCATCATTTCCCATACCCAAGGTGGGGTTGGCAAAAGGGCCTTTCTGTGTGGAGTTTGCATGTTCTCCCTGTGTCCCCTAGGGATGTTACCCTCACTAAAACATGCAGTAATCCTGGTCTCTATTAGCCTGGCGGGCTCACTCATTCCTTCCCCAGTATGAGGTCTGGCCTTCAGCCTATAGGCAGCTTGAAAAGTGGGGAGTACTTGACAGACAGACTCCTCTAACCAATCAGCGTAGCAAAACATATGTCATCAAAGTGCAGCCAGTCGGAAGAACGGCAAACAAAGACGTCTTTTCGGCCGATGAGCTCCGCTAGCGCATACTCCTGTTCCTTTTTAATTGTTATAATTGATTCCAACTCTGAAATAACTTCAATTATTGCTTGTTTTATTGTTTCAGCGTTAACTGTTACACTTGTTGCATCGAGGGCAGCCATGTTGTTTTGAAAATGCTGCAGCAAACGGCAACAATCTTCGTCACCATCTACACATGGACCAATCAGGGGAAGCTCTTCACTTGTTTTGCGGATAGCAGTTGAAACGCAGTCACTGATTGGCCCCGATCAGAAAATGATCGGGGCCAATGTCTCATACTCGCTGCCTATACGCGGAAGTCCAGACCTCATACTGGGGAAGGAATGAGTGAGTGAACGCAGTATGTAGGATGGCCCGCCAGGCTAGGTCACTATACTGCCTCTGGCTTGGACTCCTCATGCATAGAAGGAAGCATGAGGTCAGTTCGTTGCTCTCCCCAGGTTGGCAGAGGGAGTGTAGCGCCCAGGATTATTAATAGACCATTGACACCGGGTGAAAAATATGGCTAACAAAGATGGTGGGATAAAGTAGAGTTGTGACGGTTCTCTACAACAGACTACAGGTCTCTAAGCTGTTGAAGGGCTGCTGAAGTGTCCTCCGTCTCAAGGTGAAGTGAGTCAGAATGATCCGGCGCTGGCCTTTTGGTTTGCACTGTGAAGTCCACATATCCTCCTCCTCATTGACAAGTGATTCACTCTCTATTGATCTCCCATGGGAACGAGGGCCACATGATGCTTGCTCACTGCTCCTTTCAGCTGTTCTGCAGTCTGTGTGTGTGTGTGTGTGTGTGTGTGTGTGTGTGTGTGTGTGTGTGTGTGTGTGTGTGTGTGTGTGTGTGTGTGTGTGTGTGTGTGTGTGTGTGTGTGTGTGTGTGTGTGTGTGTGTGTGTGTGTGTGTGTGTTTGTTTCTGAGAGAGGCCATAATATCATGGGTCCGCGGGAAACCTCATACTGCAAACCTGTATGTCCAAAACTGTTACGTTTCAGGAAATGTACAAAAAGATATACTGTAGCGCCAATGTAGAAGATAGCCAATGTAGTCACATTATCTAGTCACAAACTCTTGTTTAGGCTTGTCGTCAGTTTAGTATTTAAGAAAAAACAGACACACTTAACCACTTTGTTCAAAAATATCAGCTCTACAAGCTCACCGTGCATTGACGTGCCTTGTGAGCTTGTAGATTGGCTATTTTTGTGTGACACTGTTGACGAAGTAGGTTATTCATTTAGGGAGAAAATATGGAGATACAAGGTTTCTGCCCGACAGCAACGATATGCCTCTGAGCTGTGTGAGATCGATGTTGCAACATTGCGTGTGTGTGTGTCTCACAGAGTGTGTGTGCGTGCCTGCGTGCGTGCGGGCGTGCGCAGAAGCAGCTTTTCAATCAATCCCTGCAGTCCAGTAGGCTTTTTTCACTCTTCCCTTTTTTACATTTATCAAAGCAACATGTTTGCCAAGGCAAACTCATTGCCTTCTCCGGTAAAGACAACTTCAACAAACCGACACGCAGGGGAACAAGCATTGTTTCATAAGTAGATTAATTGCGCGTTGCCCAGTGAGAGGGAGTACAGTAGGAGAATGAGTATATTACACACACACAGTGTAAATGAGTACATGTCCAGGGGGATTATGTGCGTGCATTTTTTGCGATCGTTCTGAAAGTGTTTACTCTCACAAATACTCTGTTTCTCTTTTACAATCCTTACCCCCTCTCTCTCTCTCACTCTCCTCTCTCTCTCTCTCTCTCTCTCTCTCTCTCTCTCTCTCTCTCTCTCACCCTCTCTCCTCTCTCTCTCCCTCTCTCTCTCTCTCCATTACAGAATGCTGGAGTACTCCCTCAACCTGCAGAATGTCAGTTTCACGGCCGTGCGGACAGTGCGAGTGCTCAGGCCACTGAGGGCCATCAACAGAGTGCCAAGTGAGTGACGCCGTTTCCCCCCGCATGTGTCCGACCTTCAGAACCCGTCCCGTATAGAGCTCAGCTGCACAAACAAAATCCCGAAGTGTTAAATTAACTCTGAAAGCGTGATAACGGACCCAGCGGACCCATTTTTACCATGTACACCTAGAGCGCATAATCCCTGACTTGTGCAAAAGCCCTCATCTCCCCGGCTATTAACTTCTGGTTCTCATTCCCACCCAGGCACGTGCACACATAGACTGCCCTTTTATCCGTCTGTAAAAAGTGCCCTCTCCAGACCGTGAAATGCAGTTTTTATTATGGTGATAGAAATGAAAATGCCCTCTTTCCATGCCATACCTGAAGGCAGAATTCAAAGGAATTGCCTTGTCCAAACTCTCCTGAACTTGAATGCAGCATGTTATGTTGAACGAATTTCCCTCTCTGTGTAGAAATCCATGCCATTAGACACCACATCTATTTACTTGATTATGCTTAGTTCAGTGTGGTATCAAGCCGACCTTGAGCGTTGTGAGCTTGGAGGTCTGCTATTTTCAATATTTTCACCTAAAGGCCCTTTTAGAAATTTCAGCCCCTGCCTCTCTAACATTCTCTGCACGTCCCTGTTCCCACCCTCCATCTGGGGGACTTGTTTTTAACCGTGACATTTCTGAGAAAGCGTTTCACTACCTGCAGAACAGGCCCGTTATCTGCTTATTATCTGTCTTTAGCACACACACTCGAGCCACCGACTGACGCACGACAAAGAAAATGCAAAGTGGCTTCTTATCTTCTTTATCTTCAACTTCTTCCCTCGGTTGACGACGGCGGGAACGTCTGCTGGCGGGCCTACACGATAGTCGGGATTCTAATGTGGCAAATTGGGTCAGATGGATCAGGTCCCGGTGTTAATCGTGCGGTGGACTCTGGATTGGATTCCTTTCTATATAGGTCAGGGACAAGGCCATCCCCACTTAGCATTCCTCTCAGTCTCACTACTGTGGCTTTCCCAAGCCAGCCAGCCAGCCAGCCAGCCAGCGTAGCCAGCTTTGGAGTCCGACAGATTTATATGTGATTTTCTCCCTCGCTGGATTTTATTAAAGGACCACACTTCGCAGTCGCGCGCGTGCACGGCCGCTTCATGCGCTCATTCTTCATTCCGATGCAAAAAAGAAACTCAACAAATCTCTCGCCCCCTCTCGCGGACATCTTTCATCTTCAGGGGTGTCACACCAAATTCCAGGGCCCTGGGTACAATGATTCACTGCGTTATTCTGTGCTTTAACTATTTTTGAAAAGTCGTGAAAAAAGACGTTGAAGGTTTTTTGATAAACCTATGTTTCTATATCAGTGGTGCTCAAACTTTTTCATGTGAAGGACCTCCAAAATGATATGTATTTGGCCATGGACCCCCATCTCAAAATATTTAGTTCCAGGGACCCCCCAGAGGCAACATTTTAGTTACAAATGTTCGCTTAAAAAATACATAATTTATATTCAAAGATTTGCACACATTTTCATGACTTTTCAAAAATAGCAATTTCTACAAGCTCGCAGCGCTGCACTCGGTGCCATGCTGTGAGCTTGTATATCTGCTATTTTTCAAAGGTTAAAGTATAAAATAATTAAGGCACCTCCACCTTGGGCCCTAGTAACTCAGTCCCACTTTTCCCTGCTTTGTGACGCACCTGTTCATCTTGCCCTCCTTGAGACCACCTTCTTCTCTCTCGGTACAAGACGCACGCACACCTGTAAATGTACTCATTACCTAAAAGTAGCACATTACCCTCCCGCCCTCACGTACCATTTCCTCCATTAGTCTCCATTAGTCTTTCAACAGCGTGGATTCAATTACCAAAGAACAAATTTAATGTTCCATACACCCTAAACTCCTCAATGTTAGTTCATCCATTTGTAAATCCGATGGCGTTACAGAATGTAACAAAGTGGACTCTTAACAGGTCCATTTGGTCACATTTAGTACTCCAACGGAGTTAAATGAACACTATGGACTTCACAGTGCGTGTGTGTTCCCAGACAACAATTAACTGTGTCTCACCTTGGTCTAGACCGCCGTGGCGAGCATTCGTTTGCTACGGCACCCCAATGCAGTCATTATCTCCCGTCTACTGCTCAGTGCTCACATGGGACCAGCCTGGAGAGATTAGGGCAGGAGGAGTGATGATTCTCCCGTGCGTGCGTGCGTGCGTGCGTGCGTGCGTTTGTAGTTGTGTACCAACAGGTGTGTGACTGGGACATCACTTTCCAGTCCCCAAGCCACTCCTGTAAACAAACTCCCTTGTCAATCAAACTGACAACACCCCTTCTCCCCCCCCCAATTAACAGCAGGCAGACACACACACACGCGCGCGCACACACACACACACACACACACACACACACACACACACACACACACACACACACACACACACACACACACACACACACAGTAGGCATTCTAGTGTGCCATTCATCTGCCGATAATCACAGTAAGGATGATTTGCTCTGGTCTTGGCCCATGACGAAAAATCTGAAGAGGCGGTGGCCCTTCCTCCTCCTCCTCCTCCTCCTCTTTGAATCATTCCTCTCTCATCTTTGGCAGTCTAATCAAAGCCCGCGGAGAAAGCTTCGCAAAGGCGGAAAAACTAGCGGCATTCATCACGTCCCACACCCTGTCCGTCTCTACAGGGACTGCAGCACGCGGGGCCTGTTTATTGGAAAAATATTTGGGAGGGCTATTTTGAGGACATTGAGTGGAGAATGTGTAGTGGTGGTGGTGCCTGCAGTGTGTCTGGGAGCTGTGGAGCTTTGAGGTCCTGTTGCTTGATGCGTTACCTTTTCGTTAATAGCAGAGCTACAAGTTCCTAGCTTGTTCCGAGCTTGTATATCTGCTATTTTTGGAGCGGTGTGCTAGCACAGCTCCCTTTGTGTGGCTTTGTGTGTCCAAATTGTGTTGGTCAGCACGGCGGCATCTGCGCATGCGCGGACTTTTACCACACACACACACACACACACACACACACACACACACACACACACACACACACACACACACCCACCCGTGATAGCCGCTAGAGTGGAGGCTCACGAAGCATGCAGCCACCGTAGCGAGCCACGGGCAATCAAGAATTTACACATGTCAATATATAAATTGGTGAAAAAAAAGTCAGGGACTATTCTATTCTCTTCCCCCTGCCACGGGAGGTTAATGTTGTCAATCTGTGGGTCAAGACCCGCAGAGAGGTCCCCAAAATATGTATATTCAATATTCAATTATATATATATATATATATATATATATATATTTACCTGGAACTGCTCAAATTCACCGCTCCACTTCGAACCGAGGTTTGATTTTTTAATAGCCAAAGATATCTAAAATGTTTATTTTAATTGCGACCGTAGGTCGCAGTTTACTGTGAGAAACGGCACAGCTTCTCCGTGTCCATCTGGACGTGTACACTTTTTTACGGTCTATGGGTTTGTCGTCTGACATCATGCTCTGATGTGACTGTGATGCCAGCAGTGATAACCGCTCCTATAGACCGCTTTTTTACCAAAACCATGATGTCACAAATGATGATGACATGAGTCCGCTAGACCAATGAAACACTTCGATTCTGTTGATCTGTCCATGATGTCATAGTCACATAGGCACCCGATTGGTTAACTCTGATTTAGAACGCGTTTAGGCCGCCTAAAAACGTCATAAAAAATTATTGAGCGGTGCTAACCTTGAATTTCAAAATTGTATTAGATCAGGACAGGACAGGAGTCAGGTCAGGACGTTCTTTGAATTTCTCAATTGTATGAGTCATGTATGTATCTATAATACATGAAAACAAACCACACTTTTAGACAGAGCGCTTTAATCACAGGGCCCTGTCTAAAAGTGTGGTTTGTTTCATGTATTATAGAGAATATCCAGCTCAAGACAATTTTGAAATTCAAAGAATATAAATAAACAGCTTATGATTATCATGTAGATCGAAGTACGAGCTTTACCACGCCTAACCAACCCCATATCCTGGACACTTCATGGGAGCGAAAATACAGTAGAACCTCCTTCTCCTCTTTGGATCTGCAACTACTGTTGAATTGTGTATATTGAGCGGTGCTAACCTTGAATTTCAAAATTGTATTAGATCAGGACAGGACAGGAGTCAGGTCAGGACGTTCTTTGAATTTCTCAATTGTATGAGTCATGTATGTATCTATAATACATGAAAACAAACCACACTTTTAGACAGAGCGCTTTAATCACAGGGCCCTGTCTAAAAGTGTGGTTTGTTTTCATGTATTATAGAGAATATCCAGCTCAAGACAATTTTGAAATTCAAAGAATATAAATAAACAGCTTATGATTATCATGTAGATCGAAGTACGAGCTTTACCACGCCTAACCAACCCCATATCCTGGACACTTCATGGGAGCGAAAATACAGTAGAACCTCCTTCTCCTCTTTGGATCTGCAACTACTGTTGAATTGTGTACAATCGGTCTCTCATCTTGCCGGCCTTCTGGCTAAACTGGGACAGTGATCATGAAGGTGATACCTATAATAATGTCATGTTTGGCAGATCCTTGCGGATGTCAGCACTGAGTGACAGAGAGAATGTTTGCAAGATGTCTAGAATGTCTAGAACCACTCCACAGCAGATGTGGGAAAGTCTCGACCAAACAAGTCCAGTATTTGTCTGCAACTCTACAGATCCTTTTGTCATTGTCAAGTAAAGCAATAGAAACTGTCCATGACATTCCAGCTGCTCTTCATGCTCTTTGGTCTTGGGCTTCTCAGCCATCATTTTGCAAGAAGACATCAAATATCGTCCCAACAGAAATAACACTCTGCCACATGCCAGACTTGTCTTTTCGAATGACTTTGTCTTCAAAGTATCTGAACATGACCTTTCAGGGTCATTAGAATGCACTATCCTCATGTATTCTAATCTTTAGGTACCGGCATGTAGACATGGCAAAATCCAGCTTATGGTCCTTATGGTCCATGCGGCGGATCTCAGACATGTTCCTCATTTGCTGCTGGACCAGCGAGGCCTCAAACACCACCAGCATGAAGAGTGTGAACACACTGTAGTACCAGTACTCATCCAGACACCACAGCCCCACACAGAACACCTGGAACACAAAGAAGGGGGCGGTGGCTCTCTCCCTGAAGAGCTCCAGGAAATCAGGCACCATCATCTCAGCGCGGTTGGTGCCGTATCGCTTCTCTGCCGCTCTCAGGTCTGTCTCCTCCTGGTAGCCACGCCACACCTGGAAGTGGCTCATTGGGTGGCTGATGGGGAACGCCACCGGGAGGAAACATTTCTTCTCCTCTCGGTCGAAGACGTAGCGGATCTTCTGAAACTCAAAGGACAGAATCTCCTCGCCATCCACACCCTGGTCCCTCTGGAGAGCACACAAGCTCAGCAGAACCGTTATTTGGCGTATGTACCAACTTTGCCAGGGTGGCCTTTTGTGGGTCAGGTTCCTTGGAGCAGGTGAGCCAGCAGTGCACGTGCACGGACCAATAGCCCCCCCTCAAAAGCTCCTAGTTAGATCTCGGGACCTAGCTGACAGTCCTCCGCCAGGCAGGCCATGCACCGTCTATCCCATCCCCTGCCTTCTGGTCTCTTTCTGGCAGAGACTTTGCCCGAGGCTCCTCTTGCTGGCTAACTGGCTGTTAGCAGTGCACTAAATTTCAAAACGATACTGGTTTAAAGATGAAGTACCATGATTTCACTCCCCCTAAAATACGATCATCAGGTATTATACTAGTACAAAACTGTGGCACCACCTCTTTAACAACACTGTCTTCTGACCCTAACCCTAACCCTAACCTTAACCCTATTATGGAGACTTCCTAATTGTTGGAAGTCTGATCATGTTTCCTATATATCATCTATTGTGATGTAGAAATGACATCATGTAAATGATTGAATGGAATTGGTTTATATTGATGATGTATATTGTGAATATTAATTATTAACCTAGTGATTGTGAATGCTAGCTTGACTATGCTGATAAATGCTGACTTGGCGATTGTGAATACTAAACTGCTCATGTTGAATTCGGCTAATTCATGGTTAGAACAGCTATTGATTGATCACGGCCATTTGATTGAAGACACACAAAGCATATATGATTATTTAAAGAAAAACAAGGCTTGAAAATTGTCCACAATCTATCTCCCTAAATATATTTGCACCGCTCACTTCGCACGGGTGCGATTATTTTAACCCACCCCTTGGAAATGAAAATTCTGATGCTGAGTGCCAAGCAGGGAGGCATTGGGTCGAAGCCCGACCTCCCAGTCTCAGGGCGGAAGGCTCATCCACTGACTTCTCTTTTCTGTCCAGTACTGTCAACATTGTGATCCCTGGATCAGTCTGGTCTCCTGCTGGCTCTGTGGCTCACATCACTCTCGCTGTCCCCTGTCACTCCCATTTCTGTTTGCTCCCGTCTCAGCTCTCTCTCCCTCTCTCTCTTCCCCTCGGGTCTCTCATGTCCTCCTTTTTAAACATTTTTTTTGTTCACTACACTCTAGCACGCATGCACGCACGCACGAGCACACACACGCACACGTATGAACACACACCTTTCCAGTAGCAGTTACCCGTCACGGGGTTGAGCGTTGGATTGATGAGCTGACAGGACACAGCAGGTGACACTTTACATCGCCCTGACCTCACTCACTGTCTGACACCTGATTTCTGTTACATTCAGCGGTTGGTGTGTGTGTGTGTGTGTGTGTGTGTGTGTGTGTGTGTGTGTGTGTGTGTGTGTGTGTGTGTGTGTGTGTGTGTGTGTGTGTGTGTGTGTGTGTACAGTAACGACTTTTATACAGTAATATACAGAATGCATCTTTGTGAGTGCATGTATTCGTGATTGTGTACCGTATCTACTTGTACGCTACGTGTCTATTACTGTACGATCAAACAAACATTCCGCAGCCAGCGGATGCTTAGTTTCAACGCCTGAAAGCCACTTTTTGACCATTTACCAAGCAGACGCTAAGGAAATTGTGCCTCAAAATACGAGCCGCCAAATAATATTTGCCTGCTGAAGTGCTTGGTCGGGTGGCAACTTAGCGTCCACAGTCAGAACTGACACATGAATCAAAGTTAACCTATAAGTGAAGGAGAGAATAAAGCTCAGTGATGACATGGAGCAGGATGTGCTGGGGGCCTCAGCGCTCATAAATCTCACGCCGCCGCCATAAGTGAGCTGCAGCCAAGCGAGGCAACAATGATTGATACAGCTAGTAGCGTAAGCGCACGAGTCGATAAGTGATTACACACCGGACATATATAGGGCAATGATCTATCCCTCCATCTCCAACGCATCACTGTCATCTTAATGAGGCCAGGCCCAGAATAGGCTTCCCGTCTCACTCATTGTTTAGCCCAGTCCTTTCCCAAAGCATCTTTGAATAGGCTCGATGCACATTAACCATGTTGGACAGAAATTCACCCTTTGTCAAGTAGCGCCCGCCCCGTTGTCCCACCCCTCTTCGCACCCATTGGTTGCTGTGTCTTGGTGGGACAAAAGTCCTTACTCTCCATTCACTACCATTGAAATGAATTTGCTTCTTATTGTTATTTTGTGTTTTCAATTCTCATTTTAAACTTGGTTTAAGTACAAATTAGCCTCTCAGGTGCAGTATAGTGACACAGCATGTTTTTAAATGTTTTTATTTTTCCAAAAATGATGTTTTAGCAAATTCAACATAAAAAAGGCGGAACCAGGGCGGGACAAGGCAGAAAGAGCCTGCTGGTTGGTCAGTGAGGGACCAATCAGAAGACTGACAAAGATTCCATTGGGCCTCTTCCTTTACTTCCTTCAGAGGTGTAACCAATGATTCTGATTAAGGCTCTGTTCCATTTAGTGCAGCACAGTGGCTCTTAGGGTTAGCGATTTCAAGGACCACTGTAACTCTGTAGAGTGTACAAATGGAACCAAATGGTCCATTTTTTGTACATGCACTCTCAGAGTTACAGACCCATAATGGGCCATTTGGAACCAACCCATCAAGGACACGTTGAGACCCACTGGTGTAGCACGTAGCAGTGTGTTTCACAATATCACCACCATGACTCTGTTTGACCAGAAAGGAACAGAGCCTTAATCAGACAGTAACATTGGTAACACCTGTGATGAAAGTAAGGAAGGGGCGCAATTTGGGACCGTGTCGATATTGCGACATAGCAACTGTTCGATGGTCCATTCTTTCAACATGGGTAAATGTTAACCTGGTGAAAAGCTAAGCTGCTGACCTGGGTGAGTAGCTAACCTGCAGACATGGGTGAACGTTAACCTCTATGCCTAAACCTAACCAAACCCTGACCCTAACCTCAGTAACCGTGACGCGGTTGAGTAGCTAACCTGACGACCATAGTTGAAAGAATGACACGTAGAAAGAGCGAGATTTCCCCCCTAATTTGGTTGCTGTGCATATAGCCTATTGGGTACGGGTTAGGTCTCAGTGAAGACCGGCACTCACATCAATACGCACACACCACACACATCAGAGAGACACGCTTACGCGCACGTGCTACCAAACGGAGCATTAGCCGAGATGGAAACGATTCGTCCGGTTCTCCATGCCTTGTTGGGCCTGCTGTTTGTAATTCAGACGCTAGTCTTGTACTTCCGCCAGATAAGCCTGAAAGGTTAACGGAGACAACAACAACAACAGCGGCGACCTTCTCGCTCCCTATCTGCTTATACTTTCCTCCTTCAGCGTGGCGTGCCAAGCCTCAGCACTGTAATTAAACTGCTCACGAGGACGTCCTACCCTCTATTTATCTCCAAAGCCAGGCTGGCGCACAAGGAGCGGAATGTCAGTGTATTGCCTAATATTGGAAAAATAATGGGCCACTTACATTAGCAGACAAAGCTCTCGCCGTGCTAGTAATATCAGCTTGCCTGTGGGTGGAAGCGGTCCTATTCTTCCATTTCCGCTGTGTGCCACCAGCGTTTTCAGTCAAAAGCTTTTAGAAAGAATCTCAGTTAATATTAACCTGGAGGCGTCAGGGTTTTTTTATTTTTATAATCACATTATTATTGCAGTTATTATAAGAACTAATGTAGATTAATGTGTTTTACCTATTCTCAGAGTCTAGGGCCTGCCTCTTAGGAAATCAAATTACAATTACAGTTTCCACATCAGTTTGGAGGATATTAAAAGCAGAGCTATAATCACAATTCTGTCATACAGGTTTAATCAAAAAACATCATTACAATATGAATTAAGATTCTTTTCAGAAGTTATGCTCACATAAATGCCCCAATGTGGTATTTTTCCCGTATCAATTGTATATCTTTTTTTCCAAGGAGGACTAAGTGGGCGATCACTCCGACACTCGTCGTTAGAAATGCGTCACCAGCAACACATTTTATATACTAGACACTCGAGCGTCTAGTCTGGGACTGGCCTACTCGGGAACGATGTAATAGGGAATGAATGCCCCACAGAGATTCCGAACCTTTCGCGCCGGTTTCGGAAAACTGTGTATCGGGTCGGGTTGAGGCCGGGCACTGCACTCCGTGCTGCGGCGGGGAAAACACTTGCCGAATTTGAAGCCGGTGGGACAAACGGTTCTCGAGACACACGGGGCACATACTCACATACAGTGATTTCTCGCGTTTATTGTAAGATGATGAAATTAGTCTTTCCAGGCAGAGATGAAAGCAACTGGTCAATAATCATTGACCAGTTGAATATTTTTGAAAAATCTTGGAGGTGTGAGAACTACTGATTCAGAAGGCATTTTGTAGAATCGCCCTCAGGCCTTGATGGGTTGTAGGAGAGTAGGCTAAATGGGCCTTTAGGGCAGGTGCAGACATTTCTTGTACAGTATGTGTGCTCTGTTCACAGAAACACCCATTAGTTCACAGTACACAGGTCACAAAGCTATGAGCCTGAGCCTTCATATGAGGGGAGGAAGCTAGACCTAATCTGCTTACAAACAGATGGCTCCCTAGCCAAGGCGACGCCACCTGGCTACCGGCCACGTTGGAATGGAGTGGCCGCCCGCAGCGGGGTTGGAGAGGGCGCACGGGCGGTTGAGGACATGATTGTTATTGAATATGAAATGTCGATCAGTCGGAATGAGCGGCTGGTCCTTCCGAGGCCCCGGCCCGGCCCGCCACAGCACTGGCGGACCGCTGTGGGACAGATTATAGCGCTCTGGCTTGGGATATTCATGTTGGCCGCGTCTTTGTTTGTTTGTTCTTTTTTGTGAATGAACTGCTGACCTCACGTGGCTTTTCTTTCTGGTGGTGATCTGTGTCATCTCGACTTTATGCTGTCATCAATGTGTCATGAAATCAGAGACGTCTGCTTTGCTCGCCTACAAATGTTTTATGTCTCACCCCCCTGGGCTAAGTTGCTCTTAAAGCGTACATCCGGGGTTTTATTTTGTGAATACAATGTTATCTGAACCAATCTCAGTGGAAGAGTATTATTAGTAAGTTACTGTATGACTACAAATTTGGAGATTTCAGCCTGATCCGAGTTTTAAAAATCACACAATTTTAACCGTGCAGACTCAGTATAAGAATAGAAAGAGAGAGAGAGACTCAGTATACGAATAGAGAGAGAGATAGAGATTCGAGCCCCATTGACTTCCATTATACAAATGTAAAACATGAAAAAACAAGACATTTGCCGTTGATTGCTCCAGCGGTTTGTGAGATTAGCTCTGGACGCACGCACGCACACGCTCACGCACGCACACGGCTAGCCTCCTGCCAGAGCCACAAAATAAGACCGGCCTGCAGCTCTAACACCGTCAGTATCTCTTGCACACTGCACTCACTATTGATGTGCTGCTCCCAAACCGTTCACCAATCACCCTGTTGATCCTATGTATCTGTGTCACTAAATCAATGCCACGCGTCAAGGGACTGCATTAGTTCCCACACCCTGTCAGGCTCCATCAGTCTCTGTCAGTTTGCAGCCAAACGCTCCTCTAATGAAGATCATTGAAATTTGCTCGTTTAATCAGGGATTCAGGTTCCACAGCCTTCATTTGACAATCTAACAAAGGCCGAAAAAAGACTGACAGAGGATGTGAGTCGCATTGATGTCCAGGGCCAGACCCATGTGCCAGTCGGGGCTGATATATTTATTGGCATGACTTTTTAGACAACTGCTATTTCAAAATTACACAACTCATGAATTGCTCACGATATATTGACATCCAGCCCATCTGTGGATTCATTTCAGAGCTGGCTGCCCTTTGTGCATGGTTTGCAGAAGAGAGCTGTCCTGCTGCAGAGGATACAGTGGGCCTGAGGTCCAGTACAACACGTGCAGGGTTGGCCATTAAACTCCCCCACTGCGCAAACGTACAGTATCTCCCTTCCCAATCCCAATTCAGTCAGTTTGCCTCCGTGACTGCAGCAGACACTAATCCAGGCCTCTGTCACGAGCTTATGCGGATACTAAGACGCATTCTAACAGCTCAGCATACCGCTGCTATATAACGTCCATAATTTGAAGGAATCGCTGCTTAATGTGTGTGCTTTAAAATGGGCGCGCGCAAGTGTGTGTGTACGTACTGCATGTGCATGTTTGTGTGTGTGTGTGTGTGTGTGTGTGTGTGTGTGTGTGTGTGTGTGTGTGTGTGTGTGTGTGTGTGTGTGTGTGTGTGTGTGTGTGTGTGTGTGTGTGTGTGTGTGTGTGTGTGTGTGTGTGTGTGTGTGTGTGTGTGTGTGTGTGTGTGTGTGTGTGTGTGCGTACACTTGTGCGAGGGATGTTTACTGCTCATTAATGACCCTAAAAGGGAGGAAGAGAGAAATGGGGAGAGGGAGATAGAGGTGGGGGTCGAGGTGCTAGAAGTGCAGTTGTAGGCGAAAAGTCAGGCTTGTCAGAGAGCATTAGCCTCCACACCTCCACCGCAGCCAGCTGAATGTATCTGAATGCGACTTCTTTGGGAGCTCAGGGTGATTATGTTAAATGGGTGACATACTGTAGGGGCAAGCACCGATAAATCGCTATAGCCCCATGACTCACTCGTCTCATTTTGCATAGCGCTCTGCATTTACAGTTGCCATCTCCCCAGTAAAGTAAATCGTCTCCTTTTCCTATACAAACAACATTGGACCACAGCCATTTTGATAACTTTTCTGCAGTGTAATTGTATCGGAGCTCCCGGGAAACTTTCATCTTACAAACAATTTATTACGTTTTTGAGTGTCACCCCCTCCGGTGCATGAAGTACAAAAAGTAAAATGACTACAGCTGAACCACTCCCTCTGCTAAATAGCCGAGGGAGAGGTTCTATATGGGGCTACTAAACCACATGAACTTAGCAATAGCATCCCTGTTCTGGGCATGATTTGGTGAAAATTCTACCTGTTGCTGTATGTTAATTTATATTACTGTTATTGCCTCTACTAAGGAAACAACAAAATACTGTATTTAACTTGTAAGGAGATGTCTGCGCGCTTCAGCCAACAGTTGGTAGAAGGACTCGTTGGTGCTCAACAAGGACAAACTGTATCAAAAAGCATACTATAATGGAGCACTCGACTGGTCTGCACGTTATTTATTGCAGGGTGGGTGACTGACGTTTCGATGTTTAACACATGTTCTTCAGAACATGTGTTAAACACATCGAAACGTCAGTCACCTACCCAGCAATAAAGAACATGCAGACCAGTCGAGTGCTCCATTATTTTATTTGGGTAGTCATTTAAGTGCCCAGGTAGTATGCTTTTTGATACTGTATTTAACTTGCATGTGTATAAAATGTAACAAAAACGAAACCATGAACCCCTTTACAAAAGGCGAACATTTCAAAAAAATAGCTAAACTATACGAGCTCATGACGCACCGCAGCATGGCATTTCCACTGTTTGATGTACAACCAAAACATATAGGGATAAAGTGCTTAAACACGATTCAAGCTCCCTGACGAGTTATGCTGTTTTCAGTGCCGCCGGGTATTACTCTTTCCCTCCAGCTGGGGTTTCAAAGCTCCAGCTCTGTGTGGAATAGATGAGGGCTGCATGAGAGAAGCACAGCGGTGGTTGCTTGGTGGTGTAAACTTCTGCTGTAGACAGACATGCGAGTTATACCACCAGCCCACGCCATGCAGGCACTCTCCTCAATGTCACTCACTGTAGCTATACCACCATGCAGGGGTGTCGCACCAAATTCTGGGCCCTGGGTACTTTAACTATTGAAAAATAGCAGATAGGCCCCGAGTGCCACACTGCGAGCTTGTAGAGCTGCTATTTTTGAAGAAATCGTGAAAATGTTTGCAAGTTTTTGAAATTTTCAAATCCTTCTAAGGTTTTTTGAAAAACCTATGTTACTATGTCAGTGGTGCTCAAACTTCTTCATGTGAAAGACCCCCGAAATGATATGTATTTGGCTACGGACCCCCATCTCAAAATATTTTTTTCCAGGGACCCCCCAGAAGCAACATTTGAGTTATAAATGTTCACTTAAAAAATACATATATTCAAAGATTTGCACACATATTCATGGGGTTGTAGTCCTAAACGGCCATGTTGAGGACCAACACAGGTGTTTCTATTTGTTTGACTGGCATAGAACTAATGTTCTATGCCAATCAGAACACCTGTGTTGGTCCTCAACATGGCTGGTGTAGGACTACAAATGCAACCCATGAATTCACAACCTTTCAAAAAAAGCAGATCTACAAGCTCGCAGCGCGGCACCATGAGCTTGTATATCTGCTATTTTTCAATAGCTAAAGTATAAAATGCCCCTCCACCTTGGGCCCTAGTAACTCAGTCCCACTCCCCCCCCCCCCCCCCCCCCCACTCCTTGTGACGCCCCTGATCCTCCTCAATGTCACTCACTGTGGCTATACCACCATGCCTTCTCTTCTATACTCTCCTTATCTATCCCTCGCCTCCGCCGGCTGTCTCTGCCTCATTTGTTCACGCTGCCTTTCCAGGTGGGCAAAAAATATATATCATCCCTGTTTTTCTTCTCCTTTCCGCTGTCACAGAAACAGACTGTCTGTCTCTGTATCTGACTCTCTCTCTCTCTCTCTCTCTCTCTCTCTCTCTCTCTCTCTCTCTCCCACTCTATCTCTCTCAGTCTCCTTTCTCCGTCTCTCCGTGTCCTTCCTTCCCCTCCATCTCCTGCCGTTCCTCCGTGCATGGCTGTCAGGCTGGCAGACGGGTTCTTCTGCATGGCTCCTTTCGACAGGGATTGACCCAGCTTTCTCCAATTACCTATAGGAGAAAATAAACGCGTCCCGATCGAGGAAAATGATCCTCGTTATTGACGCTTGGTTCACCTGGTTTCTGCTTGGGAAGATAAGCAGCGGGGATTAAATGAAGGAGAGAGAGAGAGGGAGAGAGAGAGAGAGAGAGAGAGAGAGAGAGAGAGAGAGAGAGAGAGAGAGAGATGGATGATGTTAGGAGAGAGCAGCATGGAGCGAATCCAAGGTAGGGAAAGTGACAGGTGTGCTGTGGAAAAGATGCTAGCAGGGGCGTCACAAGGGGGGGAAAGTATGACTGAGTTACTAGGGCCCAAGTTGGAGGGGCCTTAATTATTTTATAATTTAGCTATTGAAAAATAGCAGATATACAAGCTCACTGATCTGCTATTTTTGAAAAGTCGTGAAAATGTGTGCAAATCTTTGATTTTTTAAGCAAACATTTGCAACTCAAATTTTGCTTCTGGGGGGGTTCCTGGAACAACATATTTTGAGATGGGGGTCCGTGGCCAAATACATATCATTTTGGGGGTCCTTGACATGAAAAAGTTTGAGCACCACTGACATAGAAACATAGGTTTTTCAAAAAACCTTAGAAGGATTTGAAATATTCAAAGACTTGCACAAATTCTCACGATCTTTCAAAAATAGCAGATCTGCTATTTTTCAATAGTTAAAGCAGAAACTAATGTGTTCCCAGTCTAAATGGGTTAAACCCCCTCTCCCTATGAAGAACATTCATGGAGGGCCCGCAGTGAATCCTTGTACCCAGGGCCCAGAATTTGGTGCGACACCCCTGGACGCTATAGCCATTGTAACTAACTAGAAACATACGCACATAGACACACATGCATTCGTGCATACACACGGCCCCTCAATCCAGCATGCCTACACGTCTTACGCGGTACATAAATAGAGACCTGTGCCAGAGAATGATATGGGAGGACAACATGAAAAGCAGGCAGCAGTGTGACAGCAGAATGATGCAGCGAGGTATAATGTAGCGAGGGCAGAGGAAGTGCGCGGGCAGCGGGGAGTCTGTGTGTCTGTACGTGCGTGACGTTGTCAGAGGGTTTAGGGAACGTCAGCCAGAGCAGACAGAATATGGGATGTGTTTTAGAGCCGCAGTGCCAGGCCTTTTATTGTTTTATAAGCATCTATAATATCTCTGCCTGGGCATCAATAACCTGCGCTCAAACTGGTAAGAGCTCTTCCACACCGGGGCTCGCAGATTGAACTTATGACTGGGGCTGCATCTTATGAGTATTTGATTGCCAGGGAGAACAATGTTAAAGGCCAGTTCCATTTAGTATGGGACTATTTCTTTTACAATACAATAAAATACAGGCCCCACGCCTTGGGGTGTTTTTGTCACAGTACATTTGCACATACTTGTGAAATTTGTCCTCTGCATTTTGCCCATCCTATAACAACTAGGAGCAGTGAGCAGCCGTTGGATTCTACTGCGCTCGGGGAGCAATTAGGGGTTAAGAGTCTTGCTCAGGGACACACATCGACACGTTGCTGACCTGGCCGGGAATCGTACCTGGGACAACCAGGGGTTCTGGCTCCCAGCCAGGCTCACTAACCACTCACAGCTCATAACCTATTTCCCCTCAAGCGTTGGGGGCGCTATGGAGATTTGTCTCATCTTTCTTTCTCTAACTTTTCTTATCTGGAAATCGTTGGACCATAATGTGTGTTCCCTAACTGTGGTCATAGAGGGTTTGCCATGTAAAGTTGTACGTGGGGCAGTGGCTCAGGGGTAGAGTGGCTGGTAGAGCAGCCGGATGGGAACCGTGAGGTCTCGTCTCGGTCTCGCCCATGATTTTACACGGTCTTGACTCGGTCTCGGACTAAGGGACTCGGGACTCTTGCCCCACGAGTCGACTCGAGTCAAGAGTCACTACAATGCAATGCAATAATTGTATTATACCCATATTATGAGGAGCCCATTCACATTAACACTACAGCTGTCTGGCGCTTTTCATTGATGAATTACAAGATGATGTGTAAATGGTTTAGTAAGTAAACCCATAGTCCGGTGCAAATAGCAGCACCATAAACCTTTCAAGATGTTATGTCCTGAGAATAGATCCATCTTCTTCATTTTGCTCTCAGAGTAATACAGTTAACTTACAAATACAAAGAAAAGATAATACCCACTGACTACAATGTCTGACCACCCCCCACCACCCCAACACAAGGCCAGATTAGATTTAGATTCCTGGCCAGCTGGACCATTTGCTCATTAGTAAACAGACAATTAATTGTTCAGTTCGAGGCACCAATTCTATCTAATAAGGACAGAGATGATTTATCATGTATAAGTTCCACTTGTGTCTGCTCATTTGTTTAGTTTCATCACTTCTAACATGTTACTTGTTTATCCATTTCCTGCATTCTCTCGGAGCATTCTCCTGAGTTCTCTCTGCCGATTGGATACAATTGGTATCCTGGCCTGAACATGCATTTTTCTGTTTGTATACTGTCAGAGTTACATACTTGTAAGGGTCAAATTTAAACCTCCCAAAAGGAGTCCCTGGACCCCACTTTGAGGACCTCTGGTCTGTTACTACTTTTTCTTTTTCTTTTTGTTACCTTGTAGGTGGTTATACTCTAACTTGAAAAATAACCATGAAAACCAACATCGAAAAGAATCGTGATAAGATCGTGTGTCGTGATACAGCTTGTATTTTTCCATATCGCCCACCCCTAGGCATGCGTATCCTGGTCACCCTGCTCCTGGACACCCTCCCCATGCTGGGCAACGTTCTCCTCCTCTGCTTCTTCGTCTTCTTCATCTTCGGCATCGTGGGCGTCCAGCTGTGGGCCGGCCTGCTCCGGAACCGCTGCTTCGTGGAAGACAACTTCTCCTTGTGAGTCCCGTCGCCGTGCGGCCATTTCCACTGTGTGTGTGTGTGTGTGTGTGTGTGTGTGTGTGTGTGTGTGTGTGTGTGTGCGTGTGCGTGCGTGCGTGCCTTGGATGTCCCCTGCACCCCAATTTAAGAACCAGTGCTTTAATGCAGGGGTCTTCAACAGGGGGTCCGGGACCCCTAGGGGGTCCTCAGAGTTAATGCAGGGGGGCCGCCAAATCCTGGTGTGATAGGATAATTATTTTAAATTAACAATTGAACCCTCACATCCCTATACTCTGGAACTCTTGGAACTTCAGCCAAAAATAGCAGATCTACAAGCTCTCAAAGCCTCGCAGCACGAAGCGTTGAGAGCTTGTAGATCGGTTTAATTGGTTTAATGTATAGACTTAACCATAAATGGTTAAGTGTCAAACAAGTCTATAAATCTATCTATGAAATCGATGAGAATCTCCATCACACATTTATACAATATGTAGAGGGGGTCCTTGCTTCCTCTCTCTCTGCTAACGGGTCCTTGGCCTGAAAACATTGAAGACCCCTGCTTTAATGAAAAGCAATGTTCTTATATGCGGTTGTCATTATTGATATTGATAACAGGGGGTGATGGAGGGTAGGATAGGGTCAAGGTAGAACCTTGATGCGTGTGTGCTGGGTGAAGTGGCTCGCGGCTGCGCGCGCGGCTCTGACGTCGATGAGCTTAATGATCCCAGCGTCTCATGGTAGTGATGAATGGGACATAAGACGGGCTGCTTCATAATGAGAAAGACCCCATGCGGGCCAGCTCTATGTGGGACACGGGTCTCCCATGACTTATTCATATTCCCCCTGAGTGTCATCCATGCCTATATTACTCTCGTCTATAGGATTTATGACATCTCACAGCTGTATATTAGGCTTGTGCGTAATGGCTTGACTGAGCGGGCACATTTCTTTTTTTCCTCCTCATCATCAATTTCTTGAGGGATTCTTTGCGATGCGTCGCCATTTTTGCACAGCGGGGTCTGTGGCATTTAGAGCTCGTTTCGGGCCGACCAAATGTTTAAAGGGCCTGCTCGTATGAGCTGAGTTACGGGAGGGGGAAAGGGGGGGTATTTTATGCAGCTTAAGTAATGAACTTTAACGTGGCAATATCTCTAATGCTCATTTTTACATGATTGCAAAAGTATCAGCCCAGATGGGAGGCTGTGGCGCGCGGCACATGGCCTGTGTGATAAAGTGAACACATTTTGTTGTTGTCCTCTGCACACAACAGCAGCACTTACAACGAAAGATAGGCCTCCCCGACAGAAGCTTTGTTATGCAAGTACACCGGAACGCGTGTAAGAGCCATATAAATACATAAGTGAATGTGCTGATTGTGAGGGGAGGCTGGGCTGTGGACAGGAGTGCAGTGGAGTGGAGAAGTGAGCCCACTAGGTAATTGCAGCTACTTGTGCGCTTAATAAAGCTTGTCACACAGCCTGTGAGCACTATGCGTGTTGACAGACGCCCCAATTATCCACCGGCAGTGGTGGAAAGTAACTAAGTACATTTACTTAAGTACTGTACTTAACTCATTCTGTGCCTATCCCGAACATGTTCGGCTTTATTTCAATCCAATACAATTTTTTTTTATTAATTGACTTACCCTGAGCTGCTTGTAGAGTCGTGGGTGGTCCTGGCTCGTCCTACGCTAGCCAGCTAGCCATTTTACATGGTCCGACGATATATTCCATTAAAAATGGTTTAAAATACATTTTTGAGCCCCCCAATGTTCACCAAATGTTCAGCGCCGCTTCCGGAACGTAGTCCAGTGTGCCTATCCCGAACATGTTCGGCTTTTTTAATGAAATGAATTATTTTATCGGAGGCCTCAACGAAGCCCCGGTCTAGACGTCCATCCATGCCCGGGACTTAGACTCGGCCATCCACGGGCCGTATTCGCGCTAACGGCCGCATCGCGCTGCCCACTCCAATAATAAATCACATCTTTAGACAGGATTTTCTCCGGATTGTGTTCCCAGACCCAAAGAGAAAGTTTTTTGCGGCTGAAATAGCTTTAGATCGCACTTCTAAATGGGTTAGCATTTTGGCTACGTGTCAGCTAGCTTCCTCCTCTCGTCCTCCATAGCATTGACTGGAGTGAAAACACAAGCCAGTTGGGGGAGGGTCAACGAAAGCTATAATGAAGGTCTATGGATACATTTCTGGCACTCTAGCGCCCCTTGTGGCCGGATGGCACTGTATGAGTTAAGTAACATTTTTGAGGTATTTGTACTGTACTTGAGAATTTCCAATACTTTCACTTGTACTCCCCTATACATCTCGGATCTTAATATTTTATATATATTTAATATTTATATTTAATATATTTAAGATATGTTTTGGGGCGTTTTGCCTTTATTGATAGGACAGTAGACTGACAGGAAATGGGGAGAGAGATGGGGAGAGACACGCAGCAAAGGTAGTCGGTATCGGCAATCGAACCAGCGACACGCTTTCAGGCTACACTGAGCTTTTTTTAAAGCTTTATTTACTAGTTACTTTGCAGATATAAATTATAATATTATAATACATACATGAACCACTTTAGCCCTATTTTATTCCTAGGCTATTTTAAAATAGCCGATCTTTAATCTCACAACGCATCGTGATGCGACGCTTGTAAATCTGCTATTTTCAAACATTTTGTACTTTTACATTTGGTACTTTGAAGCCAACACATACTGTTACTCAAGAACATTTTGAATTTTGGACCTCTACTTGTTGCTAGAGTATTTCTATATTGCATTATTGATACTTTTACTTGAGTAAAATATGTGAGTACCACACACACATTGCCAGTCGCAAATGTGAGCACGCGCCGCACGCACACACACTCATGCACACACGTTTATAAATAGATTATGATAAGCCACAGTGCAAATACATTCCACAAGCGAGACTGACAGACAGTCATGGATAGTACATAGATACGTGTAAGATAGGTAATAATCTTTTCACAGAAACCTCCTGACCTTGAGTAACTCCCGTCACCCAGTGTACAGTGACTGTGATAATTCTGCCTGTTTTTTATTTTGACCATGCACCTTAAATATATACATTGCCAATTTGTCCTCTTATATGACTTTGTTTCCTGATTGTTTCTCTATTCTCTATTCCAGGCCGTGAGACATTTTCGATAGAAAGATTTTCTGATTTTTTATAACAGTAGATCTGCTATCATTTTGTATTAAATGATAGCACAGCAGACACAAAGTGTCTCTTTTGTGGAACCACTGTTCTATTCTTGAAAACAGAATTTCACACACTTTTACACCTTGTAAACTTGTGTCATGTATTCCATATACATGACATATACCAAGTACATGTAAAATATATAGATGTCAAGTGATGGCGCTGAAGTAAGACAAACGACTGGGTAGGATTAAATATGTTTTATACTTCATCCTACTCCCTTTTGAAAATGTAAAACAGTATTTTGTTGTTGCCTGTGAGGCATATTTTTAACATGTTCAAAATAAAGTTTTCATTCATTCATGTGACAACAAAGGTTGAAGTTGAGTTGAAGGAGTTGACGTTGTTGTCCTGTCTTCCCTCGCCTCCTCCTCCTACTCAGTCCTCTGTAGGAATGGGACGATAATCGTTATTATCGCTTATCGTGATAAAAACACACAACAATCCTATCGTGGAGATTTACATTTATCGATTTAACGATCTACACGCTGACATTGCGAGCGTGTAGATCTGCTATTTTTTGGCAAATGTTCCACCCCTGGATAATGGATCTTTGGGATATTTTGATTATCGCGATAGTATCACAAATCGCTAATTTCTTTGGCCACGATAATCGTGACATGAAATGTTCACATTTTCCCACCCCTCAGCCCTCTGTCGCTGGAGCTGGGCAAGTACTACCACACGGAGAACGACGACGAGAGCCCCTTCATCTGCTCGCTGCCCAAGGAGAACGGCATGCGCGAGTGCCACCAGGTGCCCACGCTGTACGAGGAGAAGCTGGAGTGCAAGCTGGACGCCGACGGCTACAACGCCACCGACAACACCACCTGCGTCAACTGGAACCAGTACTACACCAACTGCTCCGCCGGCCTCGTCAACCCCTTCAAGGGAGCCATCAACTTCGACAACATCTGCTACGCCTGGATCGCCATTTTCCAGGTGACACATGGGGGGCGGGGACCAGTCTTCAACTCCCCAGAGAGTAGAGGTGGAGCCACAGTTGTGTGCAACACAACTTGGGGATTCCCTCTTGAATGAGCGATAGATGTTTGGTTTCAAATGCAGGGGGACCTGCAAAGTTCTGATCCTAGGAGTTAACACTAATGACCTCTCTGCACTGGCAGAGGACATTAAACACACATAGTTGTTGCTTTCACCTGAAAATGTACTTGTTTTCTATGAATTACACATCGCATGAAGCCTTCAATTCATGGAGAGTTTTTCTTCTTATTTTTCGCATTCCTAAACCAAGAATTTGACGGCTGCATTGGTCATCATACTCAAAGACTCAAAGGGCTCTATTTTGATTGTCTTAGTCACTCAAAACAGCCCAACAGCATTTGCCACACCTCCAGGTCTTAAGTTAGGACATAAGAGCTGGTACTTAAGACTTTTTGGGGTGAACTACTCCTTTAAACAAACACTGAGAATTGTACAGTGCCGTTATGGATAAAAAGAAAATCCATAACAGTTGTCTTGTTAGAATATTATTTTTAGCATTAAAGGACAACTTTAGTTTTTTACAACAAGGGTTCATATTTTAGCTTGTAATTATAGAAAAGAAAAGATGAGTGTTAAAATGTTTTAATTTACTGCTTTCTATAGTTTTAGCCATTTTAGTATTTTGAAAATTTCTTTGTTACTATTTACACCAGCCCCCATAAGTCACATCTGCCAATGAAAGATTGCGGTGGTAATGGGCTTATTGTGTCTAAAAATACATATTTAGCCACTTGCATGCAAATCAAGATAGTTAAATCACTAAAATGATAGAAAGCAGTAAATGAAAACCTTTTAACACTCATCTTTTCTTTTCTCTAATGACTATCTAAAATATGAACCCTTGTAAAAAAAACAAAGTTGTCCTTTAAAACATAGTAAAAGTGAGGCTGTGCGGGAAACAGAGGCGGCTAATTGCTCCAGCGGCTGCCTGCGTCAAAGGAATAGAGCTTATAGGATTAACAAGTCACTACAGCCAGTGATAGAGGGACTATATTTTTCCACACCATTGATTCACTTATCTCTGCGTTCATCGGCAAAGTCCTCTCTGTGAAGAGAGTTCTCCTCTGCTGTCAGTCTAGCAGCGGGAGTATTTGTGGAGGATGAGTGTCATTTTGGCTGAGGTGAGCGCTCCCATACTGGGCTGTACTTCACGGGGAGTGTCCCCCAGGGAGAGAGCGCATCGAGCCGCCATGTCAAGGATGAACATATCCCTGCTATTATGTGAGGTCTTAATACGCTGAGTGGTCCACAATGTCAAATGTGCGCCGTTAAAGAAGGATGCATACCTAATATAAGGTCCTTACACACTGCGGGAGGGCTTTTTCTTTTCTTTCCCCCGCATGCGATGAATTCGCCGGATAAAATATTCTTTTCACGTTTGAGTAGGCCCATACATCATTCCCTGAAGAAGACCTTCCTAAGTGGAAACGTTGGCATGGATAAATGATTCTGCATCGCGGCTATAAGTGTGTGGCCTTTTCTTCACTTTCTTACGTTTGAGTGCATTGACACAGGACCTCGAATATCATATGGCACATTATAAAGTCACTCAATGCTTTAATGAAACTAGGTTGCTTTTTCACAGTGAATATAATGCATTAAGGTATTTAAATGAGGCATCAACTGCTATATGAACGTGTTTGAATAGTTTGGTGCGAAATAGTCACAGATGCACGTTGAGATCCTTTATTCATCCCACTCCTAGTGTGTAAAGATCTTACGTTGCACTGCACAACGGTGTTGCACTCAAGCTTACCGATCTTAAGTATAATCAACTGTAAGTATTAAATCATCTCTGTCCCCCTGGTCTGTTTCTATTTGTCTGTATTATACCTTTGCTCTCTCCCTCTCTGTCTCTCTCTTTCTATCTCTCTCTCTTTCTCTCTGTCCAGGTGATCACCTTGGAGGGCTGGGTGGACATCATGTACTTTGTGATGGATTCTCACTCCTTCTACAACTTCATCTATTTCATCCTACTCATCATCGTAAGTCCTGCTCTATATCAGCAGCTATATTCCTGTGTGTGTGTGTGTGTGTGTGTGTGTGTGTGTGTGTGTGTGTGTGTGTGTGTGTGTGTGTGTGTGTGTGTGTGTGTGTGTGTGTGTGTGTGTGTGTGTGTGTGTGTGTGTGTGTGTGTGTGTGTGTGTGCGTGCGTGCGTGCGTGCGTGCGTGCGTGCGTGCGTGCGTGCGTGCGTGCGTGCGTGCGTGCGTGCGTGCGTGCGTGCGTGCGTGCGTGCGTGCGTGCGTTTCGGTCAAAGACCTTCTTCAGGCATATGCCTGAAGAAGGTCTTTGACCGAAACGTTGCATTAAATAAAGAGAGTTTTTTTGGCAAGTTGAAGATGGTGTGCGGGCCCTGTACTTCTTGTGCATGTTTGAAATGATGTTGACCCCCGCCTACGCACCCATCGCTAAGCTTTGATCAGGTGTGCATAAGACTCTGTTGCCCAAAGCATACTGTACCATGGTTTGTTTGGGTTTCGAGAAAACTATCCCACCGGATTCCATATTCCATTCTGCCATCCAATTCCATCCATTTACATTTTCAACCCATTAAAAGTAAACCTGGAAAGCATCCGTGTCAGTTTAGAGTCTAAACTGACACATATTTTAAATACTGGTTTAAAAGGCATTTGTAGAGTCTCTTTGAGGTCTTAATGCGTTAAATACGGTCTGAAATCCTACTTTCAGAGGCCGTAAACATTCGCTTGAGCTATTAGTGACATTTCTGTCATAAAGAAACTTTATTCAAAGTTACATTCATCTCATTGCATTTTAATGCAGTTGAAAGCGCGAATTGATTTGAAAAGGTTAGCCGAAAAAGTCCCTGGAGAAAATATTGATCTACAGTACAAACTGAATACAAATGTCCATGACTTCTTAACCCAGACAGAAACTTCTGCCGGAGAGGCACGTACTTCAAGGTGGCTTTATCACATTTCAGTCAGTCAACTCATGGATTGAATTAAATAATTACTGAGCATAACAGTATTTGAGCCTAGATATCTGATGGATAGTTTGGCGTCAAGACTCTATTCCCTGTAAGCATGAAATATTACAAATTCAGTTATATGCCGAATAAAGTAGATATTACAGGGATTGAAATAAGACCCCAAAGGTGCATATCATGTGGAAACGGAACCCACAGGTGGATGCTGGGGAGGCAATGGAATTGCTAAACTCCATAGGACAGCAGCAGCACAGCAGCACAGCAGTGAGCAGCAATGAGACCAAGCAAAGAGTGATCAGGTTGGCAGGGAGGTTTATATAGACTGTCCTAATCGGGTGAAGAGAGCGGGGCTCCCGCTGGCCTACTGGTCCAGGCGCATACCGCATACCACTCAGGCATTGCCACATAGGCATGGATGCCTGGCGCCGGCGGTGTCGCCGGTTCGATTCCCGATCCGGACCTCCTTTGCCGCACGTCACTCCCCATCCCTCCCCCCATTTCCTGTCAGTCTACTGTCCTATCAATAAAGGCATAAAAGCCCCAAAACAAATCTTTAAAAAAAATTAGGTGAAGAGTGCATGTGACATATCACCTGATCAGGGCTTGGCACTGTCTTGCTAGCTCTGCAGGCTTCGTATAATAAAATACTTTTTATTAAATGAATCCAATTTGCAACAAACTACGGTATGCTTTAGATTTAGAAAATGGTTGGCAGTAAGGTAAATTCATAGTCAAAAGTATAGTCATAGTCAATAGGATACATATGCCTGATCACCTGTCTGGTCCTTAAAGCAAGGGTCTTTAACAGGGGGTCCGGGACCCCTAGGGGGTCCTTAGAGTTACTACAGGGGGTCCTCCCTTTGTGTGATAGAAACTGTTTTCCCCCAGAGAACTTTAGCCAAATATAGCAGATCTACAAGCTATTTTAGGCAAAGGGGTTTAGTGTAGAGGGGGAAAAGAGCAGACTAAGTAAATAGTGAAAGGTCAAGTTTATTCAAGTGGTTAAATATCTGAAAACACAAATTGACATGAATCCAAAATACACTGATTGTGCTGTCAAACGATGAAACTATAAGGTTGTGGGGGTCCCTGCTTCATCTCTCTCTCTCGACTAAGGGGTCCTTTGCCTGAAAACGTTGAAGACCCCTGCCTTAAAGTATGTGTTTAACATTGACAGTCATTGTCGCTGCTCTTTCGCCCTGCAGATCGGCTCGTTCTTCATGATCAACCTGTGCCTGGTGGTCATCGCCACCCAGTTCTCGGAGACCAAGCAGAGGGAGAGCCAGCTGATGAAGGAGCAGCGCGCCCGCTTCCTCTCCGAGGCCAGCACCCTGGCGTCCTTCTCGGAGCCGGGCTCCTGCTACGACGAGCTCCTCAAGCTGCTGGTCCACGTCATCCGCAAGGGGTGCAAGCAGACGGCCCACGTGTGCAGGGTCCTGGCCCGACGCGCAGGCCTCAACATCGCCGCCTCGCCCCTGGCCACGGCAGAGCCCCAGCGAGGCCAGCGGAGGAGGAGGAAGGCTTCCAGGTAGGGCTGATGTCACGATTATGATATTTTTACGTGACGATTAATTTACACTCAAATAATTGTGATTAACGATTTAATTGTGTGTTTGTCGTTGGCAATTACACTTCTGTTTGGCTTTTAGGCTTTGAAGTTGCACATGGAGTTATGACCGATAAACTAAACATATAAAGAAATGACTGATGTATTTGACAACTTTGTACTTTAAAAAGAACATTTTTTTAAAATATTTGAAAATATATGAACATTTTACAACATGACGATTATGACAAAATAATTGCGATTATGTAAAATAAGTGCGATTAGACGATTATGTAATAATTGTGACAGGCCTACTTCCAGGCAAGGCTCTGTGTCGGTCCATCACATGGTGCACCATCACCACCACCACCACCACCACTACCACCTGGGCAACGGCAGCGTGAGAGGAGTCGGAGGCAGCGCCCGGGGTCTGGAGGGACTGGGCGCCGCCGTCAGGGACGTGGAGTCTGGCTCCCAAAGCAACAACGGAGGGGCTCCCGTCGTGGCCACTGGACGCCTCTCACTGGCGCCCCCGCCCGCTGCGTCCTCCGACGTCAGCCAGGCGGTGGCGACCAACCTCGTCGGGGGGGCTGTTGATTCGTCGTCGGTGCGCAGCATGTACCATACGGACTGCCACTCGGAGACTCTCCAGTGTAGCCCGTCGCCCACCGCCCTGGGCCCCCCCGCAGCGAGCCCCTTCTCCCTGGTCCCGGCTCCAATGTCCCGGGCCTTGAAGAGGAACTCTGTGCCTTTTGCTGCTCCGGGCCCTAAGAACTACCCCACCCTCCAGGCCAGAGCCCTGGCCGAGTCCAGGAGAGCGAGCGTCACAGCGAGCACTCTGACCAACATCAACTTCAACCTGAACATCCCACCCATGCCACTGGACAGACGGCCGCTAAGCCTTGTGGACACACACACACCTGCTGGTAGGAAGCCACACTGCAACACGAATGTCCCAAAGTACCCTTATTTTCACTCTCAGAGTTTAATTAAAACAATATTGACTTCAAGTCACAATCACAACTGCAATCAAATGCTAAAAAACTAAAAAAAAAAAAAACTTTTGATTGGACTCCATTGTATTCCATCTCCTGGGGATAGTTGTTTGTTAAGATTTGTTCTACATCTCTGTGGATTATAAAAGCTGGCTGTTGGAGTGGTGAGATTTGAAAAATAACACACCTCGCACACCACTAACCCTTAACATGAATGGATTCCCACGCCAACACGAAATAACAGCAACCCACCAAAGAAGGACAATCATTTGATTCTTCTCCAAATGATGTCTCATTAAGCACAGCGCATATCGAGTGATCAAATAGAATACCGTGCAGTCTTGAGACAGGTCCGCTAGAGACAGGAAAGCTGCTAATTAGAATCAATAAATCTAATCCTTGATGTCTTAGCTTGCGGGCTAGTTTCGGGGCCTGCTCCGGCCAAGTTTTAAAAGTCCAGCCAGGTTCATTGTGGTTCTTAAGACTGCAGAGAAGCTGGCTTCATGTCAAGCGGCCAGGCCGAGGCACGGCTCAGCCCTGGCCCGTGGACACAAGGCATTACTCACACTGTGCAAACTGGCCATTACACTCAAACGCTCTCCTGCTGACACGCACAAGCACCCGTCCAGACAGACACGTTTGCTGAGAAAAACAGACTTTTAGCAATGCTTCCGTCATTTCGTCTAAACACCTTGATTTACTTAATTTTTCATATTTGTGCTTGTTTAATCTATTTAGACCGGGTATACGCATTATTGCGTATTATTATGCTTATGCTTGCAGATCTACAAGCTTACAGTGCGGCACCGAGTGCCGCGATGCAAGCTTGTAGATCTGCTATTTTTGAAAAATCGTGAACATTTGAATTGAAAAAAACACATGTTTCTATGTCAGTGGTTCTCAAACTCTTTTGTGTCAAGGACCCCTAGAATTTCATGTATTTGGCCGCTGACCCCCATCTCAAAATATTTCGTTCCAGGGACCCCCAGAAGCAAAATCTGGGTTACAAATGTTCGCTTTAAAAATACATATATTCAATGAATTTGCACTAATTTTCATGATCTACAAGCTTGTATATCTGCTATTTTTCAATAGTAAAGCATACAATAATCCTAGGCCTAAAGGGCTTACTTTATCACATTTGTGCTTGTTTAACTCTCAATTCCTCAATTTCCTCTTCTCTTTGTCCAATCACGCCCCCCCCCCCCCCCCCCCCCAGCTCAGATCTCCTGCCAGATCTCGGCCCGTGACCTCAGCGCAGCCAGCAGCGCCATGGACGCGGCCGGCCTCGTCTTCGACCCCGAGAGCTGCCCGTACTGCGCCAAGGCCCTGCTGGCCAACGAGTCGGAGGCCGGCACCGACGGCAACGAGACGCCGGGCGACTCGGACAGCGAGGGCGTGTACGAGTTCACGCAGGACCTCCACCACAGGGACCAGCGGGACGGCCGGCACAAGAAGCACCAGAGGCTGGGCAACACGGCGGCCAAGGTGGTGCGCTTCTGGAGGCTGGTGTGCCACACCTTCAGGAAGATCGTGGACAGCAAGTACTTCGGCCGAGGCATCATGATCGCCATCCTGATCAACACGCTGAGCATGGGCATCGAGTACCACGAGCAGGTGGGTGTTTGGTCCGTGTTTGTGCACACGCTGGGATGGGCGATATGTCTTTGTTTTGACCAAATACCTTGATGTGATGATAATTTACATTTTCTTGTAATCTTTTTCAAAACTTTTCAAAACATGACACTTACTGTACGCTATATGACGATATTACAATGCCCCAAATCCCAGACCATCTACTCTCATATCACAATATTGACGTATTATTCTAGATATTTCCCAGCCTGAGTGCATGAGTGTTTGTGCGTGCGTGGGTGTGCGTGTGCGTGAGTGTGCGCGCAGGTGCTTGCGTGCACGTGTGTCATGACTATAATGTTGGACTTGGCGCAAAGTTGAATGCAAACACCCTCCTTTGAGGTAATGTTGACGTATGCACAAAGCAATCGCACAGAAATACTTGTGCACACTCATGTTTAAGTGTATGGGGAAGTCATTCCATTGGTAATGCACCGTTGTTAGAGGATATTAGCTTGACTTATAGACTATAGAGTTTGTTTGTGTGTGTGCGTGCGTGAGTGAGTGTGTTCGTGTGTGTGTGTGTGTGTGTGTGTGTGTGTGTGTGTGTGTGTGTGTGTGTGTGTGTGTGTGTGTGTGTGTGTGTGTGTGTGTGTGTGTGTGTGTGCACGCGTGCTCACTTGCGTGTGTATTATTGTATATTATTGTGTGTGATTGTGTAAGCTACACCAGTCCCTCAGGCCCGACTGGAATTCCCAGTGTCTCTCTTTGGTCTTGTTTGTTTACAGAACATAATTATGGCCATGTGAGAGAGACCGAACGAGAGAGAGAGAACGAGAGAGAGAACGAGAGAGAGAGAGAGAGAGAGAGGTGGGGGAGAAGGAGAAAGAGGCAGAAAGACATGAGGGTGAGGGTGAGGGAGCGAGAGCGAGTTAAAACGAGAGAGAGAAAAGCAAGGTAGAGAGAGACAGAGGAGAAGGGTGATTCTGAAGGGCAAGGAAGGGCTGATGATCGGTAACATCTGACAGAGATTTTCTCTCACTTACTTTCTTTGGTGCTCTAACTATAGCCCCGGGTGGGGGGGGGCATGGACACACACACACACACACACACACACACACACACACACACACACACACACACACACACACACACACACACACACCTGATCCCTAACAAGTTCAACCTGCGTGCGGTACCGCTGATCCCAGGTCAAGTGGGAAGGATTTGGTGGATTTGAGGCGGTTAGAATACATGCTGTATCCTTTAAGTGACCTAATGTTACCCTTTGAGGCGGCCGTTGCGTCGGGGCTTTGATGATGTCGTTCTTGGCACGCGCGTGCTTTGCTAAATAGCAGCGTGAGTGAGAGCGGCACAGGGGACCTCCTCGGCACTTCCTCCCCCCGTAACCCCTGGACTTTTATTCGCTTACTGCAAAACAATGAGGCTTTAATCGCACGTTACCGTGTAATGTACCGCTAGACTGCGACTTACAGGGACGCCGTTCCCTGCTACCCCGGCGAATCCCGCTGTCTTTGAAGTACGGTGGGAGTGTCAGACAGGAACGCGCGTGTGTGCGTGTTTGTTTGAGGAGTTACTTTCGGTCCTTGACCCAGTCCTTAATAAACACATCCAGATGCCGACTTGCCTCTTCAAATGAATGCGGAGACACAAACAAACACACACACACACACACACACACACACACACACACACACACACACACACACACACACACACACACACACACACACACACACACACACACACACGGCAGGAGGTGTCCTTTCTTTCTTTCTTTCTTTCTTTCTTTCTTTCTTTCTTTCTTTCTTTCTTTCTTTCTTCCTTATTCCCTTCCTCCCTTCATCTTCTTCTCGTCTGCTTCCCTCATTCTCTCGTCATAGTTTCTCATGGATCTTGACTGACATGTAAAGGGTCATTGGTGTTCTGTAGGCGTCAGCAGCTTCTCCGGCCTCCAGACAGGCTATAGTGAACAGTGAGACAGTGCATTGATCCCCATGCCTCCTCCTCGTGTGAAAGGAGATTCCCATCGACCTCCAATAGACAGGGGGAGCACTAAAGTCTCTCTCTCTCTCTCTCTCTCTCTCACACGCGCACACACGCACGCACGCACGCACGCACGCACGCACGCACGCACGCACGCACGCACGCACGCACGCACGCACGCACGCACGCACGCACGCACGCACGCACGCACACACACACACACACACACACACACACACACACACACACACACACACACACACACACACTCTCTCTCTAATGCTGTCCACATGGAAGGGAGGCTAGAGAGATGAGAGACGCCACTTGGACTCATTCCACACGTTCTTCCTCCTGCCAAGTTTTTTGCGCTGGGCGCTTTGTACAGGCGATACCCCTCTCACATTCTGCCTCCCCATGTGAGATATACCCCCCTCACATACTGCCTCCCCCATGTGAGATATACCCCCCTCACATACTGCCTCCCCATGTGAGATATACCCCCCTCACATACTGCCTCCCCATGTGAGATATACCCCCCTCACATACTGCCTCCCCCATGTGAGATATACCCCCCTCACATACTGCCTCCCCCATGTGAGATATACCCCCCTCACATACTGCCTCCCCCATGTGAGATATACCCCCCCTCACATACTGCCTCCCCCATGTGAGATATACCCCCCTCACATACTGCCTCCCCCATGTGAGATACACCCCCCCTCACATACTGCCTCCCCATGTGAAGTTAGCCACTGGAGATGGGGAACGTTACCAGGGACATGCAGAAAATGTTAGAGAGGCAGGGGCTGACATTTCTAAAATGTGAAAATATTGAAAATAGCAGACCTCCAAGCTCACAAGTGTCGTGCTGCGACCCGCTGTGAGCTTAGATGTCGTCTATTTTTGGAACCTTGATACCACACTAAACTAATACTGGAGATGTGGCGTACAGCATGGATTTCTACACAGATGGGGCAATTCTGTCAACATAAGATGCTACATTCAAGTTCAGGAGAGTTTGGACATGGCAATTCTCTTGAATGCTGCCTTCAGGTGTGGCATGGAAAGGGGGGTGCGTTTGCATTTCTTTCACCATAGTAAATACTGCATTCATGGTCTGGAGAGGGCACTTTTTACAGACGGGTAAAAGGGCAGGGGCTCGATCTATATGTGCACGTGCCTGAACGTTGCCACATTAGCGTTACCAGTTACTAAGCGAGAAGATGAACACGGAGTTAAAAGTAAAAAAAAAAAAAAGTTAATTCATCCATTTGTATGGTGTACAAATGTTAAAGCGTTTGGCTACATTTGTACACACTCTGATTTACAAATGGACCCCTAAACGGTCCCTTTGTAAATGGGCGTGCTGAGTACGATTATTAAATCGTCCATTCCATTCCCCTGTTCCCTTACACACACACACACACACACGCGCACGCACACGCACACACACACACACACACACACACACACACACACACACACACACACACACACACACACACACACACACTCACACACACACACACACACACACACACACACACGCTCAAATACAGCGAGCTGAAAGCAGGGCCTGTGGCGATCTGGCTGCGTTTTAAGGAGAATTTAAAACACCCCGCTGATGTAGAATATATGGCCCAGGAGAATGGTCATCTTTCTCTCTCTCTCTCTCTCTTTCTCACACACACACATGCAATCGTGCACGCGCAATAGTACAAACTTAAAGGGATATTTCACTTTCAAAAAACATTTGGTCATTTTATCGTTTTGAACACTTTTATGAACACCCTGGACAGATTTTGATGTGCTTCATTCAGTATTTAGATATGTGATGTGTAAATGTTATTAATAATTCTTTGCGGAAAATGGAAAGAATTGAATACAATAATAAATTGTTAAAAATAAATGAAAAAGGTTATTACATGGCCAGCTCATGTATTAGGAGAATATTTTGAGTCACCAGAAAAAAACTTATGGGTGTTTTTGATGAATCTATCATGGTTAAAATGGAGTTTGAAGTAACAATGGGTGTCTATGGGGAGGGGCCCTTGACAGGGATCTACAGATAAAATTTACTTCAAATATCTTTGATGCCCTATATTATTGGTAAAGGTCCATTAGTGTTTCTGCTGGCACTAATTTAATGTGTTTAATGCATTAATGCTAGATTTAGATTCACAGGATGGGTGTGACTCAGAGAACACTCCATGCTATTAATATTTGTCTTTATGTGAGAGATGTGTGTGTGTTTGTTAGTCTATAAAAGTGTGAGGGACAGAGATGTCTGTGTCAAAGAGCAAGGCCACTCACGGGTCCATTTGGGTCCAGTTTTTACACTCACATTGAAATGAAAACTGAGGATTTTACTGTGTAGGCTGTAGAGGGAGATGCAGAGATAAACCCCAATTGTGTCCTCGTAAGTCTAAACATTGCATAGGGAGGGGGAAGCCCTCTAAATCTAGTAAAGAACCTTTCAGGTCAAACAAGCCGATTTAAATCTCACAGCCATTTAGCCTCTGTCCCCAAACTGTGGCTTGCAACATTCTACAACTGGAGAGTCTACGTCATCCAGGTGCCAAATTTTGTTAATTGTTATTACAGATCCCCATTAGTCCTCACCGCGTTATTGGAAATCACACCACAGCTCCAGGCAAACCCCGCCCATGGAAACTTTTGATTGGCTGAACCGGAGCTAGGGAGTGCTTATTTTCCACCGTGCGGAGGTGCCGGGTGGTCTGACCACCTAAACCTAACCTTAACCCCAACCCTAACCTCAGTAAAACTATGCCTAACTCTAACCCTAACCCTAAACCTAACCTCAGTAAAACTATGCCTAACTCTAACCCTAACCCTAAACCTAACCTCAGTAAAACGATGCCTAACTCTAACCCTAAACTCAGTAAAACTATGCCTAAACCTAACCTTAACCTCAGTAAAACTATACCTAAACCTAACCCTATCTGTCAACGCTGGTGAGACGAAACGAGCGTTTCCAATTGCCCGTCCTCACCGCAGTGAAGGCTACTCTTTAGATTGTCTATTTTCAAATAGCTACGGTATAGCATACAGTCTAGGGCTAAAGTGGTTCTTGTACTGTATGTTTTATCATTGCGACCGTATAGGGAGCAGTTAGTATCAAAACCTCCGCCTCATGTCAGTCAGTCACGCCTTATGTCACGCTCCATATATGGCCGTCCTTGTCGTAACTCATTAAAACTTACTGAAAACATAGAAGTCAAAACTTAAACAAAAAGAAGGGGGAAAAAAAGTAGTAGTAGTAGTTCTCCATGTTGTTGCTCTGCAGCCCATCATTGTGTGCACTCAGGTATAATAATAATACTACGCTCCACCACTCCATGTCTGTGATACAGTAGGAAACAGACAGCTCTGCTTCCCATCTCTCACACCCACCCACAGTCCCACACCCACCCACCCACCCACGCCCACACACACAGCCGCCCACACGCACACACACACAGCCGCACACACGCATGCACGCACCCGCCTGCACATAACTATGCACAAACCACACACGGGCACAGTTCAAGATTCAAGACTCAAGGGGCTTTATTTCTTTGTCACTCACTCGATGCAGGGAGAAGCAACGAAATGTTGGCGTGTGCGACACGCTCCGCAGAGACCGTGCCAACAATAACAGCATAACAACAACAACAGCGACATAAAAATACTGTGTACACTATAATAACAACAATAGCACAGGTTATAGAAACGACACGTGAGGGTATAAACATTTTAGCAGCAAGGGTAGAATATGGGAGGAGAATAGTTCTAGCATCCAGATATACTGTATAAAATATGAATGAAAGTCGCAGAAACATACAGGTCTACTTTTAAGACTCTCAGAGTTTAGATCAACACACCCAGTGGTGTAAAGTAACTAAGTACATTTATTTAAGTAATGTACTTAAGTACAATGTTGAGTTATTTGTACTTTACTTGGGTATTTCCAATTTCCAGCACTTTTACTTCTACTCCATTACATCTCGAATCCAAATATTGTACTTTTACTCAACTAAATTTATTTTAAAACTTTAGTTACAAGTTACTTTGCAGATTATAATATTATAAAACACACATAAACCACTTTAGCCCTAGCTGTTTTATACCTTGGCTATTTGAAAATAGCCGATCTAGCTTGTAGATCTGCTATTTTCAAACTTTTACTACTTTTACTTTTGGTACTTTAAGTACATTTTGATGCCAATGCTTTCATACTTTTACTCAAGTACATTTTGAATTCTGGACATTTACTTGTAACGGATTACATCTAGAGTGCAGTATTGATACTTTAACTTAAGTACAAAATGTGAGTACTTTTTCCACCTCTGAACACACCCAAACTGGGGAGGGAGGGGGGGAGGGGGGAAGGAGGGGGTGCTGGTGTCTGTTTTATCTCCTCGGTGCCTTTTTTAACAGTGTTACCTTTTATGGTGGGGGCTGACAGAATAGTTGTGCCTCCACCAACTATGTGACACAGCCTCGTATTCTATTTACTCTGGGAGGTCAGCCTCGCTCTCCCTCTTTCTCTCTTTCTCTCTCTCTCTCTCTCTCTCTCTCTCTCTCTCTCTCTCTCTCTCTCTCTCTGGCTCTATGACCCTCAGGTACTCTCTCTCTCTCTCTCTCTCTCTCTCTCTCTCTCTCTCTCTCTCTCTCTCTCTCTCTCTCTCTCTCTCTCTCTCTCTCTGGCTCTATGACCCTCAGGTACTCTCTCTCTCTCTCTCTCTCTCTCTCTCCTCCACTTGCAAAATACACTTTCCTGCTTTCCCTGTGTTGTGTCCTACTCTGAGGACAATGTTTCTCAAACTTTCAAATTTCAAGGTCTCCCCTTAACTCTGACAGTGTGCAAATGGAACCAATGAACACTGTCCCTGGGTTGCATCCTGGACATCCTGGGTTGCATCCTGGAGGCTAACCTATCCAGTGAAAAAATGACCACCAAGGTAATCAATAAAGTCAACCAACGAATTCGCTTCTTGCAAAGGGTTGCCCCGCTGATCAATATTAAATCCCGAAAGACACTAGGAGGTGCTCTTATTGGGCCCCTCATTGATTACGGAGTCCTTGTCTGGTATCGCGACGCCCCAGCTGCCTTAAAGTTAAAGCTCCAAACAGCCCAAAACAAACTAATTAGGGTTGTGCTTGGTCTCCCTCCTCAGACCCACCTTACCGATCATCACCACGAAAGCGTGGGATGGCTCAAAGTAGCTGACAGAGTACAGCATCTTGCAATGGGCCTGGTGTACAAGATACACTACACCTCCAAGATTCCCATGTACCTGACAAACTACTTCTTAAAGGTCAAGGATGTTCACAATCACAACACCAGAGGCAGCTCCACTAATCATCATCAACGTAGATTTAACACTAAACAAGGCTCTAACTCGTTCTCCTGCTACACCATCAACATGTGGAACGCCCTTCCACAAGCCCTAAAGGAGAGCAAATCCCTAGCCTCCTTCAAAATTGGTATGAAAAGTCACCTTCAGACAGCTGCTACCCGTGACTTGTAAATAGACTAAGCCCCCATGCTCCCCCCCCCCCCCCCCCCCCCCCCCCCCGCTTTTCTCTTTTTTTGTTTTTGATGTTATGCTTTTGAAACTGATATTATCCTAGATAAAGTACTATGTTCTATCCGTCTGTCTTTCAATGTTATATGAGATACTTAAAGTGTGGTTCCTGTGGAAATAAGCCTCGGCTTTCTAGGATCTCCTTTTAGTTGACCTTGTACCAGTGATTTGTACTGTCATGAAACTGTACTTTTTCTATTGCAAACTTCTAATAAATTCTTCAATCAATCAATCAAAGCACACTGTCAGAGTTACAGACTTGTATGGGTCAATTTAGATGCCCCTAAAGCAACCGACAGTGTCCACGGAATCCACTTTGAGAAACACTGTCCTACGACCAGGGGAGAGAGGTGGCATGTACGCTTTTTTCACCCCCCCCCCCCGAGCGTCCTTTTGAATCTGCTGCTTCCTTTTCTCTTTCTTTCTTTCTTTCTTTCTTTCTTTGCTCCTCTTTCTGTCCATTCCCCCCAGCAGCAGTTGTGTATGGGGGATGTGGTGGTGGGGGTGTGTGCACTGTCTCCGTTAGAACAGGGGCTTTTAAAGCACTGACATGAAAACTCTTTTAGCTTGTGGCTGTAACATGAAATGAACTCGGCCACTTAGCCAGCATGATGCCCTGCATGCAGACTAAGTTTTGACTTTGTAAACTTGCGTTTTAAAAGCTGTATCGCTTTAAAAAATAAAAAGACGTTAGATGTGGGCGGGTCTTTAATCCTGTGAGTGCCACACTGACATTGTGCGTGTATGCGTTCGTTTTGCGTGTCTAGAGTCTGTCTAGACAGTACAGTACAATGAAAAAACGACTGAACCTTTCTGTGTGTATATATATCTCTCTCTCCGTCACTGCTATCTTTTGTGT
>NC_137825.1:25615438-25642938 GCF_963921795.1 Nannobrachium achirus
GGAAACCTTGTATGTCCAAAACCGTTCGTATTTATCATTTAAAAAAATGAACTAAACTAGTGAAAACAGCCGATCTACAGTGCGAGGCGTTGTGTGCTTGTAGATCTGCTGTTTTCACTACTTTTGTGCGACGGCCTTGTCTGATGAAGCAGGGCTTTACTTCGCGAAAAAACGTACACATTTGAAACTTGGAGATACGAGGTTTCTGCCCGACAGTGACGATATATGAGAACGACTGCCCTAATGCACCTTTAGAGTTGATGGTAATCTGCGTATTTCTCTCTCTGTGTACAGTATAGGTAGGTGATAGCTTCTGAGCAAGCGTGTGGAACTTAAACAGTCTAGGTAGCTATATGAGTGATTGGTGTTGGACCACCGGGATGGGCTTAGTACTGTACATATACTGTGTTTAAAAAGACCCTCCATCTCCAGCCTGGGGATTCATGTTCTTATCTGGCAGGAATATCACACACACACGCACACACACACAGACAGACGCATGCATGCACGCATGCACGCAAGCACACACGTGCACGCACGCAAGCGCACATGCACACACACACACACACACACACACACACACACACACACACACACACACACACACACACACACACACACACACACACACACACACACACACCGAGGAGGCTTGGTAATATACACGTACAGTACAAAGCCATTAACACGTGTCTTGCATCAACATACATTATTCACACACACACACACACACACACACACACACACACACACACACACACACACACACACACACACACACACACACACACACACACACACACACACACACACACACACAGTATACTGTATACAGTACATTCACTCCACTCAATTGTGAATGAGTGGTGAGGAGTGACTGTGAGTTTTAGCTGGTGTGAATGGAGAGAGTGGTAGCTGAGTGCGATTGGCTAACTCTTGGTGGAACTAGCTGGCGATTAGCTCCTGTGGTCTATATAAAGATGGCTGCCTCCAGTTCCACAGATGTCTTCCTCCTAGCCAGCCTAAAAACAACACCAGTTCAGTTTGTAGTGGTTTTTGCTTTGTTAGTGTTTTAAGAGTTACTCGTTTTTAACATGGGTTATTTTATAGCCTTTGGTATGGTAGGGGTAGGTGGCCTTTCGTTTGTTTTGTATGTATTTGCTTAGTGTTTTCTTAAGATGGGTAAGAACCTTATCTTTCTGTTTGGGTTACAGGTAAGCATAGGGTTTGAGTTTTGAGTTTTATGTACAGGCACACCCCGAGGTAATTTATCCATGTTTTAGAAAATTGGAAATAAACCACTGTAGTTTGGAGTTTTAAACTGGTGTTGATGTCGTTGTTTTGGGACTGGGAAGGAGGGAGTCAAGGCCGGGCCGTAACACTTACAGCTACAGGCTCAAAACTACAAGCTCAATGCTACAAGCTCATAACACGTTGCGATGTGACACATCTAAAAGGGCCTATTAAATATAGTATAAGAGACTCATCTGCGTCTCTTGTAGCTTGATCAAATAGGGATTTCATTCACGAAAATAAATATATATACAAAACATAAGAATATGGAAAGTAAAGCACTGCTTCATCACACAAGGCCGTTGCACAAAGGTAGTGAAAACAGCCGATCTACAAGCACACACCGCCTCGCACCCCGAGGCGTTGTGTGCTTGTAGATGAGCAGATGGTTTCTTTCAGTGCTGTAACCAGTCTTTACCTCTGTCCGTCTGTCTGTCTGTCTGTGTGTCTGTGTGTGTGTCTGCAGCCTGAGGAGTTGACCAATGCGTTGGAGATCAGTAACATAGTGTTCACCAGCCTGTTTGCTCTGGAGATGCTGCTGAAGGTGCTGGTGTACGGGCCCTTCGGCTACATCAAGAACCCCTACAACATCTTTGACGGCATCATCGTGGTCATCAGGCAAGTCCATCCAATGTTCACCTCTTGCTTACTTAAAGGCCCGCTGACACGCCCGAAATTATAATAGTATGATACAGTAGGTCACGTGGTCTCTCTGAAAACGGTCTGAAATAGTCTGAAACTCATGTCACAGTGTAATCTGCCCCTCGCCCCCCAACAACAGCTGACCAGTACAGTAAGTAGTCTAAGTACAGTCAATTAATTTCATTGGCTTATAATTGCGCATTCCCACAATGACATCATAAAAATGTTAAAGTGATCCCTGGCTAATACAACAAATATGCCTTAATACATTATAATTGTCCTCTATAACTACAATGTAAAATTAAAAACACCTCAATTATTTTATTTCTTCTAGAAATAGCTAATCTTTCACTCAATAGGGGAAATGCCCGTCGCAAGTTGATGATGTCATAAATGTCATGTGTGATCTATCCCTATGGAATTTATGGCATGCATGTGAAAATAAAAACAAACATAATACTTTATATGGTTAATATGACCATCAAATCAATATTTAAAATGTTTAATTTTTTTATTTTTGCCATAAATTCCATAGGGATAGATCACACATGACATTTATGACATCATCAACTTGCGACAGGCATTTCCCCTATTGAGTGAAAGATTAGCTATTTCTAGAAGAAATAAAATAATTGAGGTGTTTTTAATTTTACATTGTAGTTATAGAGGACAATTATGATGTATTAAGGCATATTTGTCTTATTAGCCAGGGATCACTTTAACGGATATTTTAAGATGACTTCTTAAGGTGACAGTACCCCTTTAATATTTGACAGTTTGGCCAGTTTGGTATTAAAACGGTCTTAAACGTTTTTAAATTGTCACTTTAGAAATGTGCAGATACCATTTATACACTTATACTGTGTGTGTTGGTTTGTTTACCATTGAGTGAGAAAAAAAATGACATTAAGCTAATCATCTGGGGACCCCGCAAAATAATTTGGGGACCCCATTTGGCGTCCCGACCCCAAGTCTGCCTTATGACATTGGAACAGTGGTGGAAAAAGCACTCACATTTTTTACTTAAGTAAAAGTATCAATGCATTGTAGAAATACTCTGTTACAAGTGGAAGTCCAGAATTCCACATTTACTTGAGTAAAAGTACAAAAGTATTGGCATCAAAATGTACAAAGTAAAAGTACAAACGGTTTGAAAATAGCAGATCTACAAGCTCACAACGACGCATTGTGAGCTTGTAGATTGGCTATTTTCAAACAGCCTACGTATAAAATTGGTTTTATGTGTGGTTTATGTATGTTTTAAAATATTATAATTTATATCAGCAAAGTAACTAGTAACTAAAGTTTTCAAATAAATGTAGTGGAGTAAAAGTACAATATTTGGATCCGAGATGTAGTGGAGTAGAAGTAAAAGTATTGGAAATTAAGTACATTACTTAAGTAAATTTACTCAGTTACTTTACACCAGTGCATGGGAATAATGCATGTTTTGTCCTCTCTGTGTGTGGCGTTCCAGTGTGTGGGAGATCGTGGGCCAGCAGGGTGGGGGTCTGTCCGTGCTGAGGACCTTCCGTCTGATGCGGGTGCTGAAGCTGGTGCGCTTCATGCCGGCGCTGCAGAGGCAGCTGGTGGTGCTGATGAAGACCATGGACAACGTGGCCACCTTCTGCATGCTCCTCATGCTCTTCATCTTCATCTTCAGGTAAATAACACATCTTTTGCCTAAACCGGCCACAAAACGGTGCTCCGCCACGGCTGACTTAACCCATTGTGGTCGGGTTAGCTGGTCGGGTTAGCTGGTTACCATTCTCTCACGTTGAAAAAAAAAGCCTTTTCCTCCCCTTTTTTTCTCTTCTGTCTCCCCACGTCGCGCAACCGGTCCATTTCAGCTCTCTCTCGGTGGAGCATGGATTTTACCATATGGATTATGTTTTCCCTGCACGAAAGAACACACGTAACGCGGCCACAAACTAGGGTGGGCGTGCACACCGTGTGCATGGAGACGCTCCAGAATCAGGTAAATATTATATCCCCAGCTAAATGTTAGAGAGTTAGGAACCAAATGGACCCTTATGGGTCTGTAACTCTAGAGTTGTTTGGTGGCGAAGAGAGAAAATGTTTGAAAATGTTGGCCTATAATGACATTCCCAGCATTGGGATGCCACGTTGAAAGTGGTTAATAAATTGATGGTTGCGTACAATGTACGGCACGCAACATTAATTAAATGTCATTATAGGCCAACATTTTCAAACATTTTCTGTCTTCGCTACCAAACAAAATAGTCAATCGCGTCGCTTTGTTGAGAGCTTGTAGATCCACTATTTTTGCTATTTTAGAAATGGGGATCTGGTAACTTATTTTTTTGCCACCCCCTATTTGTTTCTGAAATTACACCTCGGCCCCAGAGCACTGGAATCAGCGGAACCACGTGTGACGCTGTGGGATCCTAGACGCCCGCACCAGAATTGACGCAAGCGTGTGATTCTCTCTCGATTCTCTCTCGATTTCTCTCCTCCTCCTCCTCATCCTCATCAGCATCTCTTCATCTGCCTGCTTAGGTTTCTGACCAGCTCAGCGAAATCACAATCCCCACAGTGTACACATAAGCACACGTGTTCACACTCATATGCGTGCACGCAGTACCCTCTACCCTTCCCTTTAATCGACTCTCTCTCTCACGCTCATGTACGCACACATGCATGCAGACACTGAGACTTCCATCTACAGTATCACTTTCCTCGATGCAGATACACACGCCTTTCTTCGACTCGCTCTCGCTCGCTCGCACACGCACGCACGCACACACGCACACACGCACACACACACACACACACACACAGACGTCCTATTTGGACCGGTGCACATAGATAAACACTGTGTGACTGGAGTGAAGACTTGCCAAGCTAGCACACCAGAGGCCTGTTCATTGAGCCTGCGTCAAAGATCCTCTACACACAATACGATCATCCAATCCTCCATCGCCCATCTGCCCTCTTTCTTTGCTCTTTCATTGTTTCTTTATTTTTGCTCCCATCCCGCTCTCCTACCATGCTCTCAAAATAGTTGAAATGCTGTCGGCCAAAAGCACGGTCTGTTAACAGCCGTTTCACATTCATTTACCCCTTGAATCATCTAAGACAGCCGGTCTTCACCGTTTTCTGCTTAGTCGAGAGAAAGAAGAAGCAGGGACCCCCACAACCTTGCCATAGATTCCATATTGTTTCATTGTTTGACAGCACATTCATTAGTGTATTTTGGATTTTCAGATATTTAACCACTTGAGCTGTCAATACTTCTCCCCTCTACACCAAACCTCTTTGCCGAAAATAGCCGATCTACAAGGTCACAACGCCTCGCAGTGCGAGCTTGTAGATCTATTTTCGGCTAAAGTTCTCAGAATCTGCATCTGGCTAAAAAGGATTTTTTTCTTTTTTTTTTTTTTTTTTTAATTCTGTCACACAAAGATTTAGAGGACCCCCTGTAGTAACTCTGAGGACCCCCTAGGGGTCCCGGACCCCCTGTTGAAGACCCTTGATCAAAAAAGAACTCAAACTTCTCCCCAAAAAATAGCTGACATAGATCTGCAATTTTCTTTTCGTTACCCCCAGTGGTGAATCTCACGTTAATTATGCCTGATAGCTTGAGCAGTGAAGGAATTGATGTAAATATGTCCCCCCGCCTCCCCCCAACCTCTGTCCTCTCCTCTTCCCTGTGTCAGTATCTTGGGGATGCACCTGTTCGGCTGCAAGTTTGGCTCTGAGAGGGACGGGGACACTCTGCCGGACCGCAAGAACTTTGACTCCCTTCTCTGGGCCATAGTCACTGTTTTTCAGGTGAGGATAATACGTTAATCATATGCATGATGCAAAAATGTCTTAAAAATGCATTGGAATTTCTTGCCACACACAAAAACAACACACATGTGAGTAGGACATGGGTACAATCAGCGAATAATATCAAAAAGGAAAAAAACGTATCGTCTTATCTTTCCTTTTCATCATTCCTGTACACCAATTTCAGGGTTATGTCTGTCTTCCTTCTCGTTGATTTGACTTTTTGTTTTCTTGTCTTTCACACTTTGTCTAGTCAAGATTCTGATAACGATCGCATAGAGCTATAGGGGGCACAGTGGAGCAGTCGGTAGCTAGAAAGTCCTGGGTCAGATTCCTGTTGGGTACACTGTGGTTACTGGGGGTGTGTTCTCCCCTCCGCGTCATCAGTGCCCATACCCTAGGTGGGGTTGGCGAAAAGGCCTTTCTGTGTGGAGTTTGCTCTATACTACTTCCCCCTGGTCAGCCGGGGCACCTGATGGAGGGGAAAGGAACTGGTTGGAATAATGTGTTCCTTCCACACGTCTCGTCCAACCGGATAAAATCCCCCCTGTCAGTTGAAAAAAAGCGGCTTTTGCTCTCCCCAGGGAGTGTAGCGCCCAGGATTACATTAGATAATTGACACTGGGTGAAAAAATGGATTACAAAATCATGAGATAAATATTTAAGAAAGAAAAAACAATCACATACTGTAGAGCTGTTATCTGCTTATCTGTTATCTGCTTCCCCATGCATCATGCCTAAGCAAGCCAAGTAGGGTTAATTGTAGAGTCATGCCACTTTGAATGAGCTTGCCAGCCGCACGTGACACAAGCCTACATCTGCCAACTGTGTGTGTGACCTTTAGCAACCATTCATTACAGCGTGTGATTCCAGAGCAGCTGTTAAGTGTTTGTAGTGTCAGCAGTCTCTGGTCATATTGCTGCGGTGTGTAAGCTAAGTTGTGTGCACTATGGTAATAATGGCCCTTTGTTTAAACGTTTGTTTAAGCGGGGAAACACCCGTGTCAGTTTAGAGCTAAAAAGCATTATTTCATACTTTGCCTATTCAAAAATAGCAGATATCCAAGTGTTGTAGGCCTACATCTGCTTTTTTATCATGAAAATGTGAGAAAATATTTGAATATCTATATTTTTCATTTTCTTTTTGGGCATTTATGCCTTTATTGATAGGACAGTAAACTGACAGGAAACGGGGGAGAGATGGGGAGTGACGGAGTGACACACGGCAAAGGTCGTCTGGATCGGGAATCGAACCGGCTACGCTGCCAGGCATCCATGCCTATGTGGCAATGCCTAAGTGGTATGCGCCTGCTCAAAAGGAACTTAAAGTAATAGTACATCAGCTCCATTGATCCAAGCCGGAACACAATTGATCGGTTGATCATAACAACATGAAAGTGAAAATGCACGGGTCCCACCCATCTGACCCCTTGACTCAGTGGTTCTCAAGCTGTGGGTCGGGACCCCCATATGATGCCTAAGTGGTATGCCTAAGTGGTATGCGCCTGGACCAGTAGGCCAGCGGGCGCCCGTATATTTTTCATTTTTAACACAAATCTTTGCTTCTGGGCTCCCTGGAACAAAATATTTTCAGATGGGGGTCCGTAGGCAAATGCATATAATTTTGGCCGTCCTTGACATGAGAAAAGCACCACTGATATAGCAACGTACTTTTTTAAGAAAACTATTGGGATTTAGGAGACATTTGTAGAATCTGCCTCATGTCTTAATCTCTCCTCTCCTGCAGATCCTGACTCAGGAGGACTGGAACAAGGTGTTGTACAACGGCATGGCGTCCACCACGCCCGTGGCCGCCCTCTACTTCATCGCCCTCATGACCTTTGGCAACTACGTCCTGTTCAACCTGCTGGTGGCCATCTTGGTGGAGGGCTTCCAGACAGAGGTAGAAGGACACCACTCACACCGATACACCTATCCATGAATGATGACCACCAACACACAAACACACAAACAAACATATCGTTGTTGTCGGGTGACACATTGCTCCAAACACATTGGAGCATTTAGCTGTTGTGCGGACTTCCATTATATATATTATATACATCTAAACTTTCTCATCGTGTGGGTGTCGGATTTTCCGAGGACTGTAGGTAGCAGTGGAGGGGGTACTCGCATGAAAACACAACCCCCGGTGGGGTGGGAGGGCTTATAAACTACAATTGTACGAGGGGTTTTATAAACCACAACTCCCAATCAAATGTAGATTTCTGCACCTGCTCAGAAGTGGGTGGGGTGGCTGGATGGGGTTTGTAAGAGGTGTCAAAATCTAGCTGACAGGGGTCTAGCTGGCAGGTGTATGCAAATGATCCTCTCAGAGATGGTACATATAACCCATAATATGTACAATATTATGGGTTATATGGTCATAATATAACCCTCCCACATGTGGGAGGTCAAACTTAAATGAATGGGGGAAGAAAATGCAAGCATACCCCCTTAAATAAAAGGTGTCAGCCCATGGAAAGTACTCCCACAATCAATGTTTTTCACCCAGTGATGGGAAGAACACAAGTTACACTCTTCCTTTCCCCTTCATCTCCTCCTCCTCCTCCTCCTCTCTTATCTTCCTTTGTCTCTCACCTCCCCGGTTGTCCTCCTAATTATCGTCCGCCCGCAACGCCGTCCATCAGCAGAGCGACGTGCTGCTCAACGGCGGGGGCCTCGGCGACGCCCGGCGCCCACACCCGCGTCTTCATCCTCCTGCTTAAATTCCTTCCCTTTCGATACGCGTCCTCCTACCTCCTCTCTCCTTATCTCGTCAAAAACAAAAGGCACGCGGCGCGTCTCCACCACGGCATAGCTGCCACGCTTTTCTTGACGGAGAGAGACAGAGACGGAGATAGAGAGAGACACACACACACAAACACACACACACACACACACACACACACACACACACACACACACACACACACACACACACACACACACACACACACACAGACACAGACACTTAGATAGAGAGTAAGACAGAGAGACAGAGAGAGAGAGAGAGGATGAGAGACAGCACAATAAGAAAGAGGAGGTTGGATTAATGGTTGTTATTGTTTGGGCTCAGGTAGCTGCCTTGCGCCTTCCCAACACACACACAAACACACAAACAAACACATACACACACACACACACACACACACACACACACACACACACACACACACACACACACACACACACACACACACACACACGCACGCACGCGCATGCACACGCCAAGAGAACAGTGCTTTCAATAACTTTTTGAGCGGTGCAAACCGCTCCTATATTTCACTTTCGGTTTATCTAGTTAAAACATATTAGCACGGGACGATTCTTTCATTCTTCATCGATTGGCTAGTTGAGTAACTAAACATTAGAATCGACCAATCAGAAACCGTTCTACTCATGACGACATGTGTTAGCCAAACAGAACAGACCAATCAAATGCTGTGTTGTTCATGTTAATTTAGATCTGTCTTGGCCATTACACTTGCACTTGAGACCGGTTTAAAGTTCATGAAAGGTCCAGGCGTAATGGCCAGGTTGTTTCATATCCTGGACCTCTCCTAAACCTTAAACTAACAGATTGAACACCACACAGGATTCGAAACAGCAACCACGCTACATTACCCTTGCAGGCTATGATTACTGTTTTGAATCCTGTGTGTTGTTCAATCTGCCAGTTTAAAGTTTAGGAAAGATTTGTGCCGGTTTAAAGTTCAGGAAAGGTCCTTCCATCTTTCTGTCTGTCTGATCCCCTCTCCGTTCTGCCCTCTGTCTGTTTTGTTTGCCCAACCGCATATCCTGGAACTTTCTGGCGCAAATCGACCCCCACCCAAGATTCAAGACAGCGACCACGCTACATTAAACCCTGTAGTCTATGATTGCTGTTTCAAATCCTGGTTGGTGTTCGTTTTGAGCTGGTGTAAAGGTCAGGACACACGAAAACCTTATATAGTCTGAGCAGACCTCCAGACTGACATCATACACAACACAAAGAATATTGCCATGCATGCCTATCAACACTGATTCGCGCAGGCGCCCTTGCAGGAATTAGTTTGCACCGCTCACTTCGCACGGGTGCGATTTTTTATTTATGTTCTACCCAGAGATAGAGAGGGAAGGAGAGAGAGAGAGAGAGAGAGAGAGAGAGAGAGAGAGAGAGAGAGAGAGTGGGAGTGGGAGTTAGAAGTGAGGGAGCTGAGCTGTATAAATCATAAGAACATTCTGTAGGTCTACCTCTGTCTTCTATCACTTTTATCTGGGCTTTCTCTCTCTCTCTCTCTCTCTCTCTCTCTCTCTCTCTCTCTCTCCTCTTGCTTCCGTCCCTCGCTCCTCTCTGGTTCTCTCTAAGCTGTGACAGCACCTGTTCCTTTGATCTCTCCCGCACTCTGGCAGAGAGAGAGAGAGAGAGAGAGGAGAGGAGATAGGCGAGGGATGATGAGGTGGAGTGGGCTAGACGTTGACAGACCAATAAAATATGGATTAATTGGAATCGCTCTCTCCCTCTCCGACCATTATGCTTATCAGCTGTACAAATAGCCGGCACATATCTCATGGTGGATGAAAGCGCGGCGGAGAAAGGGGAAACACATTGACCCCATGTGTCCCGGCCTATCACAGTAGAACACGCGAGAACGCCAGCATCCACAAATAGACTGTAGTCTAAATTGTGCCGTGCTTGTTTGATTTGTCATATTCTTTTTTTTTTTTTCTGACTTGATGCAGTTCAGGCGATATGCATTACATTTTATGGTGTTGTGGTGCAACACCTGAGTTCTTATACCCAAGCACACACGCAGGCAGGCAGGCACGCACATACACAAACACAGATTGATTCTCAAGCATGGTCCTGCCATCCTAATTCATTCTTGGTTGTTCAACGGTGCCTCGCTACTTTCCATCTCCTCTCCTTATTATTCCTCCTCGCTTTATTTCCTGTTATTTTTTCCCCCGTACATATACACATCCAGCATCCTCTTTCTACAAACACCCAAGGTATTTTTAGACGGACAAACTTTGCCGTGCGTCAGGGTTGCTAGGTAACGAGCACTTGAATGACGTGAGCCCGGGTCACTGGAGAGGCGTTACGGCGAGGCTCTCCAGCCAAGATCTAGTTCACGCACACACACACACACACACACACGGTTGTATTGTTGAGCGGTGCTAACTGCATCTGTCCCGCCCCATCCCACGTTGGCCATGCTTCGCGGGACGCTTAATGAAAATGAACTCACCGCGTGCTGATTTTATGGATTTTTAGCTATTTTCAGCCCTAACCTTAGGCAAAAACGGCATTATGTACAAGGTCACAACGCATTGTGAACTTCTAGATTGGCTATTTTGGATGCACGACATTGGCGCGTAACTGAGTAAAGTTCAGGCCCAACTTCAAAGCTCCGCCAGGCGCTCGTCTCATTGGTTCACCTCCCATCATCACACTTTACCATCTGTCTTTTCTCCTCCTTCTCAAGCAACTGGGGCCCCAAATAACTGGCAAAACATGAAAGATTGGTATGATAATGGTAGAGCCCTTATACAGGTAGGTGCTCAACGCGAGAGGCAACAAGGGTTTATTTTCGGTCTTCCAGTTCGGTACTCCCTCCTTTGGGTGGCGCTATTGCGTCAGCCTCACAACAGAACGTACTCACGTTAACTCCCGCAGGGCGATCCCTGATTGGCCGGAGGGCTTGTCACTCAAGTTTTACGGTACTGGGTCAGTCCCCCATAAAACCTGTGGCATCCCACAATACTGTCTCTTTTCGCTATCTGCTCCTCAAATGGTACAGCGCGAACGGAATCTCACAGCTCCTGACCTACGTTATTTGTAAGTATATTTCAACCTATTCTAGAAGATATAATCGTCTCGAGGATAACCGAGAGCGACAGCTTAGGACCAGTCCACCGGTCTCGGGACTATTCTTCTCTTCAAATGTTCAACGTAAAGTTTCACAGCACCGCTGTTTCCCTTTGTTGTTAGCTTCACGTTACTTTGCCTAGTGTTAGCTCTTAGCTACCGGCTTCGTTGTTGTTGCTAACGCAGCGCTCAGCTGTTTGTTCCTTGTTGTTAGCTTCACGATAGCCTAGTGTTAGCTCTTAAGCTACCGGCTTCGTTGTTTGTGCTAACGCAGCGCTCAGCTGTTTTTTCCTTGTTGTTAGCTTCACGATAGCCTAGCGTTAGCTCCTAGCTACCGGCTTCGTTGTATTCTGCTAGCTTTGTTATTGTTGGCGTTTGCTGTTTGCTACTGGCCTTGCCTGTGCTCACGCTAATACACGCTTTTCTGCTTTAGACTCTCGAATCTTCTATCGACGCTAACGTTTTTTGTGTGGACATGACGTCCTCACGCTCCTATGGCCGTTGTGCCAACCTGGCCTGTAGGTTGCTGGTAGCACCGGATGATCTCCATGGTGCGTGCATCGCCTGCATGGGCTGGCGTCACGCCTTGGATGCCTTAGAGGAAGATCCTCCTGTGTGTTTGGAGTGTCGTGACCTACCTCTAGGTGCGCGTCGGCTCCGCCTGGACACGATCTCCCTTCTCTCCGGCCTCGCCTCTGCTGTGTCCCCGGGCCTCCCTGTAGGCCGGTGCAGCGCTCCTCCAGGCGGCGGCGGCGGCGCCTCCGTTCCGGCCGATGAGGGCGCTTCTCCAGACGGCGGCGCTCCGGCTGACGGCACTGCTCCTCCGGCCGATGGTGGTGCTTCTCCAGCCCACTCCAGGGCTGACAGCTTTTCATCTGAATTCTCCTTCTCTGCCCTCGACCGTCACGACAGCGAGGAAGAGGCTTTTGGGGAAGAGGGGGACTTTTCCCCCACCCAGCAGCCTGATGAGGACGTAGTCCTGATGGAAGAAGGGTCCCCTGTGATCCATCTCCACCCTGATGTTAATGACTCGCCTCTCTCCATCTCTGCTATGGCCAGGGTTCCGGCAGGCCTCGCTGCCGCCCCGAGCCAAGCAGCTTCTGTTTCCCCTACCACCGCTCAGGCTGGGACTCAAGCAGGCATTGCTGCTTCCCCAGCTCCTGGTGGCACCGAGCCTGTTCCCTCCGCCTTGCCGGAGTCACAGGCCCCCTCTGCTGCCGGCAGTTCGAGTCTGACACAGGCGGCGGCCCTGTCCGCGTCTCAGCTCCCTCCTTCCGGCACCGTAGCAGCTTCAAGTGGCGCCGCTGGCGCCAGCCCTCCCCTTCCCATGGACCCCTGGTCTGTCCTGGAGAGGGCCGCTCGTTTGCAGAACCTCACCGTCCCTGTACGGCAGCAGCCTGCAACTTCTTGCCAACCGCGGCTGGGTGTGGACCGTGCTCCACCCCTGCCGCCTGTCATGGCTTGCCTGCCGGCCATCACTGGCCTACAGCAGGTTTTCCAGGAGACTTGGGCCACTCACAAGGATCCGGAAAAACTGGACTTCCCCACGGAGTTCGAGGGGGCGCAGGAGATGGGCGTTCCTAGATGCCCGCACATCAGCCCTGCCTTGGCCTCCATGCTCCAGGCCCGGTTCCTCCATGATAAGCCTGGTGAGCCGAGTCCCTACTCACTGTCGGGTGTCCACCCGCTTCTAGAGGACAAGTGGGAAAGGTTCATGTCCAAGGCCACCCAGGAGGCTTACAGAGCTGATGGACATGCTGTGAGGGCTCTCAATGCCGCGGGCCTGTTGGCGGCCTATGTGAAGCTCCTCCAGAACCCACCGGCCTCTGACCCTCCCCTCGATGTGGCGGCTGAGATCAAGGCCTCACTGGACCTCATGATCGAGCTCAATTTCCATGCCATGGCTTGGGTGGGGCGTTCCATGGACCAGTGTATGCAGATGGAGTCCACCCGCTGGCTGGAGCCCATTGACTGGAAGAAGGATGAAGCGGACAAAAAAGAGCTCCGCAACCTGCCCTCTTCGGGAACGGAGATCATGGCGGGCGGGCTCGCTCTCTTCCAGGCGCGGGCGGCTGCCAGGAGGGAGACCAGGGAGTTGGTGGTCGAGACTGTACCTCCGACACCTGCTGCCCAGTCGTCTCGGCGGTCGACCACCAGGCAGCGTACCCCGCGTTCTATGGTGAAGGTCGTCCAGAGGAACGACTACAGGGACAGGGCTTCGGGATCAAGCTCCAGGTCTTCCTCCAGAGGGGGGTCTCGAGCCCGGACCTATGGGCCCCCTCCTCCTTCCAGGCCCAAGGAAGACCGTCATCAGCAGCGTTCCCAGCCCCGCTCCGCGAAGGGACGCGGAAGGCAGCAGCGTAAATGACAGTTTGCCCAGGGAGGCACGGCCTCCCCAGGGGCCTCTTGCCCCTCACTTAAGGGCGGGTTCTTGTGTGCAGTGTGTTTGTGTTGTGAACCCGCCCGTGTTGTGTGCTGCAAAAATTCTCAATGCTGTAAATTTCGTGCCTTGCCAATCGAAAATACCAGTAAAGAATTGTGTGTTCGATACAAACTGTGTCTTTCTTCCCTGTGCATCTTCTGTTGCAAAGAAAGTTGTATGTGCTCAGCCTCCTCAGGCACCTTCGCTGCCTCAGCTAGTTCCGCACTCACACAGTCTGTACAAGGGTTTGGTTTCTCTGCCTATTCAGGCTCCAGTTCCTTTTCTGCAAGAGCCACTCACACCCAGCTCACATTCCACTCCTCACAAGGTTTTGGTAAACTGCCCACTGCGGCAGCCCAGGGACAACCTGCTAATGCTAAAAACCATGAGTCCTTCCGGGACCTTTCCAGGAAGGCTAAGGGTAAAGCGCGCTTCCCCTCAGGTGGTGGAAACGCTTTCTGTAGGCCCGAGTCGGGCAAAGGTAATGAAAGTGGATCACAGGTGGATTCCTGCTTTGCCTGCGGTGCACCACGCGGCCAGGCCGGCGGCAGCTTCTTCTGGCCACAGCGGACGGCCTACAGTGTCGCGGCCGATAACTCGGCAGGTGCTGCCAACACATCTTTACGCTCCGCTGGCACCTTGTGCAGATCAGTGGAGGAGGTGCAATCCAAACCATTGGATTTATCGCACTATTACAAGGGGCTACAGAATACAGTTCAAGATGTCGCCCCCGCTTTCCCCCACGGTGAGCTTCACCAGGGCCGAGGGCGAGAACGCCCGCATTCTGGAGGAAGAGATACAGGCCCTTCTCTTGAAGGGGTCTGTACGGGAGGTCCCGTGGAGTCAGCTCCATTTAGGGTTCTACTCCAACTACTTCCTGGTTCCCAAGAAGACGGGAGGGCTGCGGCCCATATTGGACCTCCGCGGTCTCAACCAGTACTTGATGACCTTCAAGTTCAGGATGTTGACCGTTGCCAGCCTGCTTCAAACCGTGAGAGAGAACGATTGGTTCACCTCAATAGATCTGAAGGATGCTTACACGCACGTGTCGATCTATCCTCCTCACAGGAAGTTTCTGAGGTTCGCTTTCCAGGGGAGGGTCTACGAGTACGCAGTCCTCCCCTTTGGCCTGTCTCTCAGTCCACGCGTTTTCGTGATGGTTACGAAGGCAGCTATAGAACCTCTCAGGCGGCAGGGGATAAGGATCTCAAACTACATCGACGATTGGCTAATAAGCGCAAGTTCGAGCCAGGAGGTGGCGCTACACACCCGGGTGGTGATAGCGCACCTCGAGTCCTTGGGGTTCGCAGTCAATTACGAAAAAAGTGTGCTGAACCCATCTCAGCGGACCACCTTCCTGGGTGCAGAGTGGGACTCCCGGGAGATGGTCGCCCGCCTCTCTCAGCAGAGGGTGGACAAGTTCTTGTCCCATGCCAGCACCTTCCTTTCCGAGGAGGAGGTCTCCTTCAAGTTGGTGCAGCGGCTCGCGGGCCTGATGGCTTCGGCCGTGGATCTTGTGAGTCTGGGAAGGTTTCACTTGAGACCTTTCCAGAAATGGATGCTCTCTCTGAACATCCCCTCTTGCCAGGGCGGCACTCTGGTCCGGGTCTCCGAGCGAGCACGGACGGCCCTGAGCCCTTGGCTGGTTCCCGGCTTCCTTCGAAGCGGCGCCAGGCTAGGGGCGGTGATTCACAGGAAGGTAGTCACCACGGACGCCAGTCTTTCAGGTTGGGGTGCAACCCTGGAAGGACGTACGGCGAGGGGACCTTGGGGCCCCGACTTAATGAACAAGCACATCAATTACTTGGAATTGATGGCGGTGTTCCTGGCGCTCCAGGAGTTCGAGCCCTTCATTCGGAACTGTCACGTCCTCATCAGGACGGACAATACCGTAACAATGTGTTATGTGAACAAACAGGGGGGGCGGCGGCGAGCCCTGGACGTGCTGGCTCGCAAAGTGGCCCTTTGGTGCTCGGTGCACCTACAGTCGGTCAAGGCCTCCTACGTCCCTGGTCTTCTGAACAGCGGGGCGGACCTGCTGTCCAGGAGGAGGGTTCGCGACGAGGACTGGTCCCTGAACCAGTCGGTAGCGTTTCAGATCTGGACCAAGTATGGTCATCCGGTGGTGGATTTGTTCGCCTCTCGCGAGGACGCGAAGTGCTCACTGTTCTTCTCCCTGAGGGGGCCTGCACCCTTGGGGATAGACGCTATGGCGCACGATTGGCCCCAGGGCCTGCTGTACGCCTTCCCACCGATGGACCTCATTACTCCGACCCTCGAGAGGGTTCGTCGTTACGGTCACGAACTGCTTCTAATAGCACCGAGGACGGGGACTTGGAGCTCACTGATAGCTCCGCTCCTGTACAGGGATCCTTGGCAATTGCCCCAGATACGGGATCTGCTGAGTCAAGCGGATCGCGAGATCTTCCACCCGGACCCTCAGAGGTTAGACCTGTGGGTCTGGCCCGTGAGAGGGAAAGGCTGATCGCAGCCGGCCTGAACCCTTCAGTCGTTGATACGATGCAGAGGTCCAGGGCTCCTTCTACACGTAAGGTGTATCAGGGCAAGTTGGAAGCCTTTGAGGAGTGGTGTCGGGTTAAACACCCTTCGGTGAACCCGGTGTTCTCCTCAATTCCGATCATTCTGGAGTTCCTACAAGATCGGGTGGATAGGAACTGTAAGGCCTCTACGGTGAGAGGTTACCTTGCAGCCATTAGGGCCTGTCACCAGAGCCTTGATGGCGACCAATTGTCCAAACACCCGTGGGTGGTACAGTTTATGGCAGCGGTTAGGCGGGACTCCCTGACGGCGAGACCCCTGGCCCCCGCCTGGGACTTGGAGGTGGTCTTACGGGGATTGAGGCAACCCCCGTTTGAGCCTCTGGAGAGCATCTCTCTGAAGCTCCTTAGCTACAAGACTGCTCTCCTTCTGGCCTTAACCACGGCCAAGAGGGTTAGTGACCTACATGCCCTCTCAGTGTCAGAGGATTGCATGAGGTTCTCTCCGGACGGCCGGCAGGTGCTACTTAAACCTCACCTTCACTTCATTCCGAAGAATAAGGTGGTGCAGCATGTTCCGGTGCGGCTTTTGGCCTTTCATCCTCCTCCCTTTGGTACGGAGGAGGACAGGCGCCTTAATCTTCTTTGCCCTGTGAGGGCACTGAAGATTTATTGTGAGAGGACTCAGGCGCGCAGGAAGTCACGCAGCCTGTTTGTTCCTCACGGCAAGTCCACCGCGAAGATGGAGATTGCTAAAGCAACCCTTTCGGGGTGGATTGTCGACGCCATTAGGTTGGCGTATGATAGTGCGAATGTGGCTAGACCTGTGGGTTTCACAGCTCATTCCACTAGGGGGATGTCTTCCTCTTGGGGTCTCTGGCAAGGGACCACCATTCAGGAGGTTTGTTTGGCGGCGAACTGGACTTCGCCGTCCACCTTTGCAGCTCATTACCAGTTGGACGTGGCTCCGCGCTCGTTAGCGCATTCAGTCCTCCAGGTGGCTGCTGACTCTTCTGCAGAATGAGGAGGACCCTTGTGTCTTCCTCCTCGTCTGGAGCGCTTGGACTGCCCTTGTGCTTTCTGGCGCGCTCCTCTTCCTTTTCTTTCCTACTCACTGCCCCCGACTGATTCCGGTGGTCTCAGGGGGGGACCTTGTGGGCGAAGGTGTGTCTGGAAGACGTCTCCTTTGCCGTTCATGTGTATGGTGAGTAGACGTTGGCCGACGTCGCTTACGGGAGTTGACGTACCCAAAGGAGGGAGTACCGAACTGGAAGACCGAAAATAAACACAAGTGTTTCGAACGAAACACCTGTTTATTTAGGTCTGGAAGGAGGTACTCCCTCCGAGTCTCTGCCCTCTGTTCGATTTTTCGGAGCAGATGCTTTCAAGAGACAGTATTGTGGGATGCCACAGGTTTTATGGGGGACTGACCCAGTACCGTAAAACTTGAGTGACAAGCCCTCCGGCCAATCAGGGATCGCCCTGCGGGAGTTAACGTGAGTACGTTCTGTTGTGAGGCTGACGCAATAGCGCCACCCAAAGGAGGGAGTACCTCCTTCCAGACCTAAATAAACAGGTGTTTCGTTCGAAACACTTGTGTTTACAAAGTTTGACGCATGTCCATGAAATTCCAATGTCCAGAGCAGTCATATACAGTTGGATATGCCAATCCTTTTATTGCACATGAAGCCAAAAATATACAAAAACTCTTTTCCACCAAAAACATTAAATGCCGCCCTGTACGGCCATGAAAACACGGTCGAAAACTGTTTGCTTCCAAACTCATTGCACACCTGAGTGCAATCGCCCACTGCAGGGTATAAATCAGTAACCATGGCAACCAACTGATTGACATTGACAGGTGCAACCATAGCATATGGTATCAAGGCCAGACCATTCATTTAAATAAAGAAAACAAAATAAATACAAATGTCATTTTGGCTCCAACAATAATTATAACATTAATATTTAAAAGAAGTTATGTCGTATTCTTTCTTTGAAAACCTTGAAAATGTGAGTTTCCATTATGATGATGAGACCGCTCATCATCATAAGCATAATACTGCTCCAAAGGAACTTAAAGTAATAGTACATCAGCTTCATTGATCCAAGCCGGAACACAATTGATCGGTTGATCATAACAACATGAAAGTGAAAATGCACGCGTCCCACCCATCTGACCCCTTAACTCAGTGGTTCTCAAGCTGTGGGTCGGGAGCCCCATATGATTAACTTAATGTGAAACATTGTTTTCTCACACAACAGTGAACAAACCAACTTAAAGCGACAATTTAAGGACTTTCTAATACATCTAAAATGACAAATCATACATTTGCCAATTTGCAAATGAGTCTGAAATTGTGAAAATAGCCGATTGACATGCTCACAACGCCTCGCAACGCGAGAGCATGTAGATCTGCTATTTTCACAATAGAACCGTGTTATACAAAATGTTATGACTCAACTCTTAGTGCTCGTCAGGGAGGGGGGGTCCCTAGTTAAAATGTGATAATTTTTGGGGTTGCGGCCTGAAAAGTTTGAGAACCACTGACTTGACTGACCACGCGGCAGCCTATCGGCCGCGGATAGATGGGTTACTGCGATTTTCAACCACTGCTCTACTCTTTCTCTCTCTCTCTCTCTGAGTGTGACAGTGTGTGACAGATATGGGCGAGCGGGGAGTGAGGTTAGAAAGTGGACACAATCCAGACCAGGGCTTTTCTTTATGGAGCTCCATTAAGCCAGACGCAATGAAAACTGCTACGCCATGTCCTCCTTTTACCACACTACCGGGCATCGCAGTAAACACTCGCACGCACGCACGCACGCACGCACGCACGCACACACACATAGAATACGCACCTAATACGCAGGTGATGGAGAGCTCTAATAGAAGAAGAAATGACTCCTTGCATCCCTGCACTACAGTATGTGATCTGAACGATGCACATCTTTCCAGTCGAGACAGCCTATAGTCACTCAGTACCATGCAATGCCATTAAAACTAACAACAGCATACAGTATACATGAATGTATATGTCACAGTGTTTTTGAGATTCAGTGAGATTTAGAGTTCTCAACGGGCCTGAAAATGAAGGCCCGGCCCTAACTGAGCCCGACAGGGTCGGCCCGAGGCCCGGCCCGACCCTAACTAGTTTCATCATTTTAAGCCCGAAGCCCTAAAAAGCCCGAGTGAAGGAAAATAATCAAATTTAAAAACGCCTCCAGGTGGCGCCACGCCGCCACCGCGGTGACCGTACCATGTGTTATTATAGCGAGTAGTAGGCTGAGAGAGTGAGATTAGCCTACCTTTCCACTTTTGGTTCGGCAATGTTAGCATGTTCTCTCATGAAGAAAAATTTAATCCTTAATCCTCCTCATCTTGTTCACACGGTGCAACGCATGCATCTGTCTGCTCTGCAGTCTGCATGTGCCGTCTCTGTCACTCAACTCTCAGTGAGTCTCTCCTCCACTTTCTTTCGTTTCGTTTCGGACAAATTCGACCTGTTGTAACCCCACCATCGTAAAGCTGCTGCTGTCGCTGATTTATGACCCTCCCTGGCCTGGAGAGAAGCACTGATCTGCAAGTTCTAAACAAGTCAGATCGTGATGCAAAGCAGACTTCAGTTGGTTTGTAGATTGAATGGTGTTGAGAACGTGTTGGTTTTGGTGCGCAACACCAGTCTGCTATTATTAGCAGCCTGTGCTGCCAGCATCGCTGACCGCGGCTCTCTGTCCCTCACTCACTCTGCTCTGCCTCGTCTTGTCTGCCACTGCCAGTGGTGTGCTCCGAGTGATCGTGCGGTCACATAGTAAATAAGCGAGTGAAACGCCAGTCAGCGCCATGTTCTTTATCTTTATTAAATATGAAGAAAAAAAAAATAATTAACTTTTTTTTTTTTTTTTTTTTTCATTTTTTTTTTTTTTTACTGAACCCGAGGCTCGGCCCGACCCGACTAATTAGCATACATTTTGAGCCCGGCCCGGCCCGAATATGTCGGGTCGGGTCGGGTAGGGTCGGGTTCGGGCAGAGTTTGAGAACTCTAGTGAGATTGAGACCAGGAGCGCTCGTTTTTGGGCACAAGGTGGAGCAAGCGGTGCCACCCATAATTAGTCCTAGACCTAGAGGGTTATACTGTAGATTTAGGAATAGTTTGACTGAGGTTAGTGTTATCATTCACCAGGTTAACATTCACCTGGTTAGCATTCACCAGTTTAGCTTTAGGCACAGTTTTACTGAGGTTAGGATTAGGTTTAGGCATAGTTTTACTGAGGTTAGGGTTAGGATTAGGGTTAGGTTTAGGCATAGTAGCAAGTATTCACCAGGTTAGCATTCACCAGCATGGGACTAATGGGAACAATGGAGGAACAATGAGTCAAATGCTCTTCCACTGAGCAGCTCCCCAATGCCATCGGCTTCTTCCGGGGACTGCCCATAAGGTGAACTAAAACAAGCGCTCTGGTCCCAATCTTACTGGTACCTCAAACAAACTGTAACATATATATATCTCCATTGCTGCATTTCTTTTTTTGAATGCCATTTTCTCTGGTGGAATGTAAACTTTGCACTTGTGTTCTTTGCTCTGTTCTGGATTTGCCACTGATTTCAAAGTTGCACACGTCGTGCAGATATTGCACACTGCACCCTGGGACCCCAGCCGGCCTGGATGCAGCTGCCTCGTTCTTTTTTCTTTTCATTTTGAATGTTTTCTTTTTCTTCTGCATGGTAAAGTGGGACTTGTCTCGGGCTGTTGGGATCTCCTTTAACTGGCTTCTTTTCTGCTGTGCTGCTGTTTTCTGTCGTGGTGCCCTCCTCCTCCTCCTTTCTCCTCGTTCCTCCTCCCCGACCCTGTTCCGGCTGTACCTTCCACTTCTGCTATAGGAAGTGAACAAGCGAGAGGATTTGCATGCCCGGCTGAGTCTCATTCCGCTGCCTATAGACTCAGGGGTATGTACAGTACAGCACTGCTTCCCTTCTCCACCTGCCCCCACCCCCCACCCCCCCAACCCTTTTATTAACACGCACCCTCTCTGACTCCTCCTGTCCTGCTTGTAGGGCATTCACGGAATATTCCAATATTCGAATATCAAAGTCACTATTTGACGTTGTTCACCAAAGTCGAATATTCGCTATATTTTTTCTCTCTCTTAAAATAAATAAATAATAATAATTAAAATTATTAAAAAATCTTCATGATTTATACCGACTAGCTAGATAGGAAGTCATAAGAATGAGTTCTCAATGACCCTGGTGGATGAGTTGGTTAAAGCTCTATACTGATGTCATGCATCACGTTTTGTCTCCCGGAACTAATTACCAGTGGAAAAAACAGCGGCCAACCGGCAAACTCAATGTCATGATGGAGGAAGAGCCAGCTAATGCAACTGTCACTACTAGACCAAAAATTGCTTGTTTTTATTGGATGAAAAAATATATATATATATATATATATATTTCCTGTCGAATATTCGACTATTCGAATACTTTGTGGTCGAATAATTCGAATACTAAAAATCACTATTCGTGAATGCCCTACCTGCCTGCCTCTCTCCCTTCCTTCTCCAACCTCGCTGTCCTTACTCATCACCTCCTCCCCCCTGCTGCATGGGTGTCCCCCATCGCTGCTTCAGCTCACTGAGGTGGCCGTCTGTCGAGATGCATGGTAGAGACAACCTGGTGTCAGGATGCCTGGTTTGGTTTGGTGTGGATTTGCTTGGTTTAGGTTGGTTTGCCTTAATTTGGTCTAGGTTGGGTGCATTTGGTTGGGTTGGGATTTTGGTTGGGGTTGAGTCCGGTTTGGTTTAATTTAGATTGTTTTGAGTTGGGTGGGTTGGATTTGTTTTGGGTTGGTGTGGGTTTACTTGGTTGAGGTATTTGCTGTTTGATTTGGTTTTGCGTTGGTTTGGATTGGGTGGGTTTCATTTCATTGGGTATGGTTTAGTTTAGGCTGGATTGGTTTGATGTGAGTTGGGTTAGGGCGTCACAATTATAACATAATCATTTAATCGCAATTATTTTACATAATTGCAATTATTTTGTGATAATCGTCATAATCGTTCACATGTTGAAAAATATTTAGGCTATATATGTTCATACATTTAAAAAAAATAGTGGAAATAGCAGATCTACAAGATCGTAGATTGGCTATTTCCACTATCAATGTTCTTTTTAAAGTGTAAAGTTGTCAAATATGTCCTTAATTTCTTTGTATATTTAGGTTATGTGTCATATCTGCCATGTGCAACTTCAAATCCTACAAGCCAAACAGAAATGTAATTGTCAATGACAAAAACACAATTAAATCGTTAAACGCAATCATTTGAGAGACAATTAATGTATGTAAAATGTCGTAATCGTGACAGCTCTAGGTTGGGTTGGTTTAGTTTGGGTTTGATTCAATTCATTTTGGTTTGGTTGCCTGGTTTCTCTGCTGGGACTGTGTCTCCTAGGTATACGCAGCATCCCTGCACATCATTGACCTCCTTTAACACCCGTCTCCTTTTCTCACTCTCGCTGTCTCTGTCTGTTTTTCTCTGTCCTCAGGGTAAAAACACACTGAACCATAAAAAAATAAAAAAATAAAACTCCCTCTTCGTCTTTGTTTTATCTGGCTGGCATAGAGAGAAAGAAGAGGAGGGGGGGGGTGCAAGCTTTTCAGAGGCCTCCACGCAGCCAGCTATAATCTGAGTGAACTAGAGGGATGAGAGCTTAATGAAGAGACTGAGGCGATCAGCTGTGTTTGCATGACTCAGTCACTTAAAGCCCGGGACAATGCTGTCCGCTAAATGAGCCCTCTTAAAACAGATGGTAGCATGTCCCGTCCTTCTGTCCTAAAATTGTACTCCGTTGAACCGGATCCAGAGTCATCTAGGACTTTTCCAAAAGGCAAATGTTTGTGAAATGCTCCGAGCCTCCGTCTCTGTTAAAAACGCTGCGGCTCACTGGGCCCTGAGAGACAGATGGAGAGAGAGGGGGAGAGAGGGGGTCCCTCAGTGCTCTCTCTACACTGCAGTCTCGCATATAGCCTGATCAGAAGAAGAATCAGCTTTCATTGTCACATCACAGGTTTACAGGCATAAAGAACCATGTGAAATTCCTTTTTTCCATGCACGCTGCGGCTCTCCACCATATGTGACCGGGTCTAGTGCTTTGGGCCTTAAGTGGGCAAACTGGGCATTGGTCATTTTTGTACACATTAGTATTAAATACTACATCTAAGCTTTCATATGATGTATACTTTGTTGAAATTGGAAAATATCTGAAGAAGTTATGGACATTTTGAAACTTGTTGGACCATAAAACCCAAAGCTGTGAAAAAGCACTCTGAATACTCCAAACATTTTTACACCTCAGCTGACCAGAAATGGGTGTTACAATGCGAGGGACAAATTGGACAATAGGTACTTATCTACACCCCTAATCACTCCCCCAAAGTCAAACCACCCCCACAAGTGTATATCGCAGTTTTCCGTGAGAGAAGGCAGAAGTAGAGTGAGAGCGGGAGAGAAAATGCAGGAAACACAGGGTTGAATAAGCAATACGAAATGTATGTACATTATGTTTGGAACGCTACCATCATAGGTGTGTACAATTTATTTTAGAAACATTACCATTATATCGTCACTATCGGGCAGAAATCTTGTATCTAGTTTCAAAATACAGTGTAGTTTAGTGTGTTCTATTAATACATTTAAATGAAAGCCCTGCTTCATCAGTGTCACACAAAAGTAGTGAAAATAGCCAACCAAAAGCTCACAACGCCTCGCGGTGTGAGGCGTTGTGCACTTTTGGTTGGCTATTTTCACTACTTTAACTCGTTTTTAAAATTATTATAAAAAAATGAATGGTTTTCGACATACACGGTTTCCACCCGACAGCGACGTTATGCAGGCGTGTTCATAACATGCCGCTATGAGGCGCCATTGAGGCAGGGTTCAAAGAAAGTAGCAGCAGGTAAACTGTTCAATAGACTAGTAATGTGCTAGAACTGTATGGAATGTTTCTGAATAAAATAAATTAAAGATGATGATAAAGATACTAAAATAATAATATCATCCCAGACATTATGGTGTCCTTCATATTGGGACTGTATCAGTATTTATTTGCTTTTTGAGCGGTGGTCACACCGTCTCCCCCCCCCCCCCCCCCCCATATATATATGTTTTTTTTATTATTATTTTTTTTTTTAAATATTTTTTAAATATTTTTTATTATAATTATTATTATTATTATATATTTGTTTTGCTGTTGCGCAGCCTCCACGACCACCGCTCAGTTCACACAGGTGTGATTTTTTCAAAGTGTAGATGTATTGTAGGTGTTTTTTTAACGCTGGTTTTCTCCACCGTTCAATCTCATACGTTGAAATTAGATTTCTGTGTCAGTAGGCAGAGATCATTTGACTACGCGAGAATATCCACACTGTGCTGTTAATGCTATACACAGCAAACACAGCAAGGTTGGGAGTGCTAATTTGAGCCCTGTGGATCTCTGGAGTTGAATGAACATCCTGGAAAGCATGTTGTGTGAAAGTCATTACTTTATTTCCAGCCGCAGACACATCCATTAGTGTGACTTCCTGAGCAGCTGTGATAGGACACCAATTATTGTGATAGGACACAAACGCTCACGCACGTGCACTCACACACACACACACACACACACACACACACACACACACACACACACACACACACACACACACACACACACACACACACACACACACACACACACACACACACACGCCTTAATGCACACTATAATTCTCACATTCATCCCCTACTTTGAAGCGGTGTAATTGAGCCCCTGCATGAGTTGGCGTCTGTGTGTGTGCGTGCGTGCGTGTTATCATCATGGTGAGGCTATCAGCAGCGGGCCCAGGCTGGCCCATCTCCTGCCCGCGGCGGCCATGTCCAAATTGGGGTAGCGGAGTGTAAACAAGCTATCTAAACAGACCTGGGCTATCTCAGTACCCAGGGATTCCCCTCGGGACCGATGACACCCCCCCCCCCCCCCCCCCCCCCCCCACCTCCACAACCCCAGCCCACCCTGTTATACACTGTACATCTCTTCCTTCTACATCCCTGATGACGCTTGCGGCTGACTTATACTCAGCTGTGTGCCGGTGTCTCGCCCTGCAAATAGCTGATCGGTAGATTTTTTAATGGGTCACGACTTGAGTAAAAATCCCATTTTCTTTTCCTACATGAAAAAAAAAATATATATATTTCAAAAGATGTTCCCCACGCGACAAAATTCAAATTTATTTTAAAAATATAAAAAATATAAGACGTATACACTATAGTTTGGGTCCCGGGCAAAGGTCTAATCTCTCTTTTGGGTCACGGTCTAAAATGTTTGGGAACAACAGGCCTAAATGACCTGCTGCGGTTCAAATCCCGGTCTTTTAAATGCAGAGGCTCTGTGTCGTTCCTTTCCGAGCCCTGGGTGTTGCCCTCGCTTGTGCTCTGCATCTGAGTTACAAACGTACGGTTCTTACCTGGAGAGATAATCCGGTTATAGCACTTTTATCCATGCTGATGAGGTTTTAAGTTGTTTTTGCTGCCATGTTTGGGGCTTACCGCTCCTCCCTCCAGTCAGGCATTCTTTGTTGTTTTCCCCTCTTTTTTCTTTTTGCCTCAAATTATTCCCTAATCTGGAAATTAAGATCATTCAGTCTGGCAACAGATGCAGCTCTGAAGTGCCGGTTGTTGGAGAGGATTCTCCCTCTCCCTTGTGGTTCAGAATTAATGTCTGCCTATAAAATAAACTGTGGGGAGGTGGTGTAGGAGTCCATCACGGTTTGCCTCCCATAGTGCAAATGGACCCTTACGGGTATGCAACTGAGAGGGCAAACGGAACCTTTTGTTCTCTTTGGGACCTCAATCTACACTGTAACATCCTGCAGGGTTCATTCAACTCATCTTACGAATTACGGGTCCATTAGTTTCAAGATACAACCTTTATTGGTCCCATGGGGGAGATTTGAGATAGGAGCAGTTGAGATACGGATTACTGGGCAAGAAAAAGTACTGTAAAAAAAGACAGACAGACAGAGAGACAGACCGGCAGAGTCGAAGCAATGGGCAGAAGGATAGAGAATTAAGTATGAGAAACTGACAACACCGAAATGACAACAGGGAGGAGGGTCCATTTCTGCTGTTTCAGAGTAATTCTGAAGGATTTTACTGTCAAGCACACACACACTCGCACACGCAGACACACACACCCCTATCACTCAGGGGACAGACCACAGCTGGCGTTGGACACAGTAGAGTGCAGGTCTTAGGACCACTCTACTGTATCGGGTCCAGGGTCAACAACCTACTGCTGGTTATATCTGACTCAGCAGTGCCACCTGTGGACGCGTTCAGTGCGCAGGAAAGCCGGACCCAAACGGAACACCCTAACACAGAGCCCAGCAGGAGTTTGCCCCATACAATGATGAATATGAACCTACAGTAGTACAATACTCAGCCTGTCCTTGCGGTGCCCCCCCTTAGCATCACCATTAGTATCACACACACTTCAACAGCTGAAGTGATGACTGTGGCTTTCTCGAGGGAAAGATTGTGGTGATTGTCCCTCTTCCCTTCTCTGCCCCCCCCCCCCCCCCCCCCCCTCACAAGAAAGCTTGATTTATACTTTGTCACACTGCGCTGTCATGCACCGAAAAGAGATGATCTACAAACTCACAATGCGTCGCGGCAGCGATGCATTGTGAGCTTGTAGATCGTCTCTTTGCGATGCACAACTGTAAATCAAGGTTATGCGGCTGGGGGGGGGGGGGGAGGGGGGTAGAAGAGATGGAGAGAACGACAGGGGAGAGGTTGAGCACCCACAGCACTTTCGTGCCCGATGCTCCGCTGGGTTTGTCCTATCACAGCTGTCGCTCCTGATTGATTGCGTGCGCCGCCGAGGCGGTGGGGGCGCCGTGAGAAGGGGGAACCTCGCTGTGGGTAGAATTGGATGTTTTCATTTACCTGTGGTTAGT
>NC_137825.1:25647938-25882938 GCF_963921795.1 Nannobrachium achirus
GGTTCAAGTGGTTAAATATCTGAAAACACAAATTGACATGAATCCAAAATACTCTGATGATTGTGCCGTCAAACGATGAAACTATATGGTATCTATGGGTTGTGGGGGTCCCTGCTTCATCTCTCTCTCGACCAAGGGGTCCTTGGCCTGAAAACGTTGAAGACCCCGATTTAGTTTTTTCTCCAGCAAACACCATTCTCCCTAACTCCCTCTTTGTTTTTCACTAGTAGTGCCCATCAACGGCCACGTGGACCTGAAAAGCAGCCTGACCCCTCCCCTGATCACCCACACGGCTGCCACGCCCATGCCCGTGCCCAAGCTGCCCGCGGCGGGTGACCCCGTTCTGGGCTACGAGTCGCGCCGGGGCAGCAACGTGTCTGCCGACCCGGCCTTCTACGACAAGTCACCGGTTAGTGCTCCCATCTTCCTTTTTGTCTCAAACAGGGGTGAATGAAAGTGGCTGCTTGCCACGCCAACCGTCGTCTTTCTCATTCATGCAGCATCCCTGAACACATGCATTCAATTGTTTTTGTGCTTGTACAGTATCGCATAGAGATTATAAGCACATTACATCATACTACGAAAAACGCTGTGAATAATGTGTCAATGTTGAAACTAAACTCAACAATTAGGCTACATTTCTTTGAAGATATAAATGTGTAAATAAAAGTCAAGTACAGATATATGCAAATCGGGTTATAATAGCAAAATGATTGAATGTAGGAGTCTCAGAAGTAATGTTGGAGTGCCCGTTGGGCAGATCTTTATGCCCATACATGGTGTTTCCCGTGTCCAGGCCAGTCTGTGATGTCAGCACTATGACGTCAGAGTATGACGTCAGAGTAGCATGCAGACAGATGGTTATAATGGCTGCGAAACTGTGTAGTATCAGTGATGTCAGCATGCAGATGGTCAGACGGACGGGCAGACATTCGCTAAATTAATTAATAGTTAGATAGATGGTGTATGTACCACGGATGTGTTCATCTTGACACAAAACTTCAATATCAATATCAAATTCAACACTATACTTTTGTTTGAAATTAAATTAAACATCTCAAATCTCAGAGTTGCTAAACCTGCGTCACATCACCTGCCGACTGCTGTCTGTCACGCCTCCCTCACACATACACACACACACACACACACACACACACACACACACACACACACACACACACACACACACACACACACACACACACACACACACATAAACACACACCCCTCAGAAAATGCAGACGGGAGTGAGGAAACCCCATTGGAGATGAAAGCTCATCAAGCATCGCAAATCATTCTCTCAGACTTTCACGAGGTGACTGCTAATGCCTGTGTGATACCGGGATAAGTAGAGCCCCCCCCCCCCCCCCCCCCCCCCACACACACACAAACACACCTCACAATATCCCTTGTCGCTGTGTGGCTGGCTGGCGTGCTGAGGAGGGCGAGGTGATTGATGATGATTAATGTGTCGTGCTAGTCAAACAATCAAGTAAGCGCCCATATTCTACTTCACTGCTGCCACCGACACTCTCAATTTAACAAATCAATGATCTGGAAAGGAGCTGGATAAAGAGTTCCAGATCTCTTAATCTCTCTCTCTCTCTCTCTCTCTCTCTCTCTCTCTCTCTCTCTCTCTCTCTCTCTCTCTCTCTCTACAGTCATACACTTTGTTGCCAAGAAGCATTCAAAGATATACTTCCGTATTAGGTCGTAAAACATTGACTTGTCAAAACACATGGAATGAGCTGCAAAATAACATTCATTATAAGCAGTGATTCACTTTTTTTTTTTTCAAGGACCCTCAGTTTGATGTGCACTGATCGCCATTTGATGAGATTTTGTCTTTGGCCACGGACCCCCATCTCAAAACATGTTGTTCCAGGGACAGCCCCCCAGAAGCAAAGATATGAGTTAAAAATGTTCGCTTTAAAAGAATATAATATTTAAAGATTTGCACAAAATGTAGGTTTCTCAAAAATAGCAGAGCTCATAGCGCCATGAACTTATCTGCTATTTTTGAAGGGCCAAAGTCTTAAAAAATTATGGTTAAAGTGCTTATGTGACACTTCTCCTCAGACCAGCGCCCGTAGCTCCTCCCCCCACACCCCGTGGAGCTCCGGTGGTGGCGGCGGCAGCGGCTGGACCAGCCGGCGCTCCAGCTGGAACAGCCTGGGGGGGGCGCGGGCCCCCTCCCTCAAGCGGCAGAAGCACCACGGCTCCGGGGAGCGCCGCTCGCTCCTCTCCGGAGAGAGAGGCTCCAGCTCCGAGGAGGACGGGGGAGGAGGAGGAGGGGGAGGAGGGGAGCCCCCGGAGGGGGGTGACACCACCTCCCTGGCCAGGACGGACTCCATGTCCCATCAGTCCCAGGGGGACTCCATGTCCCAGCAGTCCCAGCACCCCATCAGGCACCGCCGCATGGAGTCTGTGGAGACGCGCAGCTCCATGGACCTGCCCCCCGAAACACTGCTGCAGGTACGTATGGAAGCTGCTGTCGCCGTAGCTCCTCCGTATGTTTTATGAAATGGCGCTTTAGTTTCTAGACCAGGGGTGGGCAACTTTGATGATGGCGAGGGCCACTATATTTCCACCTTCACGCCACATTGCATATTGCTACGTCCTACTTTGTCATTCTAGTATCTCATGCACTGCGATGCATTTTGAGCTTGTAGATCGGCTATTTTTGCTTCTTTTGAATTGGAATCCTGAATAATTTTTTGTTATTTTTTAATTGGAATCCCGAAATGTAACTTTTTGATTTAATTTCAAATGCATTTAGTTATATACTCATATTAACTTTATGAACCTAAATAAAAATACATTGGACATGAAAAAAATACATTTTTATACTACTATACTAGTCATTAAGCTACTAATATAGACTGATGGAATTAAAGCAGGTCATGTTTGGAATTGTAACAGCTGAAATCAATGATATATATCAGTATTCCGGTATTAACCTCTGGGCCGCATTAAGTGAAGGTGGGGGCCGCATGTGGCCCCCCGGCCCCAGTTACCCATGTATGTTCTAGACCAACCTGTTGATATGGATGAGAATACCCAGTGAAAAGAACCTTCTTACAAAAATCTTCCCTTCCCCTCCAGGTACCGTACCTGCAGCGCTCAGCCAGCATGCACAGCTCCAGACCCCCCTCGCTGGGGGGGCTGCGGCCCCCGGAGCACAGCGACTGCAACGGCAAGGGGTCCCCGTCGGCCCTGGGGCCCACCCAGCTGTCCCTGGAGGACAACACAGAGGAGGAGAACGTAGAGGAGGAGCCCATCCTAGTTAGTCATAATACGCATAAATACGTGTGTGTGTGTGTGTGTGTGTGTGTGTGTGTGTGTGTGTGTGTGTGTGTGTGTGTGTGTGTGTGTGTGTGTGTGTGTGTGTGTGTGTGTGTGTGAGTGTGTGTGCGGTAGGGCCGTTCGATGAATCGATTTTTTATCTAAATCCAATTTTTTCTTGAGGACGATTTAAAAAAGAAGAAAATCGTCAAATCGATTTTCACTTGAATTAGGGTAATTCTGGAAGGGATCTCACTCTTTAGAGCCTTGCACGGGGCAAAAAGTCCACAGCCCGGTGCTCCTAAAGCATGACAAAGTCCGACACCAAATTAATATAATTTATGTCTGATGTGCCCTTTCTTTGTTGCGCGCAGAACGCACAGACTGGGTAGCTCTATGATGTGCGCTCACTAGCGCTGGTACAGTACAGCAAACACAGAACGCTGAGCTGGTAAACTTGTTGTTGTAGTTTGATTAAATGGGCCACTGAAAAAAGTTTATTAATGCTGTGCTACCCACCTACTGTCCCTGTGTCACTGTGTTTATTTTTTTAGCAGGTCTTTCAGTCCGCGTGTATCAAAAAAAGCATCTGGGTTAAGGCTGGCGTACCTACGTCGTTTACAACTTAACCCAGATGCGTTTTTGAAACCGGACATTCACTTTGTCGTACGACGTGTTGCGTGTTGATCCCCGGTCTCCAAAAATCAGATGAGATGTCGCCCTTATGAGCTTCAGACAGTTATACCACCACCAGGGTCTAAATAAGGAAGAGTAGCTGCAGATGTTCTTGTTATACTGTGACATACTCTAACTCTGCCGTACACATTGGTTAAAATAATGTTTTATTCATTGAAATAAGTTCTGGATTGCAGCTTCAACTCGCAGCCCTCTCTTCAAGCTCAATGAGCACTCAGGATTTGACTGCATGCATGGATGTGTGTGTGCTGTCTTCTGTGCATACAGTACATGCATGGAGGCACTGTAATAACCGGGTGGTTCTCTCTCTCTCTCTCTCTCTCTCTCTCTCTCTCTCTCTCTCTCTCTCTCTCTCTCTCTCTCTCTCCAGGGCCGTTTCACTAGATTGTTCCGCTGGCTGGAGAAGAAGCAACCAGAGTGGTGTCGACAGAGAGACACCTGGTCGTTGTACCTCTTCCCTCCTGAGTCCAGGTACAGCTCTTCTAGGCGTGCAACAGTTAATCCAACTCATCCATTTAAATAATATTTGATTTTAATATAAGAATAATTAAAGAAAATAGCAAAAAAAAAAACGAAAAAAACTATTAGAATTTCTAAACATGATTCATTGATATGAAAAAGTCTCTACGAAGATAATGGATAGATACAGCCCTAAACTCGTCCCTTTCCCCACGGTTCACTGTTGCTCCAGCTCCTCCGCATGTAAAAAAAAAAACCCTGTCACCCCTCCTCTTTTCTTCCGCCTGTATTTCTTGCGGAGAGGGCACACGCATGCAGCCTCACTGCTCCCCCCTCCCCCCACCCACCCCCCCGCGTTGACTCATCCCGTATGTTTCCGCCACGTCAGGGGTGAGCCAGCAAGGGCAGAGTGAAGGAAGCGGGAAGGTTAGAGGGGATTGAGGGAAGGAGGGAGAGAGGAAGGTATTTCTCTGTCCCGTGGCGTGAGTCGCGTGACTGTTCTCTAGATACTGTAGAGCGCGTGCTGAATACATCGCTTCCCCCCTCCTCCATCCAGCCCTCCCTCGTCTCGCCTCGCTCCTCTCTTCTCCTCCTGGGCTTTGATCTGTGCGTCTGCCTTCTGTTCTGGAGGACAGAGGGAAGGAGACAGGGGGAACGGCATGCGGGCCGCGTCGGCCCCTGCCTGCTCCCCCCCCCAGCACTTCACTAATTAAACATCAAAACCCACCACAACCCATCCCCACTATGGGTTGTGCGTGGTTCCACTCGCTCCATGACCTCCATTAATACCATCTTCCACACACACACACTTGTTCTTTGTTTTTTAATCTGTAACGGTATCCTTTTCCCCGGCCTGGCTGGATCTATTGATTGTATATTTTATTAGACGAAATGAAGAACATCACAAGTACATTCAGCACAAAGATATACAGCACAGGCACGGTTAAACATCCTGCCCAACCTCCTCCTTCTTTCGTGTATCATCGTCCTTGATGATTGGTTGACAACATTTTATTTCACAAGATTTCTTGTAACTTGTTACTTACAACCTGAACATCCCAAATAAGACCCTTTACGGTCTTGTTAAGGCGGAAGTCCTTGGCATTCAATTCGTAGCAAATAGTAACAAAGTCCTATAATATCGTTTACATCACTCAATGTGGAAACGTTTTTGGGGGGCAGAAGAGAGCTGCTCACCTGCCCCTGTTCCGCCACGGCGCTAAGAAAAGGCGGTCATATATATAGGCTGTGTATTCGGCTCCAATATTCCCTCTATAGCCACCCCAAGATTGACACTGAGGACACAGGCGCCGTGCGGAGTCCGTCCTAGCAGCGGAGTCCGTCCTACACCCACCCGTGCTCGCATAGTCATCATCAAGGGACATCGAAGGACATCAAGGGACAATGGCAAGAGTTGCCATGTCTGCTTATTATAAGCAACTTTGGTCTTGTTTTTTTCCTGTACATTTGCTTGTGAATATTGGTAGTTCCGGATTGCGCTTTTTTGGGGCTTGTTTCTGAAGTATAGTTGCTTATTTGGGCCTCCTACATTTTGTTTAAACCAGTGTTTCTCAAACATATTCATGTCAAGCAAGGACCCTTGCCTGGTTCCAGACTTGCTGAATCGCAAGCCACACCCCTTTAAATTTTTGTTTTGGCGATTGAGGGAGTCTGGTGTTGCTCTCACTGAAGAGGTTTTCCTCGTTTGGAAATCCGTCCGGCGAATCAGCGTCGCTTCTCGGGGCGTGTGATCAGGGTGGGTGGGGTTTTCCAAGTAACTTAGCGCCACTGCCGGACCGTACCGCACATTCCCAAACAAACATTGCGTCGCCCGTCGCGGTAATATGCAATCGTATCGATCTGTTTCTTTGGTTAGCAAGTAGCAAGCAACAGGCTAGCAGCCAGCCACATAACAATACTACTTCATCTGCTTTGCTACTGTTGTGTTGGTCAGACGGTGAACCAATCACAGAAGACTGCCTCTTTGGCAACACCCATCCCAGAAACTGCCTTGGATGGAAGCAGTTTCAGACTGAATAATGGAGTGAAACGAAATGTCAATTCAGGCTGAGTGTCAGGCCCCCAAAATGAATCTGTATTTTGTCCACGACCCCCATCTGAAAATACTTTACCAGGTATCCCCGTAACAGATTTTGTTGTTAAAATGTTTCAAAAGATATTAAAACATTTCCACTTAGAGACGCTATTTTCAAATAGCTGACGCATATAGCTTTAAAGTGCTGCTCACGTAGCCTGGAGTCGCTTCTTTTTTTCGTTTGTTTTCATAGACCTGTTTGCTCATTTCTGGCAATCTGGCAACACGGCTGGTGGGCGGGTGTCCAGCAGGCTTTCACACAGACCCGAGTTCAGCCGCGGCCAAGCCTTTGTTGTTCGTCTGCGTTGATTAGCGCGGGTCCTCGGTCTGACTTTTAACGAGCAGAGGAGTCAGCTGGACTCTGCAGTCTCGCTGCGTCTGGGTTTTGATTGGACGTGCGCAGCGCAGGGAAGGGAGTCCGTTTAATTGGTTGTGTGTCAAAGCGCTGTGCAGGGAGGGGCTTTGCAGCAGTCGCAGGGGTGGCGCTAGTCATGCACGATAGCAGCTGCATGTGTGGAGCAGGGCCTTTCAACCACTTCAACCAGGGCTTTTCAACTTTTTTCATAAGGCCTATTATTTATTCCAGGGGTCTTCAATGTTTTCAGGCCAAGGACCCCTTAGTTGAGAGAGAGATGAAGCAGGGACCCCCACAACCCGTTCATAGATTCCATATAGTTTCATCTTTTGACAGCACAATCATCAGTGTATTTTGGATTCATGTCAATTTGTGTTTTCAGATATTTAACCACCATATTTAACCACGAACCGTCAATACTTAAAAAAACTTGACCTTTCACTGTACTTGCTCTACACCAAAGCTCTTTGACAAAAATAGACGATCTACAAGCTCACAACGTGAGGCGTTGTGATCTTGTAGATCTGCTATTTTTGGCTTAAGTTCTCAGAGTAAGGACACCAGGGTTCAAATAAAAGAGGAGAAAAAAAGTTTCTATCACACATGGATTTGGAGGACCCCCTATAGTAACGAATCGATATCTAAAGCCAATTATGTTGGCTTTTGTGTCAGTAAACTCAAACCGTTCTTTTCGCCTTCAGGTCTTATAAACAGTATTTCTTTCCCATTCTTCCCAATCTTTTTGTTGCCTACATTGTGTACTGTTCTATGCGTATGCATTCAATGTGCATTTGCGTGTCTATCTAAATTATGTGTATGTGTGTGTGTGCGTGCATTTATTTGACCTGACATTACTGTTCTTAGCCCCTCCAACCATGGGAGGCAGAATGACAGTGTGTGTGTGTGTGTGTGTGTGTGTGTGTGTGTGTGTGTGTGTGTGTGTGTGTGTGTGTGTGTGTGCGTGTGTGTGTGTGCGTGTGTGTGCGTGTGCGTGTGTGTGTTCCTGTGCGCGCCATGTGCCCTCGGCCCCCTAGAGCAAACGCATATGGATGGCACATGAATTCTTCAGCATCAAGGACGTGGCGTGCACATTATCAAACCAGGAATTAGCTCATTCTGTGAACAGCATATGAATAATGATCTCTGCCGTCGTCAGACACACACACACATACACACACACGCACACACACACACACGCAGAAGCACTCGCTGTGATTGTCAGCACAAAGGTGACTGTACAGCCAAGTAAAAAGAAAATTCCCAGATCTGAAGCCGACAATATTGTCCCCCCCCTCTTTGTACACCCTGACAGATACGAGCCATCAAAGCATATTTGACGCATGGTTTAATCCCTCTCAGAGCGTTACTGTATATCACAGCCATTTCCTCTCTGTCTGTGTCCCTCTGTTCTTGCTCGCTAAAGGCCTAGCGGAACCTTTTCATGTGTGGTAATGAATGTCAGGCATAATTAATGGCTCTTAATTCCACAATGGTTCATTAAAAGCGTCAGTGTGTGGTGCATGCGTCCCGACGATCTCTTCAGTTGAATGGGAGCTCTCATCATTACCTGTAAAGTAACGCAGCTAGTCCAAACTCATAGGCCGGTGGTGGCCCACTGGTTGGCTGTGAGGGTGTTGCAAGTGAGCCCCCACGTACTTGGCAAACACTCCGATGTTAACCTATTAAGAACTGAAAAATACCCAAAATGTCTTTCTTAAAAACGTATGTTTCTGTGATCAATGGTGCTCAAACTTTTTAATGTCATGGTCATGGACCCCTGGAATTATATGTATTTGACCACAGAACCCCATCTCAAAATATGTTGTTCCAGGGACCAGGGAAGCAGATTTGAGTTACAAATATTCGCTTTAATTTTTTTTTACAAGTGGTAGAGGCGAAAGAAAAAAAGGCAATTTCTACCGAGTTAGCTTGGAACGGAGATGGGAGGGGTCTATTGTCACTTTGCCTTGTGACAGCAGCCGCACAGCAAGAAAACTGTTGTGACATTTCAACCATTGTGAAAGTCAGATCTAAACAAAAAAATAGAAATGTCAAGCGATACAAATAAGCGATTTAGCATTAAATCCCACCGCTTGCGGTCGGAGCTAAATCGAAAACAAACTGTACCGAGCCGTTCATGGACATCATAACATCATAACATCAAATTAACGAGGCGGGTAAAGACGGCTAGTCCCAAACGGTTTTTAATGCTGTTTCTGTAAAAAACGCTGGTTGTAAGAGACGCCGCCGTATTTTACGTGGTTTCTTATTGCCGTCGAGACGTTTTTATTCTGAAAACTCAGAGCCAGCTACAAAATTTGTTTCAATAAACTTGTCTCACAAACATCTGTCACCGTTCAATAGCTTCGCGCGGCGTAACGTGCCAGTCCACCCCCGGGGTAATTGATTGTGTTTTGTTGTTGTTTGACAGGTTTCGGATTGGTTGCACCAAGATCATCACCCACAAGATGTTCGATCATGTGGTGCTGGTCATCATCTTCCTCAACTGCCTCACCATCGCCATGGAGAGGCCGCACATTGAGCCCGGCAGTGCTGTGAGTGCTTAACAGTAACACACACACACACACACACACACACACACACACACACACACACACACACACACACACACACACACACACACACACACACACACACACACACACACAGTTCAAACACACGAGCAGTTGTAATAAATATGAACACACAGACCTCCAGTTGACTCTGACTGTTTTCCTCCCATCAAAGACAAGTGTCAGTTTCAAGCGCGATAGTAAAAAAGACGGGACTGTGAGGTTTTGAAATGGCACATCTGTATTATGCATCATTCCTTCCATCCACTCCAGAAAGCTTCTCTAGTTTTTGCTTGGAAGAAGTTTATGCCTGCTGAGAAAACTCAGGCAAGTTAGGAGAAGACGAGGAGAAGAAATGCCTGTACAATTTACAATTTCAATTTAGGCATTTAGCAGACGCTCTTAATCCAGAACGATTTACAATAAGCAAGGACAGCACAAGGTAATACATACGTACAATGCATACAGTAGCAATAGTAATCTAGGAATGTAGGTAAACCAAAAACTTGCTACCCTCAGTCTAACAGTAGAATAACCAAAAGATCTATAATCAGTACATTGTTAGTACTTGTAGCTGTTCACGCACGCACGCACAGAAAGAGAACACCATGTAAGTGGAGAGACGCTAATATTACAGTAGTTTGAGGGTCGGTGGTTTACTAAATTCAGGTAACGTGTATCCCTTCACCTGCATCATCAGCACTGACATTTCCTCAGTGTATTCCACCTGCTTCTCACACTCAGGGGTGCTGGCTCCGTGCCTTGTCTCAAAACACACGTACCCACGCACGCACGGGCATACACAGACACACACACACACACACACACAGACTGCAGGGGGACAAGCCCACCTCCCCTTCCTTTTTTCCCCAGCTCAATGTCGCATTGAGAGCTGCAGCTGAACGCGGCGCAGCCGCTCCATGCATAAACACACTAATTATCGCTGTTTGACTTAGTCCTCGCTGGGCGAGGTAGTGAGCTCTCTGCGGAAAGGGCCTAATTGCTGTCCGGGTCTCGCTGGAATGCCCCCGCTCTTTGCTTGTTGTGTGACTGAACCATGGAGGAGACAGCGCTGGCCTAATTGATTCAATTATCTGTGGACTGGTGTACACACTGCAACAAAAAGAAATCGGCGGTGTTAATGGAACCCAAATGGAACCAAATGGACCCGACGCTTCGGAATTACATTAACTCATAGGAGGTCCACGACGCGCGTTCGACGCGTTGCGGGGGGTCTTATGGTAAACTGAAGTTTACTGTAGGAGGCACCCGCCTGAAACATTCCAATTCCTGAAATGCAACGGGGTATCACGTCACGTGACGGGGAAATCCGTTCCCTCCTAGAGAGCAGTGTTATGCTGCTGCACAAAAGTGTATTTTTCTCCTAATCTAACTTTTAACGGCGTTACAAAAGCACTGATGACCGTGATTGTTATTTTTCTGTTCCGAGTGAAAGAAAATATTATCGCGAAAATAAACAGGACATACTGGGATTACATTTACTCTGATTACTTTTTCCCTGGAGCTCCCAAACAAAACAGCGGGTTTCCATGGCAACTGCCGATTAAATGTTGATTAATCCTGGGCACCCGGTGTGTTTTAAAGTCAACATTTTTACTGTGTGCGTGGCTAATGTTCAGAATGGCAGATGTTAACACTACAGGCTCTACAGGGCTGTTCAGGCCTATCAGGGCATTCTGTGATATTTGTCCTCTCGTTTGCTGTTTTATTTGTGCACATGCACGCACACACACACACACGCACACGCACGCACGCACGCACGCACGCACGCACGCACGCACGCACCACGCACACACACACACACACACACACACACACACACACACACACACACACACACACACACACACACACACACACACACACACACACACACACACACGTTTGGATATACAACACAGACATTGCATCCGAGCACATCTCAACTAAATTCAACATCCCGAGTTTCTTTCTCTCTTTATTTATTCAGGGGAGCCCATTGAGAGCAAGCTCTTGTTTTCAAGGACACCCTGATCACAGCATACAAAACAATACAAGCAATGACAAATAACACAACAAAATAATACAACAGCAATCGAATCATAGTACAACGTCACAGATGCAAAAAGATATAGTTGTTACACAAAGCAGGTACAGTCACTATAGTGTGCCCTCAAGTAGTACTTTAAATGTCTCTATTGAGAGCATTCAAGTTTATCCCATTTGTGTGGAGCATAATACATAAAGGCAGTCTTTCCTTGCTCACTGTTCCAGTGACTTTTGGATCTAGAAGCGAGGATAGGTATAAAGGAAGATTACCACGCGCTGCCTTATAAATAAATAAAATACAATATTGCTCCCTACAAACTGTGAGAGATGGCCAACCCACTTTTTCATATACTGTAACATGCAATGATGGGTAAGTGATAAACCACAGAGGCTTCAGGGTGGAGAGTGAGGCATGCATGTACAGCACATCACCATAAAAAAACAGACATTATAACAGATTGAACAATAGTTTTTCTACTGGCAAGAGAAAAACAAGACCTATTTCTATAGAGGAACCCAATTTGTCCTCTTTCTCTGCAGCCACACTGGCTGGAGTCACTACGCATGCATGTGTTTGTTGTTTTGTGCTTCCAGCTTGCCTTCCTGATGTCATTAAATGAGATGGAAATGTATTGCATGATGCAGTGAGAAGCAAGAGATGTCATTACAGCTACAATAGCCTTGATGCTCATTGTCCCAGATCTCATTTGCCTCACTGGTTATTGCAGGATGCCTGTTTGTTGTTCTCCGTGTCGGTTATTTAGAATTAATGAGGCTGATTGTAAGTCAATTTTCACTCGCCGGCTCCATTCGAGTGGCACATCGACAAATGACATGCCTATACCGTTTCCAGATACCTGCAGTCAGTGAGTACATATTACTGCCGCTGTATGGTGCAGCATGGTGACTGTATTAACCGTATATTAACCGCGCAAATCTGAGTCTCACTGTAAATGGAAAACCTGTTTGGCTGTTATGGAGATAAAATGTCTTAGCCGTGACTTTTGAGCGCGGAGCGAAGGCTTGAATAATGAGTTTATTACCCTGGAAGTGATGTCAGGCATTTGGCTTTTGTGTTGTTTTGGTTTGGAGCTGAGGGGTTGCCTGGATACACCCTTTCATCCGACTCTACTGGAGATGATTGAGGATAATTATACCACCTATTATGATTTGTTATTCCTAATTGAGCCCGGGGACACTTGCATGGCCGCCCAGAGCCCGTGTATTGAATTGTATCGGCCCTCGCCAGGTCCATCATTCATAGATTCGGAGGTCCGCCATCGTCTCGTCTCCCCACCAAAAAGAACAGTAAGATAAATGGAGTTCATTTGAGCTGCCTGCTCATTTATAATAGAAGACCGCCCACGGTGGGAGCTTATCAGGAGGAGACTGTCTTACTTCAGGTTTTATAGTTCACATATAGGATTGCTGAATTGAAAGAGAGAAAATGTGGTTCGACCACTCATGCCAGTTATAGCAGTGGCTCCCTCTGTGGGTTGTTAAGAGACTCAGCGCCAAGCGCATTGTGTCCCTGTAGTGAGCTTGTAGATCTGCTGTTTTCTGTGCGCGACACCGGCATGCTGTAAAATTGGCGTGTAACTAAACTAAGCCCTCCTTGTCCAGTGCCAGCCTGGTTCTCTGCCACCATGCTCTGGAACATGGTATTTAGGAAGAGGAAAGCTGCTTGCTTCTTGCAGTCCAATGGGCAGAGGTGGTCGGTGGATGCCAGGTCAGGCCGTGTCTAGCTCTGGTCCATGGCGTTAGGAGGAGTTCTCCATAACGCCATGTCAGTGATGATCCGGTGTGCCAGCAGGAAAGGCAGTACAACCTCTCGTCTCTAGTAAAAATGAACTAGAAAGATGTAATTGGATGTAACTGTGGTTGCCTTGAGGTGAGTCACACTTGCAAATATCTCTATCTGTCAGTCATATTCGAGCGGTGCTACCATTCCGTCCTTGTCACTTCTCCATATACAGTATGGAGATCCATGATGTCACCAATATTAAGCCCATATCCGACTTGGAATGCCTATACTGTATTTGGACATGGTCTATGATGGCAGACATCTATGATGTCAGTCATTTGGGAAAAGTTTAATTGAAGTCAATGGAGAAAATGAATTCACAAATTAATTTATATAAATTAAACTATATATACTGTATCTCTCGATTTGACATATGGCCAAAGTGCGTGCCACAAAAACTGTGGGAGGAGTAGCGCCGCAAAAATAAGTTTATCTAGGAGCCGCGCAGGTCAGAGGACCGCATTAACAGCAGCGCATTAGTCTTGTTGGGTTTTATTCGGCTCTGTGACGTTGGAAGCGCTGTTTCGTAAAAGCAGACCTCAACCAGGAAGAGTGTCTCTGACTCTCCGTCCGGTTTTTATTTCGCCCTAGAAATTTATTTTAGACATGTGGTGGGGGGCTCAGAGTGCTCCCACTAAGTAGAGTAGGCTTGCAACTCACTACAACCATCTTTGTTTTGGTGAGTAGCTAAACTGTATTTTTTATTTTGTTACTAGAGACGAGAAGGTCTTTCCTGCTGGCACACCGGATCATCACTGACATAGTGTTAAGGAGAACTCCTTCTAACGCTATGGCCGTGTCCACAGACCGCACAGCCTGTGAGCTGGTACAGTATGAGTATAAGTTCTGGGAGCAACACTGACTACAGAGGAGTCTGGGATGAGAACAACATGAGTGCGGTGGCAAAGGAAGCATGTTTGATTTTAGGAATAAATGGTAAAATGGTAAATGGTGCGTTTATATAGCGCCTTTATCCAAGGCCGAGATTGTGCATTACATTTGTACACCGATGGCAGAGGAAACCATGCAAGGCACCAACCTGCTCACCGGGAGCAACTAGAGGTTCAGAGTCTTGCTCAAGGACTCTTCGACACTAACTCTGGGGGAGCCCAGGATCGAACTGGGACCCTTCGGGAACCCTCCATCTTGTAATGACGGTTTCGCTACCCCTGAGCCACTGCCGCCCCCAGCGATCCAGTGTATGTCGCTGTCTGTCTGTTGTTGTTTTCTTTTTTTCTTTTATATTTTGTATCTGAATCATAAAAATACCGCCTGCGACAGAGGGAAACAACATGACCCAGTTACAGTGGACACTGATGAGATGAGGCATGTATTTCTGTGCCTCTCACTGGCCCCGAAGACCCCCCCCCCCCCCTCCCTCCCCCTCCAAGTTTGTCTTTATTAATGAATGAATGAATATGAAAATATCTCTGTGAAACGGAGATCGGAATGGCCGCTGTCAGCCCTGGAATGTATATTCTCTCTAAACAAGCACTCTCCCAGTGATGTCATGGCTACCATTCCCAGAGACTTCAGGAATAAGTCACAACTCTGCGGGGCTGTCGGACGACGTGCACACACGTGCGTGCGTGCGTGCGTGCGCGTGTGTGTGTGTGTGCGCGCACGCGGGTGTGAGTGATTCTCTCTGTCTTTGAGAGTGTGTGGTGGTAGCGGCAGGCCGTGGGAAAGGCAACCAACCACCTACACACACACACACACACACACACACACACACACACACACACACACACACACACACACACACACACACACACACACACACACACACACACACACACACACACAGAAGCTGGACAGGGTCTTGTCTCCCAGACGCGGGGGGAGCAGGGTAAATAAGCAGTCAGTGAGAGGATCCCTGCGCTCCCTGCTACTGGGCTAGCTTGTTTTCTTTCCTCAGTGGTTGTTTAGGTTAGCAGACAGTCTCCCATCCTCTCCTCATGCTGACCGCTGGATCCTCCAGCCTCCGGCAACACAACCATGCTGTCGGGCAAAAAACCTCTTATCTGTTTTTTTGTTTTTGTTTCTACCCCCTAAATCAGGGGTCTTCAACAGGGGGTCCGGGACCCCTAGGGGGTCCTCAGAGTTATTACAGGGGGTCCTCCAAATCTTTGTGTGATAGGAACTTGTTTTTTTCCCCCTTTCTTATATTAACCACTTGAACCCTAGCATCCATATTCTGAGAACTTTAGCCAAAAATAGCAGATCTACAAGCTCACAACGCCTCGCGCTGAGCTTGTAGATCGGCTATTTTCGGCAAAGTGCTTTGGAGGGAGAAAAGAACAGACTAAGTACAGAGTGAAAGGTCAAGTTTATTAAGTATTGACGGTTCAAGTGGTTAAATATCTGAAAACACAAATTGACATGAATCCAAAATACACTGATTGTGCTGTCAAACAATGAAACTATATGGAATCTATGAGCAGGTTGTGGGGGTCCCTGCTTCATCTCTCTGTCAACTAAGGTGTCCTTGGCCTGAAAACGTTGAAGACCCCTGCTCTAAATGTATACCCTATTACTCAATCATACTATCACAGCATCACACAAGGGACTGCCCATAAGTCCGACATCTCATTATTCCGACTACGTGACTACGTGTGCAGTTACGTTTAGGGTTAGCAATACGGTTAGTACTGTATGATGGGTCTGCGAAATGCGCCGTCTGAACAATGCTGCGCTGCCGTCACACAAAAGTCTTGTGTGACGATCCAGTATGATCAAGTAGGGTGTTCATCTACAACAACAACAAAAACACACAAAAAGTACGGAGATATACGGAGATATGAGGTTTCTGCCCGACAGCAACGATAAGTTACTGTAACTGTAAGTTCATGTGAGTACTGGACAGTATGTAAGGTAGACACTATAGAACTCCTCTGTACGTGCTTGTTGGAAAGGCCACTCCATGGGGTGTTTGTGTAAAAGAAAAGAAAATGTTTAGTTTATTCTCCTGGAAAAAAGCCTAAGAATGAAATAAAATAACTGGTGATGCTTTTGCAAGAGAGTAGTGAGGAAGCAGGCAGGCAGACATTGTTTTGGTGGAAGGGAAATGGATGTTTGTGTGCACATCAACGCTCTAATAAATGTAAGTCTACCATACAGTAAACAATCTGTCTCACAGTCTGCTCTGCTGCTTTACGCCTCCTGTCAGAAAAAGGGGAGCGTGTGTGGATTCTGTTAATTGACAGCCGACAAGTTGGCGCAACATTTTACAATAGATGCATCTGCCTTCTGAATATTTAATGACAAGAAGAAGAACAATCTATACATTGTTAATTAGCACAGGGTAATTGAAATTGGCTTTTTGCATAAACCCTCCGAGATACACAGTTCCAGCTCAGCTGATCTACAAGCTTGTAGATTTCTATTTTCAGCATGTGACACCCGTGCGCAATGTATAAGTCACACATTATGCATTGCATGGGAGAAGTCAGCCACAGTTTAGTGGCACGTTTGGAGCGTTTCAGGGCCAGGGATTCAGCGAAGCTGCACAAATCCTCTCTGTCGGGTGGTCACATAATATAGTATGTCCAAAACTGCTACTTTTCAGGAATCAAATTCAAATTATGTGAGACTGCAGTATGACAAAGTAGGCCATTAATTTACGAATAAACATACAAAGTGAAATTATGGATTTAAGAGGCTTCTGCCTGATTGGCGACGAAGTATGGTGTTCAAGTGGCGAAGCTGCACGACATGACGGTCTGTGTCTCTTTTGGCCAAATGGAAGTAGTGATCTTCATAAATACTTTACCTACAAGTGCTAAAATGCTTCCCAAGAAAGACGGTGATGTTCCTAAAAGCTTCACAGAAAAATACAAATTTTGATGTTCATAAATGATCCAAGTGTGATTTTGCATTTTTCATCAGAGCTTTTATCCTGTATCTCACCCCGTCCATCTATTCCTTTGCAGGAACGGATCTTCTTGACGATGTCCAATTACATTTTCACATTCATCTTCGTGACTGAGATGACCGTAAAGGTACAGTGTGTGTGTGTGTGTGTGTGTGTGTGTGTGTGTGTGTGTGTGTGTGTGTGTGTGTGTGTGTGTGTGTGTGTGTGTGTGTGTGTGTGTGTGTGTGTGTGTGTGTGTGTGTGTGTGTGTGTGTGTGTGTGTGTGTGTGTGTGTGTGTGTGTGTGTGTGTGTGTGTGTGTGTGTGTGTGTGTGTGCTCTCAAGATTTGATGATTTGTAGCAGCATCTTTAAACCCATTTTAAGACCGGGAATACATCTTTATGGATTTAGAAGACTTTTGTAGAATCGCCCACAATCGTCTTACCTGAGGCCAATTCTACAAAATGTCTTCTAAATCAATAGTTCTCACTCTTTCAAGATCTTTTAATCTAAGATCTTTTCAAAATTAGCAGAAGTACAAGCTCGCTCAAATCTAAAATGATACAGATCCTTTCCTGGTTTTAATGGGTGAACCTGTTTTGTCAGGGAATTCTGTCCAGTAAAAAAAAAACAGTAAAAAAAAAACGTGTTACAGCCTGATCTAGATAGATACCTTTATAGATAGATAGATAGATAGATAGATAGATACCTTTATTATCCCAAGGGGGAAATTCAGTAAATCTAACCTCTGACTCTGAATCTCAAATTGGACGCAAAAGTTACAGATTATCCGTTGAAATTAAAGGGATATTTCACTTTCAAATAAAATATATATTTATATGAAAAAAGTCATGGAAAAATCACAGAAGTACGATATTTTGCCTTCTGAGCTTGTATTATAAATGTAAATAGGGCTGTAAGTGTTTAATACGCTTTGTAATAATAATCCACGACTACAAAGTGAAATTGTATGAAATTTAACTTCTGAGATGTAGTAGAGTGAAGAAGTTTAAAAGTATTGAAAATTGGAAATACTTTAAAAGTCAATACCACTGAGTTTCACACATTAAACAATCAGCAACATTATGCAAATCACCTGTCACACAAATTGGCACACAGCCATACACATACACAGCCACATTACGTATTGTACTGTACAGTACTGTACTGTACTGTGTTTGCTCAATACTGTGCACAAGTTGCTTTGAAATGCAAAAGCTAAGCTACAAAGTTGTCTTCTGTTGCTTGTCCCCATTTTAATGAGTTTTTGAGAAAGAAATGCCACAGCACAGCCGCTGTTATTTTCTGCAATGTAAACAGCGTGGTGGAATGATAGGGGAGTAGTGGGGGGAAAAAAACTAATACGTTTGGTATTCTTAGCCCTTCCCCATCGAAATAGACCCCATCACTCCACCAACTACAATAGCTGCGCATAATTTACTGTGCCCAGAATCCTCTGCGTCCCTCTGAAACACACCTGAGGACTGGCAAACAACAAAACATTGCAGCACAGCATGTAACTCACAGACACAAATAGATCAGACCAGTGTTTCTCCAACAGTGGGTCGGTCCCCGTTTGTGGGTTGCCAGCTATGGGTATCAAGTGAACATCCTGTTTTCTTGTTAATTTCCTACATTAAAAAAAGGCAAATCTAAATATAAAATAATAATAATAATAATAAATAAATAAATCGCCGTCTGTCACCTTAACACTTGCTGAATCCAATACTCTACACCTCATGTAAGCTCAAAATGTGTTGCGATGTGACGCATTGTGATTTTGTAGATCTGCTATTTTCAAAAGTTTTTATACATTTAAAAACTTGAAATGGGACATCCTGTATAATGAGTACCTTTACTTTTGGTATTTTAAGTATTTTTTTATGCCAATACTTTTGTACTTTTAATCAAGTACATTTTGAATTCTGGACTCTTACTTGTAGGGTTGCGGTCACACCAAAGTACCTATGATAGTGGATTCTCCATTTCCGCCAGTGCATTCCAATGAGGATGGAGCGTTTTTTTGCTTAAAACCTCTACTGGCATGAAACCGCTCCATTCCCATTGAAATACATTGGCTGAATGGGGAATCCATTCTCATAGGTACTTTGGTGTGACCACAGCCTAACAGCATTTTCACATTGCAGTATAGTTACTTAAGTATAAAATGTGAGTACCTTTTCCACCACTGTTCTCTTGATATCTGGGGGCCATTCCGGACAGTACGTACACTGTGTAGCAGTAGTGCATTGCCTACATCTCCCAGGATGCTTTGGGGCAGGGGTTACTTCCTGAAAGACTAGTAAACAGTACAGTTGCACGTAAAAAAAAAAAAAAAAAAGATGTATGTCTTATTACGTAATATCAGTTCATGTGCATTTGAAAAGTTTAGATAATCCAGTTCATTTGAGAAGTTAAAGAAAATGTCTTTGCTGAGCTAAGAAGGGGAGGTGTAGCAGTAGCATTGCCTACATCTCCCAGGATGCTTTGGGGTGGGGGTTACTTCCTGAAAGACTAGTAAACAGTACAGTTGCACATTACTTCACTGTGTCCTTTGTCTATCATTATACACACTGTATGATCCCCTGGTGTCTGGGTTTGTCCAGATCGTGGCTCTGGGCTTTTGCTTCGGGGAGAAGGTCTACCTGAGGAGCACCTGGAACCTCCTGGATGGGATGCTGGTGTTGATCTCCGTCATAGACATCCTGGTGTCTCTCATCTCCAACTCCTCTCCCAAGATCCTGGGCATGCTCCGAGTGCTGAGGCTGCTGCGGACACTCAGACCTCTACGGTAAGACAGAGAACACGTAGTGCACAGAGCTACAGCACATGTGTGTAAACACCAGGGTTTCCCAAAGTGGGTGCTGTGGCACCCTAGGCCCTAGGGTACTGTGATGCCAGTCCAGGTGTGCTGCAGAATACTTTGATCATATTTAGAGGTCATCAATATCACTTCAGTAAGTTTAACCACTTAGAGCCTCTATGCTAAGTAAAACAGACCTGATTTGCACTGTACTTGATGAGTTATTTTTCCATCTACTGTACCTCAACTCTCTTCACCAAAAACAGTAGAACTACAAGCTCACTACTCACAAAGCGTCACGCTGTGGCGTGTTGTGAGCTTGTAGATCTGCTATTTTTGGTGATGGAAATCGATATTTCTCCGTGACATACCGTATCTCAGGTGGAAACATTTGCATATTACGCAGCGTAATATAAGATTCTAAAAATGAACAGTGTAATTCAGGGGTGCCATGGATGAAAAGGTTATGGTGTGGCCTGAGTAAGTTGAGGCCTGAGCAAGTTGAAAACCCTGGTATACACAAACTCATACATACATTACTCTACCAGTGAATCAGAGCCATTTTCTTTTGAGGACCTCCAGATGAAATGCACTGGGCCACAGACTTCCATTTGATACAATGTTTTTATCCCTTAGACCCCAATCTACACTGTGGAAGTGTTAATTTAAGTGTTACGTAGAAGTGTTCATTTAACTCTGAGGGGGTACAAATGGAACCAAATGTTTCCATCTGTAAACTCACCTCGGCTGATATCGAAAAGGCCTTGCTGACCTACTTACTTTCTTACTTACTTACTGTACTGTGCACTCTCTGAGTTACAGACCCGAAAATGTCAGTTTGTTTCCTAACTATCAATAATTTAGCTGGGGACTCCCTCAAGGAATGCTGAGGATCCTAGGACTGTTCAAAACCATGCACAAACGACCACGCACGCATTGTGTACTTGCACCACATTTTTTACGTATCATGAACATGCGGTCGTGCACTCATCAATATTCATGTGGGCGCATACATCTCCAGAGTGGCCAGCATTTACAGTATGTCTACAGTTGGGAGTACAGCTAGATAAGCCCACTGCAGTGGTGAGTGTTGCTGGATGTCGACGGTGTGGTTTTAAGCTGTTCGAAATAAGCAGAGACTTTTTGTCAGCTTTGAGGTGCTGGAGACCCTGCGGGGTCTGTGTGCACCAGCGTTACGCCCCCCCCCCCCCCCCCCCCCCCCCCCCCCCCCCCCCATGGCTGTGTGCACCATGGTGCCGTACATTTGAGCCAACAACACATGCACATATCCGTTTTAGGCTATAATGACACATGCAGGGCGAAATCTACAATTCCAAGTTATCATGTATACTGTATGTACGTATATCAGGGACGTGCTGGCCATTGGGAAAAGCGGGACAACATTCATTCCCGGCCGGTCCAGGCCGGCCATTAGGAAAAAAATCAAAATAAAATGTCGACCTTCGTTCCATTTTGGGGGCTGGGCGCAACATCTGCGGGCTGCGCGGCCAACAAAGTAAATCGCACTGTCGGGCAGAAACCTCGTATCTCTTTCGCAAAGCAAAAGCCCTGCTTCACCATACAAGGCCGTTGCACAAAAGTAGTGAAAACAGCAGACAAACAGCACACAACGCCTCGCGGTGCGAGGCGTTGTGTGCTTGTAGATCAGCTGTTTTCACTAGTTTAAATCATTTTTAAAATGATAAATACAAAACAAACGGTTTTGGACATACAAGGGGGGCCTCTCCAACTATTTTTCCCGGGCCGAATCAGGGGCCCAGCACGTCCCTGGTATCTATTTATGTATATCTGTGTGTGTGCATGCGTGCGGGCATGCGGGTGCGGCTGCATGCTTCGCTTGGTGCACATGCTTGGTTTCTCATGTCGTGTGGGGAAGCCTTGAGGCCTTGCTGATGTTTTGAATATGTATGACATTCTCAGGAAGAGCACGGAAATAAACCGTTCATTTCACACTGTCCAATTTACCCACAAAACACTGCCGATGATGTGCACTTCAATGCATTCCTTGCTCTTTTTAAACGTTGACCTCCTAGACTTGGAAGTGAAATATGTTCTGCCAAGACTGCTTTTACATTCCTTTCAACTGCTTTCATCTTTTCTTTTGTAATGTTTGTGTGTCCATGTTTTATGTTGTGTAGATTTCATTTAATCGTGGGTATGCACAGCAGCACACAGTGAAATCCTCAGTGTTCCTTTAACTTTGAGGGTGAAAGAGATTACACTCTCAGACTTAAATCACAGGATTTACTGTGCAGCCATATCCCTGTTATGTAAACTCTGCACGAGATGGTCAATGAGCCATTTCCCATATCGTCGCCGTCTTGGTGGAAACCTTGTATGTCCAAAATTGTTTCTTACATTATTAAAAAGATCTTAAAAAATAATGTAAAATAGAGAAAAATATAAGCTTACAAGTCACAACGCATCACACATCCCATTTTTTAAATAATGATAATGTTGAAATATGGAGATACAAGGTTTCTGCCCAACACAAATAGCCTGAAGGGATAAGCGTTAGGATGTGGTGTGTGTCACGCTGATGTGATAAACCAGGCAGTTAACTGGCATCTAATGAACGGTGGTGGACAGTAACAAGTACATCTACTTGAGTACTGTACTTGAGTAAATGTTTTGAGCATCTGTGCTTTACTTATTTGTAAGTTTTGAATACTTTCACCCCACTATATACATTTTAAAGGCAAATATTGTAGTTTTGACTCAACATCTCTAGGAAAGTAAAATGTACGACATGAATTAACCAATTTAGACCCTACTGTACTTGTATACGATCTAGAAGCTAACAATGTGTCATGATGTGTTGTGAGCTTGTAGATTGGCTAAATTCATAATTTATTTATTTTTAATATAGAATAATATTTTTTTAAAGCAATGTATTTTGAATTCTTACGTATTTTTAAAAGAAAGTACTCCAGCACTTAAGTACGAATTTGACAGAGCAGCTTTCACTTGTAGTCGAGTCATATTTGACCAGGATTATTCATCCACACTTCATCCATACTCAACTTCTGGCGTTGAGCACCTCGTCCACTTCTGCTAATGAAGTATCTGAAGTGCTGTGGTTGTCAGTATGCAATATATACAGTACAGTACAGGACAGGACATGTCCTCATTATTAAAGGTGCAATAGACCACTGTTTCCCAAACAGTGGGTAGGGATGAGGGACCCATGTTTGGGTCACGGACCAGTTGTAATGGGTTGTGAGTAAATATCCCCCTTTTTTCGTTTCTGTTTTGAGCTAAAGAAGTTTGGGAATAACTGCAATGAATAGACAACTTTCCGCCTCTAGTCTAGATGTACAGTAGCACTTACAAGAACTCTCTTGTAAAAGGTTAATTATTTCCCTGATTCCGAAAGGCAGCTACCATTGGTCTCGGACTCGACTCGGACTCGCCTCCCATTGGTCTCGGACTCGACTCGGACTCGACCCCCTCCCAGGGGCTCTTGACTCGGACTCGACTCGGACTCGAACCCCATATGACTTGGACTTGACTTGGACTCGCTTTAGGTGGACTCGACTACAACACTACCCTAGGGTGCCACAGCACCCACTTTGGGAAACCCTGGTGTTTACACACATGTGTAGATTGCAGCATTGTAATACGATGGCTGCCTCCGAGCATGTCTTTAAGGGAAAACAGTATCTTACCCAATGAACAAGCTCACATGGATAATGGTGGCTGACCGCTTATACGTGTAAACAAAACAACAATTCTGGACCATCTAGAATTATGAAAATAATAGTCAGTCAGATGCTCATCGGTTACTATAAGAATGTGCTATAATAATTAGATTTTCCTAATTGACTGATTTTGACAGCTTTTGACAGTTTATGCCATATTTAGAACTATATAACCTTCCATTATTAGTGTTATTAGCAGAAATAAGTCGCTGCCAGAAAAGAGTTCTCAGAGAGAAACGAGAACAGATCTTGCTGTCAATTTAGGATGCCAATTAGGACGTCCTGACATCACGTAGACAGTCATCAGTTTTACAGTTGCACAGCCAACAGGATTAGGAAGCCAACTTTACTGCTTAATTAGTGGAAGATCTCTAGCAGGCACACTCTGAGACAGACATTTCTTTTAAAGTTCATAAAAGTTAATTTGATGATTGAGTCTGGATTAACCATCATCTTGTTTAGTTATTTTCCTAGCACCAGTAATAGCACTAGATGGCGCTCTATGCTGGATCCAGGCCAGTATTGATTCAAACTGGTGCTGAATGTTCTGTTTATCACTTTAATTCCTGCCTGCCTTATTTAATCACTTCAACTCTCTTAGTAAAATGGACCTGAAACTGTACTTGTATGCACTTTATTCACTCTACACCAAACATCTTCGACAAAAATAGCGGATCTACAAGCTCACAATGAGCGTTGTGAGCTTTTAGAGCTGCTATTTTTGGCAAGCGTTCCACCCAGGATAGCAATGCTGGGTCGATGCTGGGTTGAAGTGGTTAATCCGAGGGCATGGCCAGATTGGGGCTGTATTAACGTATTAATGTCCAGTAAGGAAGGTTTTAAAGTCAGCTTATGACGTATTTTTAGCAACTACCGTTGAAAATACTAATGTTGTGTTAAATGGTAACAGGAGGCTTTCTGTCAGCAGCAACAGAGAAGAGATGGGGAAAAGAAAGGAAGACAGATTGACAGACAGACAGACAGAGAGACAGACAGACAGACAGACATTTATGCTCCGTAATAAATAGGCAACCCACAAGCTCACAATGCAGCGTGTCCGCAACACGTTGTGATCTTGTGGATCAGCAATTTTTTGCCGCATGACACCGTCGTAGAACTACATGCATTGTTCAAACGCATTATGTTACCTGCCAGCCACCGTACTACTAGCTCTATCTAGAGTCAGTTTGTGCAGGGGGAAAGTGGGACTGAGTTACTAGGGCCCAAGGTGGAGGGGCCTTAATTATTTTATACTTTAGCTATTCAAAAATAGCAGATCTACAAGCTCGCATTGAACAATAGCAGATATACAAGCTCACAGCGTGGCACCGAGTGCCACGCTGTGAGCTTGTATATCTGCTATTGTTCAATGGTTAAAGCACAAAATAATGCATAATAATGCGTTCCCATTCATGGGGGCCCCACAGTGAATCCTTGTACCCAGGGCCCAGAATTTGGTGTGACACCCCTGTGTTTGTGCACAATGCTTGAGAAAGACTAGTAGTATTGTTATTGTTGTCAACAGCAGCCATATCATTGAATGAACCCTGTGTTCCCGAGTGTTAATACAACTCATGAAAGCAACCATAGACTCTTATTGAACGCCACATAAAACAACCAACAAAGTATAATGGGCTACAGGCAGACAGACAGGCAGACAGACAGACAGACAGACAGATGGACAGTCTGGGACAGACAGAGGCAGAGGAGAAGATGGGAAGACATTTTTTAAGCCTCTGTCAGAGTTAAATGAACGCCGAGGCTTTTATTGTGCACTCTAGGAACTGAAGCCTTGCCAGAGACAATTCAGTCCAGTCAGCAGAGAGGAAAAAGCTTTTTTAATGAGGGCAACGTTAACATGTTGGAAACACAATTGATATCCACTACTGCATCGTAGTCCCATAAAAGCAAAAAACATGCCCATGAGGGCACTTTTTGCTGTGATAATAGGCAGAGCAGTGATGTAGTAATGCTGCAAAGCTGTGTCCACGCATCACTTTAGAACAAAGCTATACTGTAGCAGTGATTGTGTACCATATCGTTCAAGTGGCAGGTTTTCTTCGAAATGGTTTAAATCTATCAAATTAAGACCTTTGCTGCATAATGTAAAACTATATTATGGAGTCAGCAAGACTGCAACATCAGATACTGTAGCTTGGCCTAAACTACGAAGTTGCTGAGTCATGAGGTGTTAAGTGGTAGTGAACGGTCATTCCAAGTTTGTAATGGTGTGAAAGCCATAGCGATTAGAAAGTGCGATGAATATATCAGCGCTATATAAAATGTAGGGTTGGTATTCAGTGTCCGTTCTGTTTTGTAGCACGGCTCCAAGTAGGCCAATCATTCGGATTCGATAAGTTCAGAGTCAAAACTTTTATTACATCTTTTCACTCCAAATCTCATCTGCATCTTTTAATTTAGAAATTGAGTATGTTTCTGTCCTAGAAGGCTGAATGGGTTTTGTCAGCACTAAAAGCTGGTCTGATTTTTGCAAAGATAAATAGTTTTCTGCACTACAAAGATTTGATAAGGGATTTTTTAAGGATTTGTATTCAATGAGTGGATTCGCCATTCTTTTTATCAGCGTTTTTTGATCTTTTTCATTTCTCTAAGCCAAGGGATCCTCTGGCTGAAAAACTTTGACGACCCCTGGTCTAGACAATAACATCTCTCCTCCTCCTCACAAGGAATTTCACCAGGAGACAAAAAGATTGAAATTCCATGTGAGGGGGAACACTCTAGCCCTCTCAGTTCTGCTCCCTGCTGAACCACCCTGGGCAACATAAATTACTTCTGCTTGATTCCAAGATTTCTAGCGGAAGTACTGCGTTTAACGGAAGTTACGTCATGCGGTGCTGGTCTGTTTACATTCCCCAGCGAAAAAACAACATTTGATTGTAGCTCTTAACTGGCTCTTAATAGGTGTAACATCGCCTGAATCAATGTTTTTGTTTGCATATTGTTTATTGCGAGCTCAACCGACGGAGCACGAGACGTAGACAATATTCTTTCCAGCGGGGAATACGTTTGCAGGGACACCGCACTGTGAAAAAGATACAACTTCCGGGAAAATTCAGCCCCACCTCCTAGAACTGTATCTGCCTCATATCTTGACCAGGCGTTTCTCTTTGCAGATGAGTAAGCCTGGCTACGAGAGGCTACTGCTAAACAGGTGTCCTGACCAACCTGTAGGAGTCGCTATAGTGCAGCAACAGAATGTTCTCCCCCGCCAGCTTCGTGAACGCTGCCTCATTGCAGCGCCTGCCATAGTGGCCAAAGCCCTAGATATGCCATTTTGATTCAGATTAATTTCAATTTCCAACCCTAATTGTATGTTCACAAAAATTTCACATGAGTGGTGTACTAAGTACATTTTACTTAAGTACAATTTAGAGGTATTTGTACTTTACTTGAGTATTTCCAATTTCCAACGTTTTTACTTCCACTCCACGGATCCAAATATTGTACATTTACTCCACTACATTTATTTGAAAACTTTAGTTGCTAGTTACTTTGCAGATATAAACTAGAAGAAGTGCTCTTCCGAGCACGTCTCCACCAGGCCACGCGTCTTGGTGGTGCTATAATAGGCAAATGTAAAAAGGGTGGCATGTGTTCTTCACCAATCTTAGACCTTTCATGGCGCCACCATGAGGCTGATTTGAACATTTTGTAGTGTAATTTCTTCCTTGGCCTTTTGCGAATGTGCGCAATTTCATGTTAATTGCACTCTGCGTTTGTGATTTGAGGCATTTTGTCCAAAATGGACCAATCTTACAAACTTTGAAAGCCAATATCAGCCAATCAGGATGAAATATGGACAATCAGACAGATCCATGTCGATCACATGACTGTAGAGATACTGTCTACTGATTTGCGTGATATTTGGACAAAATCTGTAGCAGTACTGGCCAAAAGGTAGTTTTGCACAAATTGTCCTCCTGGTGGTGCTAGAACAGGTCCATGTGAAAAATGTGGGGCAGAAGTTCTGAATTGGCAACCATGGAGTGCGCTTACAAAGTTTGAAACTGATCGGTGGAGTTAGAGGTAAAACCACGAATCGGCCTGTTATAGCGCCACCATGAGGCTGATTTAAAAAATGTGAAGTGGCATTTCTTCCTCTGCCTAGTGGGAACGTGTGTGCGCGATTTCATGTTAATTGCACTCTGCGTTTGTGATTTGAGGCATTTTGTCCAAAATGGACCAATCTTACAAACTTTGAAAGCCAATATCAGCCAATCAGGATGGAATATGGACAATCAGACAGATCCGTGTCGATCACATGACTGTAGAGATACTGTCTACCGATTTGCGTGATTTTTGGAGAAAATCTGTAGGAGTAGTGTACAGAACTGTGTTTAGCAATCGGCCTCATGGTGGCGCTAGAATAGGGCCATTTAAAAAATGTGGGGCAGAGGTTCTGGCATCCAGGGAGTGTGCATGCGCTCATTTTGGCAGCGACCGGGCCAACGGCGCCGGAGATTAGCTGTTAACAAACTCGGAGGACTGACGGACGGACGCACGGACGGACGCACGGACAGGGGCTAAAACATACTCTCCCCCTGCCTTCGGCTGGTGGAGACAATTATAATATTATAAAACATACATAAACCACTCTAGCCCTATTTTATACCTTGGCTATTTTCAGACATTTTTTACTTTTGTTACTTTAAGTGCATTTTGATGCCAACACTTTCATACTTTTACTCAAGTACATTTCAGTTGTAACGGAGTATTGATACTTTTACTTGTACTTTTTTTCAATTATGTGAGTACTTTTTCCACCACTGGTTTTCTCCACTGTTGCACTGTGCAATACACTGTCCCTGCAACACATCCAGCGCGAGGCAGCCTGAAGTGAGAAGCCACTGTGAGTTAATTTCACTATCAGCATATTGTCACCCTGGTTTGACTGCGGCAGCTGTGTCACGCTCTGTCATCTGTGGGAGCGTGAATGAAATATGAGTTTGTCTGTGGTTTCCCCTCTAGCAGCTCTGTGCACGACTGCACGTGGGTTCACACACACTCACGCACGCACACGCACACACGCATACACGCGCACGCACGCACGCACGCACACACACACACACACACACATGCACACACACACACATGCATACACGCACACGCACACACGCACACGCACACACGTGCGCGCAGAGCATCTGAGTGGTGCTGGCTTCAACTTGGGGATAATACTTTTATGCACTCAAAAACCCACACACTCAATCACGATGCTCGTGTCGCTAAGCCCCATTTGTGTGGTATTCTTTTAACACTGAGCATTAAAGTTGATGAAAGGCATTACATGAGACGATTTGAAGAGTTTACGCCTAAACTATTCCAAACTCCACAGGCTGTTCAGTAGATGTCTGATTTTCATTTTTTTAAGTATGCTGTGTACAGCTCTATTATCCACGTGCACTCGTTTGTCATTAGCGATATTAATGGCACCGTTATCGCCCCAAATTGAGCGTCCACGGCCATGGGAGTGTGTCTATGTGTGAGCGTGTGTGCATGTGTGTATGCAGTGGTGGAAAATAACTAAGTTCATGTACTCTAGTAGTGTACAAGTACATTTTTTAGGTATTTTACAATTTTTACTTTACTGGAAATGGAATAATACTACTATTTTCAATAACCTCTACTCCACTACATCTCAAAAGGCAAATATTGTACTGTACTTTTACTCCTCTATAGTTTTTAGAAAACTTTATTTACCGTACTAGTTACTTTGTAGATTTCGATTACTATTATGAAACCACTTCAGACCTACATATATATACTTTGGGAATTTGAAGATAGACGACTTGTTGCATTGTGACGCTTTTAGATCTGCTATTTTCAAATGTCATTTTGATGCCAAGACTTTGTATTTTTACTTGAGTAAATTTACCAGACATTTCTACAACAGGGTATTGATACTTTTACTCAAGTAAAACATTTGAGTATGTCTTCCATGGCTGCGTATGTGCGTCCATGACAGGATGATGCATGTGCATTGTTTAACTGGGCAGACACCGAACTCCACCAGTCGTCCATCAGAGCGGGCGACTCTGAGCGCTCTGAGGGCTCTCCTCAGGGAGCACCCAGAGGTGAGAACCTCGCTTCACTTCCTGGAACCTTTACGTCGCCCGACATCAACGGCACGTTCCTACAGCCATCCAGCTGCGACCCAGAAAGGCAGAAAACCTCCTCCGGGACGCGGTTATTAATTGTCTCTGCCACGTGCCGTCGTCTTCAGGTCAGGCGGGCTATTGTAAAAGCTTGCATAGCGGCGGGGTTCAGGGCTGCGAGATAGGCTGATCATTGATGCGTCGCGGGGCGTTCTCCCCTCGCTGTTGACCCCTATTGCCTCTGAGACGCATCCCTCAGCCTCGCCGGCAATTAGTCTCACAGTAGCCAGACGATTACATACTGTAGATCAAGGGTCTTCAACAGGGGGTCCTCAGACCCCCTGTTGTGACTTTTTTCCCCTTTTTTATATAACCACTTGAACTTGTCCATATTCTGAGGACTTTAGCCAAAAATAGCAACGAGGCGTTGTGAGCTTGTAGATCGGCTATTTTCGGCTAAGAGGTTTGTAGAGGGGAAAAATAGCAGACTAAGTACAGAGTGAAAGCTCAAGTTTATTAAATATTGACAGTTCAAGTGGTCAAATATCAGAAAACAAATTGACATGAATCCAAAATACATTGACGATTGTGCTGTCAAACGATGAAACTATGGGGCTGTTAAGTCTGACATCATTTTGTAGGCAGAGGAGAACTTTTGGGGCCAAAAGGCCCCAGCGCCCGTGAATCTTTTTACTATTTTTACTATTTACTCATTTTTCTTCTCTTTGTTGTTGAAAGGAAAGTGGTAGAATTATACTTAATCTGCTTGGAGGTCTGACTACAAAATGATGTCATGGCTTAAAAACCCCATGGAATTTATGAAAAGGTTGTGGGGGTCCCTGCTTCATCTCTCTCTCAACTAAGGGGTCCTCGGCCTGAAAATGTTGAAGCCCCCTGCTGTAGATATCTAATGTCTGAGGCATTTTGTTTTAACCACTTGATCCGTATAGCGTCCCTGTTTTTGCAATGAACATTCACCGAAAATAGCCAGTCTCAAGCTCACAACGCGTTGTGTTGCGACGCATTGTGAGCTTGTAGACCAGCTATTTTCGGTGAAGTGAAGAGCGAAAATAGGAGGGGCCTGGTATGTATAGTACAGTCTGGGGCAACCCCCGGATGACGAAAAACGTTCTGGCACAAAGCAGGTCTTACAACAAAGTCTTTATCCGGCACTGTGAGTTAAAGGTCAAGTACAAAGTTATTGTCTCTGCCAGGCCGAAGTCCATGCCCCTGTCCATGTGTCCGTAGGTCTATGTGTCCGTCCGTCTGTGTACAGCTAATCTCCGGCACCGTTTCACATCGAATTGATCAATGTGAAACTGTACACGCATTCTCCTTGGAGGCCAAAGGAGAACCTCTGCCCCAAATATTTCATATTTGCCTGGTATTACTCCTACAGATTTTGTCCACACATCACACCAATCTGTACACGTCTCTAGTCATTTGATGAAGTTGGATCTGTCCGATTTTTCATATTACACGCTGATTGACTATGATTGGTTTCCAAAGTTTACAGGAAATTGCCCTAAAACCCACTAGGCCAAGAAAGATTTTTTTTTTTCAAATCGGTCCCACGGTGGTACTATTCACGTTTTGCTTCTCTTGATGCTGTATTTGCTACTATTCCTTCCATTTTGACCTAAACCTCACTCAAATTGGAACACATTATCTCTGTAGTCATGTGATCAAGATGTATCTGTCAGATTTTGGGGATTCTATTCCGATTGACTGCGATTGACTTTCAAAGTTTGGTGGAGCGGCCGTTTTGCATGACATGTACTGCTGGAGCTATCAGCGGGAAACTTTGCACACACAATCCCAGTAGGCTATGGATGGATCAGATTTTCTGACCAGCTCAGTGGCCTTGTGGTTAGAGTGTCCGTCCTGAGACTGGGAGGTCGGGGTTCGATTCCCCTGTAGGGTCATACCAAAGAATGTCTAAATGGGACCCAATGCCTCCCTGCTTGGCTCTCAGCATCAAGGGTTGGATTGGGGGGGTTGATCACCATAACTGATTCCCGAGCGCAGCACGGCTGCAGCTCACCGCTCCAAGAGATGGGTTAAAGGCGGAGAACACATTTCAATTACAGTACATGTATCTGACAAATACATTAATTAATTATACAATATATTTTCCCCCCCTGGATTCCTTTGGTCATGACGCAACTTAAAGGCCCTGTTTGTGCCAGATTACATGCAAGAAATTAATTAAGTTTCAAATAAAAATTATAGTGGGGCCTATATACTATTATTGTATGTTAAAGGTCAAAGAAGTAATAAAATATGGCACAGATAAAAGGTGCTGGAGTGAAAGTAAGAAGTAATTTGTGGGTGAATAAATTATGCATCGGGGTGCCCTGAGCCCCGAACCGCTGCTGGCATGTACAAGCTTTCCTTCCTTCCGTCTGCGCTCCACCCCGCCCCCCCAATGCTTCAAGGTGCCTCGTTATCTCACACAGCATAATTACCATTCTTCCACACGTTGGTTGTATCTGTGTGACTTTGGTGTGTGTGTGTGTGTGTGTGTGTGTGTGTGTGTGTGTGTGTGTGTGTGTGTGGGTGTGGGTGTGTGTGGGTGTGGGTGTGGGTGTGGGTGTGTGTATGGGGGGGACTCATGCAGTCACTTGTTTGTTTACAGTCACTTAGTGCTGTCACGTGTCGTGGCTACTGTACATAAGGCTGTAACAGTTTGACGGCTGACGAGGAGAGCGCGGGATGATGAGAGAGAGAGAGAGACAAAGGAAGGGTTATGGGATGGATTCGTACGGCGAAATGAGATTGTTATAGTTAATTTGAATGGACAATGAGTCGGAATAAAATATAAAGAAATAAACAAACAAACTAATAAAGGTAGACTGAGGTTGACCGCATCTACCTCATTTTGCATTCCCTACTTTGTCTCTCTCTCTCCCTCTCTCTCTCTCTCTCTCTCTTTCTCTCTCTCTCCCTCCGACTCCCTTTTTTATCTCTGTTTCTCTCTCCTTCGTTAAATTACACAACCGGCAGCGTCTGTGTTGTGGGAACAAGTCTGGCGCGCATCGCCCTACTTGTTGTTCCCCTTCCTCAGGCTGAGCAACACAATACAGGTGGCTGGGGGGTTTGGGGGGGGGGGGGGGGGGGTTGAAGGGGGGGGGAGTGCAGGTGCAGCGTTTTCCCGCGCCTTTGTACAGACGACGAAATGAGGACACGCTGACGAGTGCCGCACGGAATTATGCACAGGGTTGGATTTTTAAACAGGTATAAGGAAGTTTCTCCCGTAATTGCTCTTTCGTTAGCATGTTTTTAAAAAAAAGTCGTTGGAGAAGAGCCCAGAACAGAAGGTGCCCTTCATGTAGTAAATCATCGAGGTGTATTTATCGCTGCGGAGCCCAGATAGGGCACGCTGTAGGGCAAGCAAGGAGGTGTTCACAATGCAAAGTGGAAGCGAGGGGCAATCTTATTGTAAGGCGTGTAGGCCTATAAGTTTACAATATGTCTCTGTGAACCGACTTAACTAAGCCCTATTTGTCATACTAGAAGCTGGGCCGCCCTTTGTGCGGCCCAGCGTCTAGTCGGCGACCTGGCCAACTCGTCTGTCGCAACGAGACACACTGGGAAGTTGTCGATCTGCTCTTTTCACCATTTTTGAAAAAATTGTAGCCTTCAATTACACCCCCCCAATATAGGGACGCCAGCTTAAGAGTGGTTAAGAAACGCCATGGCCTCCCCACCAGGGACACGTAGAGAATGTTAGAGAGGCAGGGGGTGAAATTTGTGCCTTTTGGTGAAAATATCGAAAATAGCAGACCTCCAAGCTCACAACGCGTACAACGCAACGCGTTGTGAGCTTGGAGGTTGGCTATTTTTGGTGCTTGATACCACACTGAACTAAGACTAATAGGTCAATACTGGAGATGTGGCGTATTGGCATGGATTTCTACACAGAGAGGCAATTCTTTCAACATAAGATGCTTCATTAGGAGAGTTTGGGCAAGGCAATTCTCTTGAATGCTGCCTTCAGGTAAGGCATGGAAAGGGGGCATTTGGATTTCTTTCACCACAGTAAAAACTGCATTCATGGTCTGGAGAGGGCACTTTTTATAGACGGATAAAAGGGCAGGGGCTCAAGCCCCCCCTTTGATGTCTATGTGTGCGCGTGCCTGCTTGCCACACCCACCTCTCGCCCCATACTTGCCTTGTCTCGAGCCGACGTTCATCTTTTTCCATCCCTCATCTCATTTTGTCTCTGAATGTCAGGAGAACCAGACAAATACAGAGAGAGAGAGAGAGAGAGAGAGAGAGAGAGAGAGAGAGAGATAGAGAGACAATGTGACAGAGAGACAATGCAGGGCAGACAGGCAGAGTCAGAGATGAGTAGGCAGAGAGACAGCCGCGTCAGAGAGAAACCCAGACGGACAACGGCAGACGGACTGATGCGCTGACAGTGGAAACGGGTCGGCCACTGGCGAGAAGTCCAGCCTATAGCGTAGCAAGCATTTCATGGACACAGAGTCAGTCAGGAGGGATGTTCAGTGTAGTTACTAGTTGGAGCAGCTTCCTCTTTTCCCCCTGACTGCAAACCAGTGAGGGAATCAAGTGCTTCGAACAGCAACATCCAGAAACATCTCAAACACATTTCCATACTGTACCATACGCGCATGCGCGCGCACACACACACACACACACACACACACACACACACACACACACACACACACACACACACACACACACACACACACACACACACACACACACACACACAAACTCTCTCTCTCTCTCTCTCTCTCTCTCTCTCTCTCTCTCTCTCTCTCTCTCTCTCTCTCTCTCTCTCTCTCTCTCTCTCTCTCTCTCTCTTGAGCACTACTGCCCTCTATAGCCCAATGATGTAACTTTTCCTTGATATTTATACAAGACAGACAGTGAAATGCTAATATAAGGGATGAGGTGAAGCAGTGGGGTGCTTCTACATGTCTGGCAAGTCACCAGCTCAGATCAGTGGCATTGATCGGTAGGCCTATAGCTTTGGTTAGCCCAGGCTGTCCGCTATCTCGTGTCCCGTAATGTGCTATCGACTCTCCCTTCAGTCATTGCTACGATCCATACCTCAAAGACAATGGCACGGCTCAACAGAGGCAGACAGAGAAAAATAAGAGCCTCCAGCTCTTTTTGTCTGTCTGTCTGTCGGATTTGGTGCTTATCTTTTTGCTGCTTTTTCATGTGACTACACAATCTCGTGCTCAGTTTTTGATCATATACCGTGTGTGTGTGTGTGTGTGTGTGTGTGTGTGTGTGTGTGTGTGTGTGTGTGTGTGTGTGTGTGTGTGTGTGTGTGTGTGTGTGTGTGTGTGTGTGTGTGTGTGTGTGTGTGTGTGTGTGTGTGTGTGTGTGTGTGTGTGTGTGTGTGTGTGTGTGTAAGGCATGGAGGCATGGCGCACCTGTTTGAGTGTGTATTAGCTTGTGTGTGTGTGTGTGTGTGTGTGTGCGTGTGCGTGCGTGCGTGTGTGCGTGCGTGCGTGTGTGTTCTGCTTGAACCGGCCCAGCTGTGATGAAGGGCTTGGTGCCATGCTGCTACTAATTAAACATCCTAGTCAGTCCATTGACTTAATTAGATGTGTCTGTTTCCTCCACTGCAAAAAATGCAGGATAGGGGTAGAGAGAGAGAGGAGAGAGAGAGAGAGAGAGAGAGAGAGAGAGAGAGAGAGAGAGAGAGATGGAAACATGCATGTTTACACACACATAGATGGGGTGATGATGACAGAGTGCATTTGAATTGACATAAGCATGTCCAGTATATCCTACAGCAGCATTGGAAGCTGAGTTTGCAGATGCTGGACAGATACATGGCCGACAGACTCTTAGGAGGTGTTGTTAATGTTGAATGGATTAGTGGTGATAAAAGAAGAGAGAGTTGAAAGATGAGGTCGGCTGGAGTGGTGAAAGAACAAGGAAAGAGAGGGAGAAACACGGAAGATGGATGGATGGATGGATCTGTGGGTGAATGGATACATGCATGCATGCGTGTATCCATTTCAGCTTGCATGCTCCATAAAGCCAAAGTTGTATACTGTACTGTCAATCAGCTCTGTGCATACTGTAACTGTAGTTCCCACTGGTGGGAAGTATCTATACTGCAATGCAGAAATACTTTATTACAAGTAAAAGTCTGGAATTCAAAACACAAAAAGAAAACAAAACAAGGACAAAAACAGCTCAGACACATCATCATACATAAAAACTTTAAATTTAGCTTTAGCGTTAGTTCATGTAGACACAGAGGGCAGAGTGTTCTTGCTATTATCTATTCACAGGGGATACAGTCCATTATACTATAACAAAGGTTGTTTGTTGCTGTGTGTTGCAGTGTGATTAGCAGAGCCCCGGGTCTGAAGCTGGTGGTGGAGACACTGATGTCCTCGCTGAAGCCCATCGGAAACATCGTGGTCATCTGCTGTGCCTTCTTCATCATCTTTGGCATCTTGGGAGTCCAGGTGAGAGGAGAGGAGGTCTGGGAACAGTATTAGTGGAGGGGGATCACTGAGTAGAAAGCAGACAGGCAGACAGACCCATCAAGACCTGAAAAATACTTTAAAAAAGGTTATTCTACATCAATGGTTTTCTGAAAAAAACGTATGTTTCTTTATCTGTGGTGCTCAAAGTTTTTAATGTCAAGGATCCCTAGAGTTATATGTATTTGACCGGAATCCAGAAAACCGTGACGGCCCCGACTGACGTGGAAACTGTACCATCATCTGACCAAGTTGCAGTCTAATGACCAGCGACAATGACAATATTTCCGTGATCCTTCACTTCCGCACTGGGAAGTCCACTATATTATAGGCAGACACCCAGAGAGCTTACACTGCAAGAGTTTAAGTTAGTTATTAGTACAGTATGTGGTGGGAACAAAGGCTATTCTATGCAGTTTTCTCATAATAGTAAGTCACGCTCCAGGACACAGTACAGTGTGAGTTCTCATCGTAATAGTGCTTCAGTTCAAGGACCAAGCTATACTAATGGGCTCTGTGTCCTTGGGTGTCAGACGTGTTTGTGTCTGAATGACCCCCCCTGTCTAACGAATGTGTCAGGCTAATGGTTATGGTCAAGCCTGGGCAGCAATCGGAAGCTGCCACTTGAGGAAGGGCTTTTATAGTGTGCCCTCTTCTGCAGTTAACCTATAACTGCTTCAAAATCTATTAAATCATCCTTATATATGCCTGGCTTCTGCGATAAACTACCATGAAACGCCATGTCCCTTCTGTCTTCTTGTTCCAGCAGTGCAGCGTGACTATTACACACAATTACCTCTTAGATAATAGATAATAAAGTGAATCTAATCTAATTTGTCTACCAAGAGTACAGTGCATTACGGCGCAGATTTACCTTAAAGTGCGAGTCACTGTGGAAGCAACAGGATTAAAGCTACACTATGGGGGCACGGTTGGTAGCGCTGTCGCCTCACAGCTAGAAGGTCCTGGCTTTGATTCCCGCCGGGGGACGCTGTGGGCGCTGGGGGCGTGTTCTCTCCTCCGCGTCATCAGCGCCCACACCCTAGGTGGGGTTGGCGAAAGGGCCTTTCTGTGTTTGCATGTTCTCCCTGTGTCTCCTAGGGTAGATACCCTCACAAAAACATGCAGTAATCCTGGTCTCTATAATGCCTCCCCCTGGTCTAAATTGTAAATTGACATTGTAAACTGAGTGCAGCTTTAACTGGGTGGCTTTTGTTGCATGGTTTCCCCCCCAGCTGTTCAAGGGGAAGTTCTTTGTGTGTCAAGGAGAGGACGTCAGGAACATCACCAATAAGTCTGACTGTATGCTGGCCAGCTATAAGTGGACCAGGCAAAAGTACAACTTTGACAACTTGGGACAGGTAAGGCCGCAGGACTCTAATCCAATCTAAAACGCTGCTATTGTCTTGGTGCAATATGAGCCAAGTACAAATTATTTAAGTCTCACCGTTAAATACATATACTTTGCATCTTTGGGACCTGTTTTGTACCTCTGTTCTTGGATTTATATATTTTTTTTGTAGGGATTGCGGATGTAACTTAGCATCTTTGTTAACTCCGGTGTATTTACCTTACATTATATATTGTTAATAATATACAGTGTCCTGTCTAAATGAACCAATAGAGTTTAGTAATATGGGATTTTGGCCCCTCTGTGTCTAAAATATATTATTTTACCATCTTTTGTATATTGTTGTTGTCGGGCAGGAACCTTGTATCTCCATATTTCACATTCAAATGTATGTTATTAATTTTTTTAATGTATGCCCCACTTTGCTGTTCAAGAGTGATGTGCAACAGTTTAGATCCACTGGAACACGGGATACACCATTTCCAACTTTTGGCAGAAGTTGTTGAAGGTTATGTTCTTTACAAACCTAGTTCTGATTTTGACCAGCTGTTTCCTCCTCTGTCCTATTTCCCACGCCAGGCCTTGATGTCTCTGTTTGTCCTGGCATCGAAGGACGGATGGGTGGACATTATGTATGACGGACTGGACGCTGTAGGCGTCGACCAGCAGGTAAGCGTTTCTCTCATGCAATGCAGCACACAGTTGTTCACACAAACCCACACACATGCATTACATCCTGATCCTAAACGTATCAAAGCACCTTGGCAGGTCATGCTTTAGCTATACAGAATGTAGCCCCATATAGAACCTCACCCGTCGCTGCGTCCTGTTGTGCTCCGAGATGAGGTCCTAGAAAGGTGGCCACCGGAATCTTGCGACAGCCTCCACATCACAGTTGGAAAACACACAAAACGAAATTTTGTCCAAAAAGTAACGGCAGTTCCGAGCTCACAGACTGTAAAAACTTAACCTCGGTGCATAAAACTTGAACCGCGGCATGAAACAACCCCTTAAAATCGCTAGTTTTGTCAGCCGGTAATGTTTACAAGCCTGGAAGTTGCAGCCGGAATGGTAGCATTAGCGGCCCCTCTGGTCGAACGTAGCCCCAACCGTCGCTGCATTCGAACAGACATTCGACCAGAGGGGCCGCTAATGCTACCATTCCGGCTGCAACTTCCAGGCTTGTAAACATTACCGGCTGACAAAACTAGCGATTTTAAGGGGTTGTTTCATGCCGCGGTTCAAGTTTTATGCACCGAGGTTAGGTTTTTACAGTCTGGGAGCTCGGAACTGCCGTTACTTTTTGGACAAAATTTCGTTTTGTGTGTTTTCCAACTGTGATGTGGAGGCTGTCGCAAGATTCCGGTGGCCACCTTTCTAGGACCTCATCTCGGAGCACAACAGGACGCAGCGACGGGTGAGGTTCTATATGGGGCTATACAGAATGAGGAAGTAACAGTACTTTCTCAAGCTCACAATACGTCACATCGACGCATTGTGAGCATTGTGAGCTTGTAGATCGGCTATTTTCAAATGGCCTAAATCAGGGGTCTTCAACAGGGGGTCCGGGACCCCTAGGGTGTCCTCAGAGTTACAACAGGGGGTCCTCCATATCTTTGTGTGATAGAAACATTTTTCTCCTTTTTTATATTAACCACTTGAACTCTTGTGTCCTTATTCTGAGAACTTAAGCCAAAAATAGTAGATCTACAGGCTCACGTTGTGAACTTGTAGATCGGCTATTTTGGCAAGATTGATCTTAAGCGTAGTACTTTGAGAGCATGTACAGTTAAGCCCTTTGCACACAGGACAGTTGCGTTTTTTTCTTTTTTTTGCTGCATGAATAAAACGCATTGGATTTGGTGTGCAATGCTGTGAGGAATCGGCGCTGCGGATCCCAAAAGGAGTCATAAAAGGAGTGATGAGTTTTTTACCGCATGCGACAAGACGCACAAATCGAACTGGGTTCGATCGAGAAAAAAACGCACGGCCGCAGCCACTCGTCGCACGGCTAATTCGGATCCGGTGTGCATGAGGTCGTAGAGAATCATTGTTTTCTTTAAAAAAAAATGAAATTGTGCGTTTTATCCGTGCGGATAAACGCGCCTGTGTGCAAAGGGCTTTACTCTCCACCACTGAGTAAATACTCTGTCTCCGCAGCCTCAGATGAACTACAACCCGTGGATGCTGCTCTACTTCATCTCCTTCCTGCTGATCGTGTCGTTCTTCGTGCTCAACATGTTCGTGGGTGTGGTGGTGGAGAACTTCCACAAGTGCCGGCGCTCGCAGGAGGCCGAGGAGGCCCGCATCAGGGAGGAGAAGAGACTGAAGCGCATGGAGAAAAAGAGACGGAGTAAGGAGAAGGAGCTCGCTGGTCGGTAGTCTTTCCACATCTTTCTGAGTCCTGCTTGATTTGAGCCTGTTTAATCTTTAAGTTGGTCTGAACCGCCAAGCCTGGAGGAACGCAGCCCTTTGAGCGAGCTACAGTAGACTCCCCCCCCCACACCCCCTCCCCCGATAGTAGACGCTATACGCCTTGAGTATACCTCCCCTCCCTCCCTCCGATCGACCCCCTCCCTCCCTCGTAGACCCCTCCCAGCGGTCTGTTGTCTTGGCCCGAAAGCCAGGACAGACCACCGCTGGCGTTATAGACTTTTAGAACCCCTTCCCCTTCCCTCTCCCCCCCACCTACCTGTCTCCCACTCCCTTGTCCGTCGCCCTGCCTGGCCTGTCGTAGGCAGCCGCGCTTGGGGACGGCCCGATGGAGCATGCCCGGTGATGGGGGCGGGGCTTGCATGGTAGTGGTTTGTGCATACAGAGCCAGAGGAGGGGGGTTTGAGGAGGGCGAGATATATATATTTTTTAATTAAAAGCGGTTATCGGGTTGAACTCCTCGCGTATAGATGGCCCACCCCAGCCCTTCTCCTCTTCTGCATGCGGTTTAGTAGTAGTATACAGCCGGATACTATACTTGGTTTCTATTTATTCCACTGCCTCCTACACCCCAAATATTTAGCTTTGCCCAATTCTTGCATTGGAATTCTTTTGGGACCTTTTTTTCCCCCTACTTTTTTCCAAAGGCAAGCTGTGCCTTTGAAAAATGTTCCCGATAGGAGCAGTGGATGTTATGTTATGTTGTCGGCGCTCGCCGTAAAGCAGATAAGGCTTCTTCTGATGATTTCCTGCTGGGTAAGATAATTACGAGGAAACAGCGGGAAATGTGTATGTTCTTCTCTTGAGAAATACAGATGGAAGAAGTGGATGTTCCTCTTTTTTTCTCTCCCTTTTTTTCCCAGGAGGCAATGCGCCAGGGGGGTATTTGACCCTACAGAGCAACTCCCACACCCAAACTCACACACACACACACACATGCACACACCCACACACCCACACACCCACACACACACATGCACACACATGCGTGCTTTCTCTCGCATTCACACACACTGAGATTTTTACAAAAGCAACACAGGTACAGTAGGAGTTACCTTTTTTTCCCCCCCGAGCGCACTCGAGCCCTTCCATAATCACGAGTTGATTTCACCCGTTTCTTTCTCTTTTTTTGAAAAGTTTGTCTTAGTTTTTTATTCTTTTTTTCTCTCCCCAAGCTTGGTATTTTTCTGTTGCTCGGAAACCATTTTTACTTTTTCGATAGATCTTAACTAATGGTTATTCAGATTGAGAACCGAAAGGATGGATGTCGTAGTGGGAAAAGGTGAGTGAGAAAAAGAGTAAAATTGAAGTTTTTTTTCTCTCTTTATCTTTTTCACTCAAAAGGTCAGTGGTTCTCAAACTGGGGTGCAGGGACCCTCAGGGTTCCTTGAGGGGGTGCTGAATGGTCTGTATTTAGAGGATCCTTGAAATACAGGTCCATTTGGTTCCATTTGTACTCTCTCAGAGCTATGGGGGTCCTTGAATTCAACATGTTTGAGAACCACTGCCTGATAGGTGTTGTAACTTAGGTTGTAGAATATAGGGTCGTTGTGTTGTTGGAGTTTTACAGAAACAATGTTAATCAAGACCACTGGACTCAGAATCACTGGAAAGACACAGCAGCGGGAGCACATACAGCTTATCGTCACTGTCGGGCAGAAACCTTGTATCTCCAAGTTTCAAATTTGTATGTTTTTTTTCTTAAATTAAAGCCCTACTTCACCATACAAAAGTGTTGCACAAAAGTAGTGAAAATAGCCAATCTACAGGCACACAATGCCCCGCGGTGCGAGGCGTTGTGTGCTTGTAGATCAGCTATTTTCACTATTTTAAATCATTTTTTTAAATAATAACACAAAAGGAAGGTTTTGAACATACAAGGTTTCCACCCGACAGCAACGTTATTCTCTCATCGCTTCCTTCTATAGCCTTACTCCATCCCTCTTTCCCGTCGCTCTTTCTCTACCTCTCTCTCTCTCTCTCTCTCTCTCTCTCTCTCTACCTCTCTCTCTCTCTCTCTCTCTCTCCCTCTCTCTCTCTCTATCTCTATTTCTCTCACTAATAGCGCCATCCATCTTCTCTTCCTTTCTGCTGCTGCTGCTTCTCACCTTCTCTACTAACCCGGTCTCGTTCCTCTGTAGATATAATGGTTCCGGGGGTGAGTTGGGCCCTCTCAGAAGGCACTCTAAAAGGTACTATACAGCATGTTGTCGTGTGTGTCCACCAACCACCACCCCTTCACCACCGCCCACCCATTGGTGGCCAGTAGGGTTCCAAACAGCTCAACGTTCACGAGAGGTATGGGTACCCATCCCGTGTTCCCGCCCTCCCTGCCTCTCTCCCATCAGGCCTCAGTCTGCTGGACATGCTGTTACTGTATATGCCCCCTCCTTCACCTGTTTTTGGTTTTGTTCGTTTGTTTTTACCCCTCCCCCCCTGTTGTCGCTCACTGTAATCGTGGCTCCTTTGTCCTTTGTCTATACAGTTTCTCAAAAAAAAAAACAACACTCACGTTGGAGTTGACTCCAGTCCGGTGGAGTTGACTCCAGTCCGGTGGAGTTGTGTGTAGTTGTTCGAGCACCAGAACTATAGCCGGTCTTCAAGCGTTACAGACAGGGATAGAGAGAGAATGGGACAGGGAGGAGCAGAGAATGTCAGCCTTTTGTTGCTGATAAAAAGACGAAACAGACCTTACTGGTTAAAGGACCATGCCGGTGGGCTGGCATGTTGGGGCCCATTGACCACCACTCATTACTAATAACCATTTTCCAAGGCATACCATGTTTCTTGAAAAAAGTTGAGCGATTCTCTTTTTTTCAAGTTTAAAGCTGGCCATACACTAGCCGATAATCGGGCCCGACTGAATCGGGTAGAATTAAACACTACAGGATAATTTTTTCAGATAATTTTACCAGATAATCTAAACAGCCTCAGACTAGCCGTTTTGAACAGTCGGGCGCTCCGCACGCTACAGGATTCTATCCCGATTGAGTCGGGCTCGAACACAAACACAGCAATAATACATAATATAATGAATACAAGATGCCACGGGGCTGTTCTGAGAGCTGTGCTTTGCAACACGCACGCACGCACACGCACATACAAACACATGACGTTATCCACTGACTCAACACACAACACCGCCTCACGCAACGAAAAAAAAAGCTTCAATATGGAAGTTGTGTCCTATTTTGACGATATGAGTTCACTTTCACGTTTCATGTACATCCAACTCTGACATCCCCTCTCCTGCGCTAAAGTGCCGCTCCGTCCTTCTCATGGGGCCTGATTTATGATTAGTCGTTAGACTGTGTAGCGCACCCAGAACAAGATCTCCAAGACCAAACTGTGTCTGTCCCGTGCCACGTTGTAAGCTTGTAGATCAGGATGGGCGTGTACTTCTTTGACTCCTAGAGATGGGATTTATGGTTCTTTGAAGTGAACCGGATCTCTGACTGGGATCCGTTCCTTTCAAAGAGCCGTTCAAAAGACTGGCTCATTAGTTACTTTGTAGATTTTGATATAATTACAAATAACTTCAACCCTATATACATTTATTTCTGCCATATATAGGTAGGCCTACATACCTGCCATTTGTTGCATTGTGAGCTTGTAGATCCGCTATTTTCAAAAGATTTTTCTACATTTTATTCATTGGAAAATCTGTGAAACAGGACATTCTGCCTACTTTCTACTATTGGTAGGCCTACTCTGTAGTCTGTAGGCTACATTAATTAAATGTTGAATGATACCAATACGTTTGTACTTTTACTCAAGTATATTAACATTCCAAAAACCTCTACTTGTGGCAGAGTATTTCCACATTGATTGCAGTAGGCTATTTTCCCACCACTGTTCATTAGAAAGGAACGGCTCCCTACTGCGAACCGGATCCCATCGTTCATTTCAAAGAGTCGTTCAAAATACTCGATTCGTTCGCGAACGTCCCACCTACTTGCAAGGGATGTGTGGTGGTCGCGGTCTTTCTTCTGTTTGTTTGATATGCGCTGCCGTTGAGTTTTAATTTAAATCCCAATCATTCATGATACAACCTGATGGACGGACGGACGCTATGAAAAGTGTGTCTGTGTGCGGGCGGGCGTGTGTGTGTGTGTGTGTGTGTGTGTGTGTGTGTGTGTGTGTGTGTGTGTGTGTGTGTGTGTGTGTGTGTGAGAGAGTGAGTGAGAGGCAGAGGGAGAGGTGAAGAGAAAAAAAAAGAGATGGATCTGTCACTCAGTCATACGTATGCTCAGAGACTTGTGTCTATTTTCTCTCAGTCCCCTGCTGCCCTTCCAGTCTTCCAGACCAGTACAGATCCAGGAAAATATCAAACATGTTTGAAAAGAGTCGGGCTACCCCCGATCGTCCTCCGAGCCACTCGGCTGGGCTCCGAGTGGATCTGTGAGACCTCCCGCTAGACGACGTTCATGCCCGATTGTCGGGCCCGTTTCAGTCGGTGGCAGCCCGATTGTCGGGAGGGTAATTAAATAGCCCGATTATCGGCTAGTGTGCGGCCAGCTTTAGTCCCCTTTATCCTAGAAGCACCAACCATATGTTTTTAACTCAACTTGTACCTCCACTGAACACCTGGGTTGTTCTTTGTTTTGTTTTGCTTTGTGAGGAAGCCATTGATTTCCGTTCATGTCAGTGCAATATGAAAGCCACCATGCTTGAGATATAGTTAATCCAATACACTAACTATTGCCACGGTATTTTCTGTTTGTCAAATTGTTTGTCATTGTGATGGTGGGTGTGTGTGTGTGTGTGTGTGTGTGTGTGTGTGTGTGTGTGTGTGTGTGTGTGTGTGTGTGTGTGTGTGTGTGTGTGTGTGTGTGTGTGTGTGTGTGTGTGTGTGTGTGTGTGTGTGTGTGTGTGTGTGTGTGACTTTTAGCCTGATGTTGATTGGTTTGTTCAAAATCTGGAAATAAAGCTATTAACATAAAACATGTTATGTGCATGGTATACATAGCTGAAAAGCTGCGAATAGACACACATGTACTGACACTGGTGTGGTCCTTTACCTTTTTTTCCCACACAGATGGAATCATGTTTCATCTATAAGTCCTATCCGTACAGTTTCCATTATTGCTAGTTTGATCTATCACTCTCTTATCCTCTTTGCTCCTCCTCTCCCTCTTCCCTCCGTTGCTATCAGTTATGTGTGATAAGAGACGTCAATGCAGCTTAGCCTGGTCAGGTTGAATTGTGTTCATTGTGTCGTTGTCTCAGTGGAAGCGAATACACAGTAAACTCCTTGACTTTTTGAGTTACAAATGGATCAATTAACACTGTGCATCTAACAATGGGACGTGCCACTACACCGTAACATTTGAAATAAAGGCTTTTCCGGTATTGTCGTGCGTGTTAGAAACAAGGCTGTTTTATGAAGTCTAATTTCAGCCATCCGAGGCCAAAGTATCCTAAAGTCATCATAACGAATTACACAGTTTCGTGGGCACACGAGAGCGTTCCTGGCAGCGGTCTCCTTTTATGTTCCAAATGGCTTGTTTCATTGATAGAGGGTTTTAATTAGTTTGGTTGGAGGTGGAAAACCATGTCGCTTGTTTGTTAGACGCGCCTCGGTGCCCAGCGTGCAGCTAACAGTGGATCCTCTGCGAAAAGGAAGGTGTTTGTTATTGTTATTGAGACACAAAGCGGTTAAACAGTGACCACAGAACAAGACTGTGGAGCTGATAGGAGGAGAACCAGTGATAAGTACACTGTTCAAGCTACAGCACTTGTTCCTGGATCAACACAATCATTTATTTGTCCAGGACCCACAATTTACCCACGATCTACAAGCTCACAATGCATTGCAATGCGGCGTGTTGTGAGCTTATGTAGATTGGCTATTTTTAATGCACTTATTATGGATGGCATGTTGTACAGGATTATGTCTGTCTGTGGGTTTTATCAATATTTAAATATTATCTAAGAGCTTGTGACTAAATAATAAACTATCGGTACGTTGGATCCATTGAAAAAGTGCCTTATTTGGACGTACACGTTTTCTTCATGACAGTGAGAACATGGATATTTGCAGGGGTGTTTGTACAGTAAGCATAGTCAATCGAGGCGTACTATAAAAGTAAGGATTATCATTGACAATGACAACATGACCTGCATGGTCACATGGTTCAGTCATGCTGTGAGATTAGTACGGAATAAATATAATTAGTGTGAATGATAATAGTTATGTTAAACACTGTTACTATGCTTTAGTTAAAACTCATTTACTGCCATGAAAAAGTTTTCCATGTACCTTTGAAAACTCGCTGAATATTCGGAGTCGGTCAGATCTGCGCACGGGAGCATTCAAAAGACACTCACAGGTCTTCCAATAAATTGGTAGGGTATTGTTAGTATGCTTAAATTAAGGCATGGGTTTGGTGTGGTTGGACTATAATACTGGATGATGGTCATTTGTGATCATCCCAGATTGAACACTTACGTGGAGATATCAGATGGGGCTCCAAGCTCTTGGTCAGTGACAGTGGGCTGGACGACATCTACTCAGGGCTGACCACTCCCGTTGGTTTGTGTTGGCACCCATGGTGTGTGTGTGTGTGTGTGTGTGTGTGTGTGTGTGTGTGTGTGTGTGTGTGTGTGTGTGTGTGTGTGTGTGTGTGTGTGTGTGTGTGTGTGTGTGTGTGTGTGTGTGTGTGTGTGTGTGTGTGTGTGCGCGCACACGCATGCACGCGTGCACACGCGCGCTACATGATAACTTGTTTCCATGGGGAGCTGATGAAGTTTGACGATATGACAGCAGGAGACTGGGGAGAGGTGCATGAGCTGAAGACAAAACTCCAGCTTGTTATTGGACCTGTGTGTGTGCGTGCGTGTGCGTGTGTGCGTGCATGCATGTGTGGGGTAGCAGATGGTCACAGAGCAGGCTGTAAAATATGCAGGAGCAGCTCTCTAGCCCAAATCCCTGTGTCTGTGTCACTGTCTGAGTGAAGAAGCACGACCCATGTCTGTCTGTCTCTCTCCCTCTCTCTCTCCCCCCTTGAACTGTTTCTCCCTCGTTACCACTTCGACACTCCTTGACTGCGTGTTTATTTATGTTGGAGAGAGTACGGGTATGATTCAATGTTGATTAGATCGACTCTGTTACACCAAAGTTGTCCAGGCCATATATGGACACTACGTTCAATTCAGCCCATACTGTTCATTTGGTGCTGATTAGATTCCACCGGCTAATGAAGGATCCCCATTAGCTGGTGCCGTAGCAATCATGCAGCTAGTCTTCCCGGGGTCCACACCGTAAATAATACAAATATACAAACAAATACAGTCAGTTCATTACACAATCAAAAAGCAAATACACACACCAGCGTAGCCTACCCTGTTTCTCCCTCCAGGCCATCTCTATGAATAGAGCAAAAAAGATAATGCAAACATGAGCAAACATTTCAACATTTCAACATAATCTGACAAATATACCATGACAAACAGACAGATAAACACACACCCGTGTGCCCACACAAGCACACATCATCGCTGCAGGTTTTCCCATCTGTTACACAGCCTACTCCATGTGCGACAGACAGAAAGGCGGACACGGCCGACTGGCCCCAGATCTGTCTCCACCACACAGCGTGCTATTTTGTTACTGTATAATCGTGTTATTGATGTCAGTGGTGAGAGGAGATGTGTAAGAGAGAGAGAGAGTGTTTATGTGTATGAGCTCTTATCTGTAACGTGCACTGTAGAAAGGCAGTCATTTGTGAAGGCTAGAGGAACAAAGCCAGGAGAGTTCATGATGGAGGAGGCACATTAGAGTAGAAAGGAAGATGATAGAGCAGAGGAGAGGACTAGACGTCAGGCCAGGGGCAGCAAAGCACAGACAGCGGCTGAGTTGCGGACAGCATGAAAATGGGGCTTCGATTGGGGGGGAAAATAAAGTAAAAACATGACTGAGAGTCTAGACGGCCAGCTAGCTATATATACAACGGACCAAAGTGATTTGCGAAGGGGATGAAAGGGAAAAGTGTATACGTTGTATATTACCCGAAGGAAGTGTTGGACACAACAGCAAAAGCTTTCAGTTAAAATGAAATTAAATAAAGTACGACGATAATGGAAAAAAATGCATTTTGGCAGCCAAAATCTGCTGAGTTCTAGGGAGCGTGCATGCCCTCAGCTAGTTTCAAAAGTATGAGGTGGTGTCTTGTGTGCAAAGGAGAGTTTTTTTTTCCACTCATTCGATTTTGAGAACAGGTTGGCGCTATAGCAAAATCTGTCAGGGGCCAACATTCCGGGGAGCACGAATGCGTTCAAGTTTCATATAGCTATCTGCTCTTTATGAGATGTTGTGTGCCAGCGGGAATTTTGGCTTAATCTTTGCCATATGAAAGGCCATTTTGTCACTAAAATCAGTAGAAGCCATCCTCTGGGGTCCATGAAGTTGCACAATTAATTCCAGGACAGTCTAGTCGATATATTGTTTGGGGTTAAAGTGGAGGACGAAGGTGCAGACAAATGAAATGAAAACGTGGATCTGTGTACATAAGTAGGCTACTGTTTATATTATCATTTCAACAGTGTGCATTTTCAGAGCCGAGTGACGGGGAGGAAGGAGGAGCAGGTGTGGAGGGACTCGGGGAGTGAGAGGAGGAGAGGAATGGAGTGGCCAGGGAGGTGCAGGTCCACTAGACAGACAGAGACAGAGAGGAATGGAGTGGCCAGGGAGGTGCAGGTCCACTAGACAGACAGAGACAGAGAGGAATGGCGCGTCAGCAACGCTTCAGAGAGTATAAACCATGCGGTGTGCGTCTGGCGAGGCTATCCGCCGAGGGAAGGATTTATGAAAAGCTGCCAGATAGAACCAGTGTTCTCTATCTCTGCGCCGCAGAGCGTTTCTTTTGTGTGAGTGTGATGAAGCGCTGGTTCTCAAAGTGGCGTCTGGGGACCCCCAGGGGTCCTTGAGGGCGTTTCAGGGGGTCCCCCCTGCTGCTAAAATAGGAAAGGTTTTAAATACTTAAAGCGCTGGGACACACTGAGGGCGTCACTGATGCGCATTAAAAACAACGTTTGAAATAAAACTGCATTGCAACAAATTTTCTAAGGTCTGTCTGTGCCACGTGTCGATGCTCCGAAATAGAACCAAGCTCTGCAACAAAGTTTATGACGTGTCCAATTGACGCATCCAGTATGACTGCAGCCGTTGTAAACAACATTGATTGGGTGAATACTTTATTAGACAGAAATGCAAACAGCAAGATTTACAGTCAGACATTTGGGCTAAAGGATAACATAATCTTTTCAATGGATTTCTTCTGTAACCTTTTTTGACTCCAAAAGTCCATTTAGTTCAATGGACTTTATCTGTAACCTTTTATGGAATTCCAAAACCCCGAAAGTCCATTGAGTTCAATGGAAGAGTGGTGCGAGCTTGAGGATTGGTTAAGCTTGCCCCCCTACAGCACAGTTATGTCAACATGCCCATATATGGGTGTGTACTCTAGATGTGAGTGCCCACAAAGCTTTATTGCCACGTCACTGGTTTACAGAAGTAAAAATATAATTTTGTGTTATTTCCATAAGAAAAAAATAACAAGGGGGAAGATGGATCAATCAAAGAAAACAAACCAATTATCTGCATATTTACACATAACACCTGAGGTAAGATAAAGGATAGCAGCAGATACTGTACGTGATACTATGGTTGGACATAAGTTACACAGAAAAACAAAAGCCAGAGGAAAAAAAGTCAGTGGAAAAAAGGTCAGTGCAAAAATATGCATACATGCATACATACATATGCATACGTGCATGCATAGTGTATACAGTATGCACAGGAGGAGGAGCAGACATCCTCGTTATAAAGTTTCACCCTGGCTTCGTGCAGCCCAAACTAATTAAATAAACAACTTTAAAATATACATGTAACACAAATATCTGGCACACGCAGTCTAGCAGCAGACGTTGAATAAACAGCCCACTCACCAATTTCTATCCAACAAACTGAAAACAGGCCGAAAGCACGAACAAAGCGAGGCGACAACAGCGCTTTTAATGAGGAGCCCATACATCATTAATCAATCAGGGTTTAAGTGGGAGCTTTTAACTCGGTACATCACCGCTCGTTGTCCCCTGACAACTAAAACACTGCAAACCCCACAAATAATTGAGTCGAGAGCAGATGCAGGCCAGGGCACTCACTCAGTCATGGAAGAAAGTACTGTGACCAAGCGATTTTGATAATTAACAAACTAGTTTATGTGGACGATATCTATGTAACTAAGATATTCGATTGGGTACATATATTTTATATGTGCAGATTTACAATTAAAATACATTTTAAGTTGAGGCTACTTCCTCAATTTCCTGGTGGTCAGTGCAGGCCGAGTCAGCCGGGATCTCTCTCTCTGCTCTCTGACTGTTTCAGAGTGTTTACAGAGAGACCACGTGATCTACTGTATCACAACGTTAAACGTCGATTCGTGTCCCTCCCACTTTAATTATAAGTATCAATACTGCAATTTAGAATTGGCATCACAATGCAGTACACATGTGTTCAATTTAAAGTTCAACATGCATACAAATCCTTTGAAAATAGCAGATTTACAGTACAAGCTCACAATGCAACACATTGCAGATCGTCTATTTTCAAATGGCCGAAATATATATACCGTAGGGCTGAACTGGTTAATGTATGTTTTATGATAATAATCTACATCTGCAAAGTAACTAGTAACTAAAAAAGAATTGTAGTGGAGTAAAAAGTACAATATTTGCCTCTGAGATGTGGTGGATTAGAAGTAAAAGTATTGAAAATTGTAAATACAGAAGAAAGTAAAAAATACCTCAGAATTATTAGCACAGTACTGCACTGTACTAAAGTTACTTTCCACCACTGTACTGGGCTGGGGAATATGTCTGTCTCTGTTGTCCGTGGAAAATGTAATATTCCTCGTCGCCTTGAGTCGGGTAAACACAGTTGTTTCCTGTGTTTGGCTGCTAATCTGTGTTATCAGTGCAGGGCCAACATGCAAGACTGGGACAATCCTATCATGTCCTCCTACTTCATCTACTGTAATCACTTACACACTCATCCTCATGCACGCGCACACCCCCACAAACACACAACAAATAAGCGTGCACAGTGCACAAACATGCACAGGCACACACATTTGACTTTCACTTAATACTTACTAACTTACTTAGTAATTTGCACATGCACTAATCCCATTAAAAACACGCACACACGCACGCACTCACTCACTCACTCACTCACTCACTCACACACACACACACACACACACACACACACACACACACACACACACACACACACACACACACACACACACACACACACACACACACACACACACACACACACACACGTACAGTATGTATTTATTTGTACATACACAAATCCCATCCAATGCACATTGCACACACAAAATGTTAACTTACACACACATACTTACACTCACATGCACACACATGCAGACACACACACACACACACACACACACACACACACACACACGCACACGCACGCACGCACACGCACACAGAAATACTAACTTCATGCACGTTTCTGTGTGCACTTCAGCACACAGAAACGTGCACGCTTGCACACATACACGTAGTCACGCACGCATTCACACAAGCACAGAGCAGGCAGCTGATGCCAATCCCAGCTCTATCTGGGTCAGCCCTAACAGAGATGGATCTACATAACTCCTACGCCCCCGTCTTTCTCCTCACTCCTTTATATTCCTCCTCTGTGTGAAAGTAATTAATAATGCCAGGCCATTAGGAAGAGAGAGAGAGAGAAGTGTGAGAGGGCAGAGACATTCTTTTTGAGAAAGTGCACGAGGTGGCATGGGAGGCACGATGCCTAATTTATGCCCCATTGCACGACATGCCGGTCCGCGACGCGGAGTGGAGCTTGTGTGCCACATCGTGGTACGGATCACAGAGAGCCACCCACAGAATCAGAATCAGAAATACTTAATTGTCACACCTTAGAAATACTTCATAGTAAAAGAATTGAGAAATGTATTTGCCAGGGCTCCTCAGACTTGCAGTTAAACAGGATACATCCATAACACCATCACTATATAAAAATGTTTTTTACCTTAATTTTGTAACCCATTCTTTTCACCCAGTGCCAATTGCCTAACCTGTAATCCTGGTTTCTGCTCTCCCTCTGCCATGCCTGGGGAGCCCTGGCTGGCCAGGGGGAGGCAGTATAGAAACCAGGATTACTGCATGTTTTTGTGAGGGTATCTACCCTAGGAAAGGGCCTTTTGCCAACTCCACTGAGGGTGTGGGCACTGATGACGCGGAGGAGGAAACACTCCCCCCAGCGCCCACAGCGTCCCCCGGCGGGAATCGAACCCAGAACCTTCTAGCTACAGTATGAGGCGACAGACCTTCTAGCTGTGAGGCGACAGAAAAGAAAAAGAACTAAGTTGTTAGAAATAGAAAGTACTTTTTGTTAAAAAACATTATTCACTAATACCTAATACAATGGAGAAATGGAGAGGGAGGGTGTCACCTCACCTCCATTGGCGGGGAGTCTCACTGATACGAGATCAGGTGTTTAAGTTTCATCTCATGAGGTGTATAGGTAACAAGTGTCAAGTGAAATGCCTTACATACTGTAATGAATATTTGATGACATACCTCTGGGGTCGGCAGTGTGTCTCTCTTAAGTGCTTTGGGGATTGCCGGTGGGTGTAAAGAAACAGAGCCAGAGTCTGTGATGTCAGTAGTGCTGTCTGCACTATATAAATATAGTATATTGAACCCTAGCGTCCATATTAGGAGAACTTTAGCCAAAAATAGCCGATCTATAAGCTCACAACGCCTCGCGCTGCTAGGCGTCGTGAGCTTATAGATCGGCTATTTTTGGCAAAGACGTTTGGTGTAGAGGGGAAAAAGAGCAGACTAAGTATAGAGCGAAATGTCAAGTTATGTATTGACGATTTAAGTGGTTAAATACGTATCTGAAAACATACATTGACATGAATCCAAACTACACAATGATTGTGCTGTCAAACAATGAAACTATATGGAATCTACTGTATGAAAAGGTTGTGGGGGTCCCTGCTTCATCTCTCTCTCAACTAAGGGGTACTTGGTCTGAAAATGTTGAAGACCCCTGCCCTATAGGCCAATGTCATGCATTGCATTGACACAGTTTGTTTCGGTTTAAAAGGTGTTAACCTGTTATCAATAACAAATTATGTGTATTCTCTCTGTCTACTGTACCACTACAAGTTGTTTACAGTGTGTTTCGTCAGTTACATTTGTATCTTAATTTACTTTTCTTCACTTGACATTTTTATAGATCCTCACGAGCGGCTCAAATATATCATGATGGATGGTGATTAATGCATGGGAAGATTTACAACTCTGTCCTCCCAGTCTGCCGACGCTAGCTTGGACAAATTCTTGCAAAGCCATTCTCGTCTTTATTTCTTATGTTGCGCTCATTCTTCAGCGAGGCGCATACCGCGCAGTGCTCCAACACAGGCCCTTTTATTTCGTAAGATACTGTACAGAGCAGAGTCTGCATGCGCAGAAACTACGATTTATGACACAATAAGCTCAGTGTATCACGCAAGCCCGTCCCGTGATGTGATGCAGATTCGTCTTGCTGACAGGGAAGTGCAGACAGATCATGTCGTTTATCGTTGTGGCTGCGTGCCATCCTTTTAAACATGCTGGAGTTGTCAGCCATGTCTCTGGTGGGGTGGGGGCAGGGGTGTCACACCAAATTCTGGGCCCTGGGTACAAGAATTCACTCACATTTTGTGCTTTAACTTTTGAAAAATTGCAGATATACAAGCTCACAGCACAGAGCTTGTACATCTGCTATTTTTCAATAGCTAAAGTATAACATAATTAAGGCCCCTCCACCTTGGGCCCTAGTAACTCAGTCCCCCCCCCCCCCCCCTTGTGACGCCCCTGGTGGGGGTGGGGGTGGCTGAGGAGGGAGGATTGTTAACTCATTATCTGACTATGAGTCACAGAAATAACAACACTTTTCATGGAATAACTTAATAACATATTTGTGTTGGAGCTTGGGGGAGGTGTTGACTATTTCACTTCTCACACACACGAGGTCACTTTAGGATCACGTTTGCTGCTGTTGTAAATTACAAATTTCAAGAAAGAAAACTGTCATTTAGGATACAGAGTTAATTTACGAGGTGAAAACATATTGAGTGTCCGATTCCTGATGGATGACCAACTTTGCCAAAGTAATATAATAATTAATGAATCTCATTACTTTCCACTGAAAGCCATGTACTGTAATTAATTGCTTTAATCACGACAAAAATAAACAAACACATAATTAATCTCAATCAGTTTCACATTAATTACCCTCACCTACAAACAATGCAACTAATTATGCGACACATTTTGAATTGAATCCTCCGCCATTCATTATGGATGCTCCTGGTTTGAGAGTTCCTGCATAAATATTTCGTACGCCATGAAATGTCGAGAGCGGAACAACAGCACCGTTGCAGATTGTCTCTTTGAATTGCATTGTACACTGGATAAACCGCGTGCACAGACTTCGGGTTGTGGTTATGTGTTGGAGTTTTGTCAGATTCATAAAGTCGCTATTCTAAAATGTTGATGTCCACAATTATAGTGCTCTGTGTGTGCGTGTGTGTGTGTGTGTGTGTGTGTGCGTGTGCGTGTGCGTGTGCGTGTGCGTGTGCGTGTGTGTGCGAGCATGCATGTGTGTGTGTGCGTGTATGTTGGCCATTCTACTGTGTCCCTCCGTATCCTTCAGCACGTGAGTGCTTGTATTGTGTCCAGTGTACCTTGGACGTGGCCCCAGTTGCCATGCCAGCACGGCAAAGTGCACAAGGCTGCCCAGGTGGCAGATCAAACAGGCATGTACTGTAGTCAAACCTCGGTGTACCAGGTTGCCAGAGTAGCAGCGGAACTAGGAACGTTACAGCTGATAGAGACTATGACATACTGTATGTCAGTGGTTTTCAACCCTTTTCATATCAAGGTCCGTTATTTATTCTGCTTTTGAGCCACGGACCACCATGTGATGAGATTTAGCCAAAACCTTTGTCCACAATTCCATGCTGTAGACAGTGATGTCAGCCGATATCCCCGTTGTCATCCCTTGGGATGGGTATGTTATCACCGTTGTCATCATGTCAACCTGATAGTCTCAAATCCCAGCGTGGGTGGGACCTTTTTTTTTATTTCTCTGAACGTGTGTTGGCGCATGCGCATTGCAATGACAAGACCAAGGGTGATAACGGATCTACCAGCTCCTGGTAGTAGTCAGACTACTGAGCCTATGACAACGGTGATAAGAGATGTGGAGGTGATGTGGTACCATAGGAGAGAGAACAGGCAAACGTTGATCAAAAAAACAATTCTTCTACATTCTCTAGTTGAGTAGACTTCTTGTAAATTAAGTGATGCAGATGTTTAACAATATTTTAACTCTTTACAGTGTAAAATGAAACCAAATGGTTTCATTTTACACTCTCAAGCATTAAATATCTACTCTATAAGGGTCCATTTGTTACCAACTCTCTGTTATTTAGCTGGGGACCACCTGGAACCCCCTCAGGGACCACTGGTTGAGAACCACTGAGATGAAAACATAGGGGGAAAATGTGTTCTATGTTTTACCATTACGTTGTTAAAAAAAAAAAAAGCTTTTCATCGGCCTGTAATTTGTTAATATGCGCCCATCATCGCTATTCCTGTGGTCCCCGCCTTTCCACTCACACTATCCAGTCGCTTGCCTTCACCATTCAGCCCCGCCCCCCTCCATTTCAGTCACTACATCCTGCTCAAATAAGACTCAGAAAGAGGTGTGTAAGTCTACCGTGTGAACCAGCACAATGTGTGTGATGTGTGTGTGTGTGTGTGTGTGTGTGTGCGTGCGTGTGTGTGAGTGAGAACGTGTGTGAACGCGCGAGAGAGAGTATCATTAGGGCTGGGCAATAAGATTCCTTTGCCTCGAATTCCGATGAATGAGTGATTATTTAAAATAATATATTGTGAAAATAGCAGATCTACAAGTTCGCAATGTGTTGTGAGCTACACATATTGAGCTTGTAGATTGGGTATTATCGCTATAACGAACTATAATACAGAGCTTAATCAGGCTAATCGATGTAGTCAATTTTTCAAAAATCTATTCAATTTGTTTGTGTCAATTTGTTGATATATAAGAAATACAAAAATTCTAAATGTCGGTTTCAATATATTTTGGGTTAATTGCCCAGCCCTAATCATCATGCCCAGTCATTTTTATATGATGTCATGGTTTCTTATTTCTTTGCCTCTTTTCTTCTGGACTCCTCAATGTGCCCTGCTGCTCATCTTTTACCTTCATTTCTCTTTCCGTATGGTTGTCTCCTGTTCTTCTTCTTTTTTGTCAAAGCGAGGCAGCAGAGCATTTGGGAAATCCAGCTGTATCTTTATTTTTTAATTCCTTTATCCTTTTTACTGTTCCTTTTGATGGTTGTTGTTTGTTTTGACTCAGTGTTTGCTGGCTTCAAGTAGCCCTGGAGAGCCAAATGTGTTTTAAAACAGTTTGACTTAACTTTGCCGTTTGGGTCCTGGCATGAGCCTGTACTTTTCCACTAGTCAATTCTTCAAGGAAGTGCCGTTCCGCAGAATTCGGAAGTGATATTCTCTCTCAATTTCCATAAAGTCTTACTTTAACAAGTGTTGATCTCAAAGTCCCATTCCTGATAAATTGTGCAAGTAAACGTCATTGTTTCAATGTCGCTGCTCTTCCTTGAATATCTGCTTGAGGATGCAGGTATAGGCTCGTGGCAGTTAAGAGTCAAACCGTTGAACCACTTCGGTCTCCAAGGCTAGCTTCTAAGTTGATTTGAAAACCTGTACGTTGACGGTGCTCCTAACATTTTGTCCAGCAGACATTGACTCTTCAGCGTTTACTACTAAGCCATTGACCATGCAGGAACGGGGTCATAAAAGCAGCCACAGCAGCCAAACCAAGACATAACCATGGCTGCGTGGATCCATGTGTCGGCCCATCTCCATCCTCTTCTCACACGATCCATGAAGTGCACTGTGGCTGCTTTCATGACTGTTACCTGCTCTTCTTTTTGCAGCCATTCTGTTTTGACATTCAGGATAAAAATGTCTCTTTCCCTTCATCTGACATCATCCCAATTTTAATCCATGCGTTAAATCACATCGCACTCATCCCCCTGCAGTGCCCCATCACTCACGAACATCCTCCTCTGACTACTGTAATCAGACACCCTGCAGGCACATTGAGCATCTTACTGTATGTGACATTCATAACCTCGCTACCATCTCTGGAAGGTTCATGGTCGAGCTCCGTTTCATTGGAGTATTAGGGTGTTCACCACACCACACCACACGCCACATCACTTACCACCACATACTGAACCATACTATACATAATCCAATCCAGCCCAACCAGAGCTCACTCACGCAGTCACGGTATACCCATCGTGCTGTTCTGTGGTGCTTCTCTCCACTCACCGGGGCCCCCCATAACCACCGGGGGCCCATTACTGTCTCTGTATTTCCCAACCAAGACCGCCTCGGAAATGTAACGATTATGTTTTTGAGCGTGGCATGGTCCAAAAACAACTCCTGGTGCCCTATCCTCAAAGTCTGTGTCCTTGCCCCCACCCCAGGGGTCCCCCGCCCCTCTCAAACTGTGTCTGAGGAATGCAAGGTGAGTACACAGGAAGACACCTGGATAAATGAGGTCTCCAGGCGTTGTTTTTGGACATGAGGGGAGGGACTTTTGCCTGTCTTTTACTAACAACGTTTTCTATTTCTCCGCCGGTGTCCGACGGATGTCAGGTGGCTTTATGTTGGGGGTTTTAGCTCTCCTTAGAATCGGTTGAGCTCAGGTCAGGTGTTTCTGCGAGCCTGCACAGTGTTGCTTATTATTTAACTATTTATTCGGATTCCAAAATGAACGACCTGGCCTCTTTCTGCTGCGCCTGAGAGGAGCGTGACTAAATTGAATCCACTGTGTTCCCAGGCTGAAACGGTCTATGAACTTCTAATTCACAGTTACCAAAAAAAACATTGAAATTGCATGCCCGACAGTATTTAAACGATCACAAAGCAGAACTAAGAGCTAACTAAGGCTAGAGCTAAGACCTCCAGTTAACCCAATGCAATGACATAATATACGCATGCATGTGTTTAGCCTGTCGGTGGAAATGCCCCCCAGTGATGGGATTGGGTATGGAGACACAGACCGCAGGTGTCATGACCTGCAAGCGATCTGTGGGTCATGACCTGTTGTCTGAGCCCAATTCTGTTGCCACGAAATTGTGCGTAACAGCAGCAGAGAAAGGAGGCCTCGCCTACAGTACCGTATCACCAAATCACAGAAGGAGGAAGGAGAGTGAGAGAGACGGAGAGAGATGAATGAGTTCTGCATCCTTCAACCCCAAATACAGTACAGTTAAGCTCACTCTCAGGGGTGTCGCACCAAATTCTGGGCCCTGGGTACAAGGATTCACTGCGGGCCCCCCATGAATGTTCTTCATAGGGGGAGTTCTCCATTTAGACTGAGAACGCATTATTACAAATTATTTTGTGCTTGCACTATTGAAAAATAGCAGATATACAAGCTCACAGCGCGGCACTTATTGAGAAATTGTGAACATTTGTGCAAGTCTTTGAATATTTAAAATTTCTTGTGCACAAACTTTTTCATGTGAAGGACCCCCAAAATTATATGTATTTGGCCACGGACCCCCATCTCAAAATATTTAGTTCCAGGGACCCCCCAGAAGCAAAATTTGAGTCAAAATGTTCGCTTAAAAAATAAATATATTCAAAGATTTGCACACATTTTCACGACTTTTCAAAAATAGCAGATCTACAAGCTCGTACATCTGCTAAAGTATAAAATAATTCCAGGCCCCTCCACCTTGGGCCCTAGTAACTCAGTCTCACTTTTCCCCTCCGTGTGACGCCCCCTGAGCTCACTCGCCTCAAAAGGCTCCTCACCTCTTTGACGGCAGCTTAACACACGTACACCACACTGCCTGTTCTCTGCCTGTGGGAGCAGACGGAGCACAGCTCCATTCCTCATCAAAGCGCTGCTGCTCCGCTCGCTCCTCTGCAGAGAAGGAAGTGTGATGGAGTTCGGGGCAGAAGGGGGAGAGGGTGTTCTCACTCTCATCTCTTCTCCCGCTCCTGTCAGTTATTTTACATCCTCTATTAAACTTTATTTCAGCGTGGGATTGAGCTACCGCGCCTGTAATAATAATTGTTTCATTTGTCCCACTTTAAAATTCAACGTTATGTGAACACCCCCCCGGCCCCCCGGCCCCCCGATCCCTTTTCGTTTTACAACAGCCCCGGTTGTATGAACCACAAGCACGAAAATGCTGGCCCGCTACAAAAGTTTTTAGTTATTATAGCGAATAGTTTTACTGTCGCCCATTTTGCACTGTCGGGTTTACCGTCTATGCCATACTGTATACTGCATAATTACCTATAATGATCCTACATTTCGTCACACGCACATGCACACACGCACACACACTTACACACTCACATACTCACAGTGCGTGCGCTATGCGTGTGTGCCTCTGTGTCTGTCTCAGCGTGTCTATAGCTGCCCGTCGCACCTGCACACAGGAAGTATATAACCGGTGCAGGCGTGATCATTTAACCCAGGGGTCTTCAACAGGGGGTCCTCAAAGATACTACAGGGGGGCCAAATCTTTGTGTGATAGGATCATGTTTTTTACATTAACCATTTGAACCCTTGCATCCCTATTCTGAGTGGAACATTACCAAAAATTGCAGATCTACGAGCTTACAACGCCTCGCAACGCGAGGCTTTGTAAGCTTGTTGTAAGCTTGTTGTAAGCTTGTTGTAAGCTTGTTTTTGTCAAAGCAGAGCAGACTAAAGTATTTGATGGTTCAAGTAGTTAAATGTCTGAAAATACACATCACTCCAACATGATGACAGTGCTGTCAAACAAGTCTAAGCTGTCTAAGAAATCTATGAAAATCTTTCTCTGCAACACAATTTTATACAATATGTAGTGGGGGTCCCTGCTTCATCTCTCTCTCAGCTAAAGGGGTCCCTCCCTGGCCTGAAAACGTTGAAGACCCCTGATTTAACCAACAAGTAAAATGTTCCCTTCTCACAACATGATGAAAAAGGATGTTGTGGTTGGAGCGCCCAGTGAATGGACCCAGACAGCTGCATTACCGGAGCGCTGAATACACAGTATGTGACTGTAGGCCAGGCTCAGCCCGAGACTCTACAACCTGCTTTATCACTTTCTGTGTGGGCGGACCATATGGTTGCTTCACCAGCCCTAACCCCATTCACGCATTATGATGCAGAGAAGGCATGACAGTGGAAGGAACCGCAGCCACTTTCTTTAGAAACAGTCGACACGCTGTAAGCCCAGATATGAGAAAAGCATTAATCACCGCGTTTGAAACGCATGATTTGTTACCTTTTATTTGAAAAGGCGTCGTGCCACACGGACCGGAAGCTTTTGCTGGCAGTGGAAATCTTTTTTAGACTTTTAGTTTCAAAACAAATTGTCATCTTCGCTGGCCCACGTAGGAACTCTGGAGCAGTCAGCCACCGGAATTAGCTGCCTTGCAGATAGGTTGTCATTACTGGCATTCAGGGGGCCCTGCTGTTAATGCCAATGATTACCAGGAGGCAAAAAATCACTTCTCGCCAAGTATATGACCCCAAGGCTCAGTAGTTAATTGCAAAACTTTGTAAATGAAGTGAAGGTTAGACTGGGATTCTATTAGGCAATTGAAACAGGGCCTGCCTTAACCACTTAAAGCCTTTTTATATACTTTTCCGAAATTGCAGATCTACAGTTTCAGAAATGTCTTGCCAATAAGGACATGTCCCCAGATGTCTCCATTGTTTTATGGTCTTCATAAGGCCTAAGGAGACAGCAGCGCTTGTTTATATATTTTTTATTTGCAAGGACACACTGGGCAAACTCCATTCGTATTTGTGTCATGTCTTATCACCCAATAACAGCTGTTATGATTTCCACTCCACTAGATGACTGCTCCACCAGGTAGCCGGCATTTGCTCGGAACTTGGTAGAGAAGCTTTCTCCTATTTTGCGCCCTGGTGGAATAACCTCCAGAACAGAGAACAACTTAATAATTTAGTCTCCCTGGGAGAGTTCAAAGCCCTTATTAAAAAGAGCACTGTTGTGTATCTGTTGTCCCTTGTCTGTCTTTTACACGCCCTATTATTATTAATTCGTGCAACCGTATAATAATGTGCTGTCTTGGCCAGCTCCCCCCGAAAAGGCGATTTTAATCCATAGGGACTTCCACTTTCAACACAAGTTTAAATAAATAAAATACAAATAAGTATTTGTAAACTTTCACTTGCAAGGTTAGAGAGTTGGTGTTGACTCCAGCAGGTCAGCACAAAGAAGCCAATGTTGCTGTTTTAGTGTTGCAGAACTCAACAGTAGTTGAGTGGTCTAAAAAGTTACACTTTGAAATATCAGATGAGCATCCCAGACACATTAGATAAACATATTCAGTACTTTGGAAACTGTAAGCTATGTGCCCTTATTGGCTATCTAAAAAAAAGATATGTTTGGTGCCCTGAAGGCACAGATAAGATGTATAAATGGGTTGATAAAGTTGTGCTCTTAACTGATTCTGCTTACTTGGCTCTCTACCATTCCCCCATGTACTGTAGAAGTAGAGGTCCTGTAGCACTGCTGGGAAGCGTGAGACATGCACGCACGCGCACACACAGGCACGCACACACACGCGCACGCACGCACGCACGCACGCACGCACGCACGCACGCACGCACGCACGCACGCACGCACGCACGCACGCACGCACACACACACACACACACACACACACACACACACACACACACACACACACACACACACACACACACACACACACACACACACACAGAACCCTTGTCTCTCGGGACCGGTCGTCACAGCTCAGCACAGCAGCAGAAGTGGTGTACCTGGGCTAATTGGCCAGAGAGGGATCGCTCACTACCCCCAAAGGAATCAGCACCTGTGTGTGTGTGTGTGTCTCCCTCCTACAGTATGACCCATCTCTCCACTTAACTGCTCAGGCCATATGGATATGGTGATACGGTACATAACGGTGGGAGCCTCCTCTCTCTCTTTCATCCATCCTTCTATCCTTCCCTCCCTCTCTCCATCCATTCATCATGGATGGATGGATGGATAGATGGATGGTGGGCAGACTAACAACGGTGTGGATTCTGTGGAAGTGAGGTGATGGAGTAACTTGGGTGTCTTTTGAATGAGAAGGACGAGAGTGAGACGGAGGAGAGGTGGAGATAACGCAGCCATCAAAAGGAGAGATGAGGCGGAGAGCGAGAGATGAAGAAAGAAAAAGGGAGAAAGCTCCAAAATAGTACTACCCTGGGCCTAACATCAGATCAGACGCATGCACACTGTTTATCTCTGCTGTTTATCTCCTCTATTGGGAGACTTAATTCAAATAAGTGTTGATCATTGGAAAGGAGAATCTGATTTGTTTAGTCATGATGACTAGTGACCACAGGGGTACTTGGCTGGAGTTATCTCTCTCTCTCTCTTGTCTCTCTCTCTGTCTCTCTCTCTGTCTCTCTCCTTTTCTCTCTCCTCTTCCTCTCTCTGTTTTCCCGGTACTCTATATTTAATCTCTTACATCTTGTCCTGTATAATAACCTCTCTCTGTACTGCCTCTCTCCGCCTGCTCTGAGCGCACTTGAGCGTGTTCTTATAACTGTGAGCGAGTGTAATGGGCGTGGATGCATTGTGCTGTCTCACAAACCAAACGCCCCCCGGGGGAGTCGACGACGACGTCGTCCCCGATGCTCCTGGTTCTTGTCTCACTCTTTTCACGACCCCCCCCCCACCCCCCCCATCCCCGCGTCTCCTACCTCCGCCTCCTCCCCCCACTCCTCACCCACTTCCAACAGAAGCTCAGAGCAAGCCATACTACTCGGACTACTCTCCGACACGTCTCCTCATCCACAAGATGTGCACCAGCCAGTACCTGGACCTGTTCATCACCATCGTCATCGGCCTCAACGTCATCACCATGTCCATGGAACACTACCAGCAGCCCAAGGTGAGAGACAGACAGCGATGGGCAGTGGTGGAAAAAGTACTAGAGCTGTATTTTGATTGTCTTAAGTACCAGCTCTTATGCCTTAACTTTAAGGCCTGCATACTGTCTCCACCACCAAACCTTTCTTCTGAGAGTTCCGACTTTCCGACGTGCAGCTTTCCAAACTCTAATTCGGGGTAATGCTTTTCAGAAGATGCGAGTGATGTCATTTTGTAGTTGAACCGGACCTTTTCCGACGAAATGTTCGGTGGTCGGAGACAGTATGGACAGGCCTTTAAGTTAAGGCATAAGAGCTGGTACTTAAGGGGTGGGGGGGTTGTGTCAGATTCGGCTTCAACCAGTTGATGGCTGCTCAGATGGCTACTGTATGATGAGCAGTCAGGGGTTGAGTGTCTTGCTCAAGGACATTTGACGCAAAGCCGGGGCAGTGGTTAGGAGGCGAACCGGTCACCTTCTGTTCCCCAGATGGCCTCTCTGCCTGGTCAGCTATGGGCACCAAGAGGGTCTAGAAGAGGGCCTACCATTGGGCCTATCTCTACAAACTGCCAGTAGGCCAAAAAGTTATTACTTTTCTCATTTTAAGTCATTTCTATTTAAATCATTATTATCAGGGCATACGAGCGGTGCGGAGTGCGAGCGGTGCGGGGAGTGGAGAGGCGCCTTTTCTGGTTGAGCATGAGCGAGCGAGATTTAAACTGTGTCTGAGCGGCGGTGGAGCGATGATTTACCTCCGCTCCTTGGAGCGCAGACCCTCCTCCGCTCCAAGCCGACCCTGTTGGGGCCGTGCTCCACCCGGCACCGCTGAGAGCAGAGCACACACGGAAGTCATAGAATTTGTAGTGCATGTCCGTCATCGTTCCTTCCTTGGTCAAGATCCACACAAAATGTTTATAAATAGTGTGTCCTGACTCCTGTCAGTTAAGTTTTATCACCAAACAAGTAAACTTGGCGTCTAAAGATGGCGTCTTTTGTAAGCTGTTGAGCCGAGGCTCAGCCGAGGCTCGTGGCACGTTATTGTAGGCAGTAGGCTCTTTGTGTTGGGATTGGGAACACTTGTGGCAAAGGAGAGACACGCAGCTAAATAGGCCTACTTTTATTTATTTTTCTGTTTTGGCTGTGATCGATGAACTGAGCGGAGCGAGCGCAGAGCAAGAGATGCGCAAATCAGGTTGAGCGACGGAGCGGGGGGGAGCGGAGTGGCGCGGTGGCCGACCAGAGCGATTAGCGAACAGGACGACAGCCCTCTGGAGAGGGGAGCGGCATTTCTACTCGCTCCGCTCTGCTCGTATGCCCTGACCTATTAGTATGCAAATATCTTAAGTTGTCCCTTATCTGTTGCTATCACCTTTGAATTGATTTCATCCATCATGGACGGGCCGGGGCACCTTTTCTGACAGCTTTAAGGATAACACACAAAAGGATCTCCTTGACCATCACCATGCTTGATGTCAGAAACCCTTTGTTTCTGAAATGCCCTCTGGTGGATGTATTGCTTAATACACTGACTGATTGTAGATCTGTTCTTGAGCTAATTGTTCTTCCCCCAATATCATGAAGGCTAATTTGACCTTTGGGCGACACAAATAAGTCGGCGTGTCCGAAAACATAGTTACTGCACTCTGCTTTTGTAGGGCAGAATATACTGTGCATAGCAACAAGAACTCCAAAAGGGGTTCCCGCCCGAAATGGGTGGGAAAACCACCCGAAATGTATAGAAAACTATGCATTTTGGCACAGTTATAACACACAATACAAACATATGCTATCACACAAGCTACTACCCACATATGGAGACCCCTGGTACCCATATATGGAGATCTTGTACTGTTGAAAACAGTCCAACAAAAAGCAAGGAACAATACAAAAATAAATATACATAATGTGGAGACTGAACCCAAACCAAGGCACAAGAGAGCAAAGACAGTGTTGCCAACTCGGGCATTTATTGAACAGTTCTTATTTTACAACAGCATTGTAATGCAACGTAGCATGAATGAACAACATAAATGTGAATAACTGAAATTGTCTTTTAATAAATCAACACAAGGTTTTCCCCGGACGGGGCTGTCGTTTCTCCTCTTCGTGGGGGGGCCAGGGGGGTAGGTAAGAGTTACTTTAAAGGGGTTTCCCTCCACAGGAAACAGGCCAGTATAATTCCATTGTATACTCTCTCTTCCCCACAGGCGCTAGGCGAGTATAGTTCCTCTCTACAGGTGACAGGTAAAGTATTTCTTTCCCATAGGTAATAGGCGAGACTGGTTCCTTCTGTATAGGTGCCAGGTACAGTATTTCTTTCCCACAGGTAATAGGTGAGTATAGCTCTTCTTTACAGGTGACAGGTAAAGTATCTCTTCCCCATAGGTAATAGGTGAGTATAGTTCTTTTCCACAGGTGACAGGTAATAGGTGAGTAGGTGCCCGCTCTTACACAAATCCGTCTAATTCTCTATCTTCTAAATAAAATGAACACGGGGTATAATGGGCCTGGGGCCAGAGAATTTCCGGATACTAGTATGGCTTTAAGGGAAGTGAGATATACTCAACAAAATAGGAATAGGGGTGGCTCGCTGGGGGTCCGGAAGGTAAGGCTGTGGTCTCCTTTTCCAGGTCCTTCTCCTCAGCTCGCCGAGTACACACTCTCCAGTGATAGGTACACACTCCACAGTGAGTCAGGTTTGCGCTCCTCATTGATCCAGGTACACACTCCTCAGTGTCAGTCCGCTCCCAGTCCATGCCTAGAAGTAATGAGTAGAAGGAACATTACTATAATGCACTTTACACAGTAACATGCGGTGGAGAGGGAAATATGGTGGCTCTTACCGCCTGTCTGCCCATGATCAGCTTGTCAGAGACTCCCAGCACAGACTGAAGGGGAGAGCGAGCTCAGTACTTATGCACCCCTGTGTTGGGTGGGGCCCACAGGTGCATACGCTTGTGCCTGATGAAGCGTGTGGGCCGGCAGGTAACGCCCGTCAATCACTTGGCCCACACAGTGTGTTGGTCTGCTAGGGCTCGCTCTCCCATCCAGGGTGCGCTTCTTTGACATGCAGGGCCTACCTGGCGGGCGGTGTCCGAACGAACCACCACACATCCCCCCCCTTAAGTTTGCTACTGGTTCGCAAGCTTGCCGCTCTTCCTCATAGAGCCTGGACAGGGCATCGGCATGGGGAATATCCGTCCCTGGTTTATGCTCCACCTCAAAGTTGTAATCCTGCAACTCCAGAAACCAACGTGTTATTCTCTTATTAGTGTCCTTACTTTTAGCCATCCATTTCAATGGTGCGTGGTCCGTTATGAGAGTGAAACGCCTTCCCCACAAATAATAGCGTAGGTGGTGTATGGCCCACTTAATAGCAAGAGCCTCTTTCTCTATCGTTGCATAATTAAGTTCATGCTTTAAGAGCTTTCTGCTAATGAAGACTATTGGGTGCTCTTCGTCATCAATGACTTGCGAGAGCACGGCCCCGAGGCCTGTGTTCGAGGCGTCGGTGTGGAGTAGAAAATTCTTACCGAAGTCCGGGGTTTTTAGGACCGGCTCATCGCAGAGCTTCAGTTTGAGGCCTCGGAACACGGCCTCGGTCTCCTCTGTCCAGCGCAGCATATTGGGCCGACTTTGTCGGGTCATCTCGTACAAGGGAGCTGCAAGGGTAGCATAGTTATTTATGAACTTGTTATAGTAGGACATGATTCCCAAGAATGACTTTAACTGCTTCTTGCTGACGGGTTTGGGCCATTCGCGTATACGCTCCACTTTGCGTAATTGGGGTTTTACGCACCCGCGCCCAATAGTGAAACCCAAATATTCGGCCTCATACAGACCTATTCGGCACTTCTTGGCGTTGGCGGTCAGACCCGCTCGTCGGAGAGCTCCCAGGACTGCTTCGATGTGATGGAGGTGATTATCCCAGGTGCTGCTGTGGATCACAATGTCATCTAAATATGCGGCGGCATAGAGATGATGGGGCCTTAATACTCGGTCCATGAGTCTCTGAAATGTTGCGGGGGCACCGTGTACCCCGAACGGTAAGACAGTATATTGGAACAGCCCTTCAGGGGTAGAGAAGGCTGTTTTCTCTTTGGTTTCTTTTGTAAGGGGCACTTGCCAATAGCCTTTTGTCAAATCAAGGGTGCTTACAAATCGAGCGGGGCCCAGCCGCTCGATTAATTCATCTACCCGGGGCATGGGGTAAGCATCAAAATTTGAAATCTCATTTAATTTACGGAAATCATTGCAGAACCGGATTGTGCCGTCCGGCTTGGGGACCAGCACAATGGGACTCGACCAGGCACTGTGTGACTCCTCTATAACTCCCAGTTGTAGCATATTTGTTACCTCCTCTTTTACGGCTCCTCGCCGGGCCTCTGGGATACGGTACGGACGTTGTCTCACTATTTTCCCCGGGGTTGTTTGGATGTTGTGCGCAATAGCGTGGGTACGGCCCGGCAGTTCTGAGAACCGGTCCGCATTCCTGCTCAGAAGCTCACGTATATCTTGCGCCTGAGCTGGGGACAGTTCCTCTCCAATAGGGACTGGAGGCGGGTTCTGAGAGGAGAGAGTGGTTAGTAGGGCCGGGAGAGCGACAGGAGGCACAACGTGCCACTTTTTCAGCAGATTAATATGGTAAATTTGCATAGTTTTCCGCCGCCCTATTTGGCGCACGCGGTAGTTGACCGGGCCCAGTTTCTCCATAATTTCGTATGGCCCTTGCCATTTTGCGAGAAATTTACATTCGCTCGTGGGAATGAGCACCAGCACTTTTTCGCCCACCTCAAAGCTCCGCAGCGTGGCGCCTCGGTTGTACACCCTGCACTGGGCGCGCTGCGCTTGTTCCATGTGTTCACGAACGAGCAGCCAGATCTTCTTGGCTCTCTCCCCTTCACATAGTTTCCCATCAATCGTGCTGACGTTCCTCCGAGCATTTTCCAGGTTCGGATCGTTCCACTGTTGTGTGGCGAAGTCCCCTCTGAGCGGAGAGCTCTCATCCTCCTCTTCGGGGAAGTCAGGCCACGCCACCGGCTCTGGCTCTTCTGACGAGGTGCCCCGCGGCGCTTCCTCCGCCTCGGGTGCATCTCCCTGCAGCTCCTCGTCTGGAGAGGGTTCGCTCTCTGGTCCCTCTGATTCGGCGCGGAAGACCGGGCACGCGGGCAATGAATTCCTCCAACGGGGGCCCGGCCGGATCTTTCTTCTTCGCCGCGGCCGCGGCGGTCCTCTGCCCCCCGGGTTCCAATGTCTCTCAAACAGCACACAGTCCGTGCCGATGAGCAGGGGGACCGGTAGGTTAGGTACAATTCCAGCTTCCACTTCGACATCTCCTTTGGTGGATTGGACGCGTATCAGCGTCGTTGGGTAGGAGCGCACATCCCCATGCACACAGCTGACCGGCATACGGCTGGAGGTGGGACGCCCGGCATGCTCAGCGTGTACCAGCGTGACGACGCTCCCCGAGTCGAGAAGAGCCTGGGTGTACACTCCGTCAATTCTCACCGGCAGGTTGGAGTGGCGCCGCCACTGGCTCCCGGAGTGAAGGCAGGGGCGTCGGCCGTCGGAGGCGGCGGTGGCGGATGGCATGGATACGTCCCGGTCCCGGTCCCGGTCCGGGCAGGACCATGCGATATGATCCGCTTTCCCGCAGACGTAGCACCGGCGTGATGTCTGCGGTTGGCTTCGGGCAGTCCGCTCTGTGGCGGCTCGTCTCGTAGTAGTAGGCGACAGGGAAGTAGCCGGAGGCCGCGAGCGGTCCCGGTTGTAACGTGCCTCCCCCGTCCCTCTGGGAATCTCTGACTTTGTGCTTCTCATCATCTCTGTACTCACTTGGTGATTTTCCAGGAGCGCAACCAGGGCCTCCACGGAATTTGGGCTCACCTGTGAGGCATAGCGGCGGGCATCAGGCGGCAGGGAACGTATACATTTGTCTATGACAATTCTCTCAATCAGTGGCGGGTCACCGGCCGTAGTCAGCCACCCATGAGTTAGGCGGAGGAGAGCGGCTATTTGGGGCCGAGGCGGCAGCGCCGCTTGCATGTTCCACCCATGGAAGCGCTGGGCTCGGGCCGGCATACTATAACCTTGACTAGCCAAGATAGCTGCTTTCAGGCGCCTATATTCACGGGCCTCTGCCAGGGGTAGGTCGCGGCACACACGTTGGGCTTCTCCTGAGAGGAAAGGAGCGATGATGCTGCCCCAGTCGGGGACGGGCCATCGTTCCCGGGCAGCGGTGCGCTCGAACACCTCCAGGAAGGCTTCAATATCATCATCGGGGGACAGTTTCGTTAACACTTCTCCAGGCGGACGTGTGGGATTAACGTTTTGGTCAATTTGGATTTTCTCTATTAATTTAGTCACCGCTTGCTGTAATTCGGCCTGGCTCTGTAACAGAGCGTTTAGGGCCGGTGTGGTTGTCATATTGCGTCTAGGTGAGGTTCAGTACCCGTATTCTGCACACCATGTGTGGAGACTGAACCCAAACCAAGGCACAAGAGAGCAAAGACAGTGTTGCCAACTCGGGCATTTATTGAACAGTTCTTATTTTACAACAGCATTGTAATGCAACGTAGCATGAATGAACAACATAAATGTGAATAACTGAAATTGTCTTTTAATAAATCAACACAAGGTTTTCCCCGGACGGGGCTGTCGTTTCTCCTCTTCGTGGGGGGGCCAGGGGGGTAGGTAAGAGTTACTTTAAAGGGGTTTCCCTCCACAGGAAACAGGCCAGTATAATTCCATTGTATACTCTCTCTTCCCCACAGGCGCTAGGCGAGTATAGTTCCTCTCTACAGGTGACAGGTAAAGTATTTCTTTCCCATAGGTAATAGGCGAGACTGGTTCCTTCTGTATAGGTGCCAGGTACAGTATTTCTTTCCCACAGGTAATAGGTGAGTATAGCTCTTCTTTACAGGTGACAGGTAAAGTATCTCTTCCCCATAGGTAATAGGTGAGTATAGTTCTTTTCCACAGGTGACAGGTAATAGGTGAGTAGGTGCCCGCTCTTACACAAATCCGTCTAATTCTCTATCTTCTAAATAAAATGAACACGGGGTATAATGGGCCTGGGGCCAGAGAATTTCCGGATACTAGTATGGCTTTAAGGGAAGTGAGATATACTCAACAAAATAGGAATAGGGGTGGCTCGCTGGGGGTCCGGAAGGTAAGGCTGTGGTCTCCTTTTCCAGGTCCTTCTCCTCAGCTCGCCGAGTACACACTCTCCAGTGATAGGTACACACTCCACAGTGAGTCAGGTTTGCGCTCCTCATTGATCCAGGTACACACTCCTCAGTGTCAGTCCGCTCCCAGTCCATGCCTAGAAGTAATGAGTAGAAGGAACATTACTATAATGCACTTTACACAGTAACATGCGGTGGAGAGGGAAATATGGTGGCTCTTACCGCCTGTCTGCCCATGATCAGCTTGTCAGAGACTCCCAGCACAGACTGAAGGGGAGAGCGAGCTCAGTACTTATGCACCCCTGTGTTGGGTGGGGCCCACAGGTGCATACGCTTGTGCCTGATGAAGCGTGTGGGCCGGCAGGTAACGCCCGTCAATCACTTGGCCCACACAGTGTGTTGGTCTGCTAGGGCTCGCTCTCCCATCCAGGGTGCGCTTCTTTGACATGCAGGGCCTACCTGGCGGGCGGTGTCCGAACGAACCACCACAATAAAGTGTCAAAAAAGCTATCACAACAAAAAGAAGAATATAAACATAAAGTGTCCAAAAAACAAGGCACAAAGTGTCACATCACACACGGATAGCAACACTAAAACACAACTAAACAATGCAGCGCCAAACAAAAGTGTTCTTCTACCACTTTTTCGAGTCACGTGTTCAAATACTGGATTCTGATTGGCTAAATTCCGGAGGTTATGAGAGGACTACTGCCGCAAAGTTGTGTGTCCGAGATCAATGCGCCTCAGTGTACATCCGGGGACTTTCCCCCAACCAACAAATGAAGGTCGCAGCGGTCCTATGTTTACTAACGTGCGTACTATCGTCGCCGATTTATTTGGATCCAATGCAATCCGCCAACTTTAAAGCCCCTTTTCTCTGAACCTATGCCTTTCTGGAAGCGAACAGCCTCTATTTACGGCCGGAACGGTGCTTTTAACTGACGTTAGCTTAGCTGTAAGCTAGACGCATGGATTACTATGGAGTTGACGCCATCTGTTGGTGAGTAGAAGATGTTGTTTGTGGAACTATCTGCTGTCTCGCGGAAGTTTTATAGGCAATAATGATTGTAACTTAAGATCCTTGCAAGTTACAACTATGTGTTTTCTTTCATGTATACGGGAAAAAGTGGTAGAAAAGCTATTTACCACTCGGGGTCGGACATTATGCTCTCATAATGTCCTGAGTGCGGGTGTTATCGGACTCGGCTGCGCCTCGTCCGATAACACCCTCACTGCGGACATTATGAGAGCATAATGTCCTCTCACTCGGGGTAAATTGCTTACATAACAGTCAATGCTAGTCAGTGCAACACTTACTATCTCACCACCATGCCAACACAGCAATAGTACTCAATACTACCAACACAACCCAGAAGTGCAGGGCCAAACAATAAGTGTCCATAGTCAGTGCAAATAAATCAAGAATTAAAATAGTGTGGTATCTACACTACTGTATTTGACTGGAGGCAGATGGAGGGAGGGGGGCAGCTGCTGGATAAGACAAGGTAATGAAATAAAAGGCAAGTTGATGTAGTTTTCTGAGCTGAGTGGGTGGCTAACAGATAGAGGTTTTACTGAAATCCCTGCTGACTTGGCTTATTTTCTCTCCATTTCTCTTCTCTATTAAAGGTCAGTTTTACATGGAGTTGAGTGTGGTGAATTCTCCGATAGGTAAAAGAAGAAACAATTTAAAGAAATAAAGGCTGCCTTTATTATTATTATGGCTTTTTCACTAAGAAAGTAGGAGAGATACGGGTGTGAACACTAGGTTATATGAAATAACTAATCCTGAGCTGAGTTTACAGCACAGGTTCTTCTATTGTAAGTCTATGATTTATCACAGTAGAGTAGCTGTGTGAACCTGTTTGAGGACAGGCGCACAATAAAAGCCCACGTGAAGACGGAAGGAAATGGACCCCTGCACCCTGGAGCTCCCACTACTTGGTTGACTAGCAATTGTTCAACCCAACGCAGCTTTCATCTGGTTTTGTTGTTTATATCCACTGCCTTCAAGTCTATGTTGTAAAACAGTGTTTCTCAAATGGGGGTACTGCAGGGGGTACAGGAGAAAATGGGGAAATTTATTTTACTGTTATGGGTAATGACAAAACATTGACAGTCTTTGTGTGAACCTTCTCATCTGAAAATTGTTAAATGAAATTACATCAATACGTTACCGTTATTGAATAGAAAGCAATGTTTATTTGCCATTATGCTGTTTTATTTTGAACAAATTGGCATTGGAACTGGACTTTTGATGTAATTTTTATAAGCAAAAGGCTGTAGTCCGGGGAAGGGGGTACGACTTGGCTTCAGAAATCAGTATAAGTGGGTACTGCAACCAAAGATTGAGAACCAGCGATGTAAAAGATATCTTTATGACTTCACCCTTGTTCTTTCTAATACTATTTTTATTTTTCTCTCCGATCTCCAGGAGTTGGATGAGGCGCTCAAGATCTGCAACTACATCTTCACACTCATCTTCGTCCTGGAGTCGGTCCTCAAGCTGGTGGCGTTTGGCTTCCGACGCTTCTTCAAAGACAGGTCAGAGAATAAAGGTTTCGCGGGCCGGTCGCGGCCGGTTGCGGGCCGGTCGCGGGCCGGTCGCGGCGTCCCTGAGTGTCACACTGTGTAAAAACCCCTCCCCTCTTTCCCAATGTCTCCACCACAGACCCCAGCAGGAAGCCACAGGTCCAGAGTAAACATTTACTCATAGACTGTAAAAAATTATGGACTGTGGGAAGCCATTGGTTTCTATGCTGCGAAAATGAAGCTTTTTTGGCCCTCCTGCCATCATTGTAGAAATCAACGTTCATTGGTAGAAATGGTACCATCTTGAATGCTATTGGTTGCCAACGGTCACGTGCAACTGCAGGGACACTTGGGAGAATGTGGTGTTGAGCTTGCCAAAAATAAAGCACACAGAGAAGAATCACCACAAGCCTATGATCACAAGCCCCTCCTACATGTAGCATACCCTGCTTTAACAATTATAATATAAATTGGACCATATTTTCACACATTTTCGCAAGAAAATCAAATGTAAAAGTTTTGGGGAAATGAATGGAATCCTATGGAGAACATGTTGCTTCTGGTACCAGAACAGTGCAACTAGCCGTCATAATTGATGTCAACGCCGACATATCGTTATCTTTATCGCGTCCGGTGGGAATGACGCTTTAATGGGTTGTTAATGTATCAATTTGTAACTCTGAGAGGTATACTTAATGTAAAAATCCAGTTGGTTGCATGAGTACGCTCTCAGAATAAAAAGAAGAAGAAGAAAGAAAAAAAAAACACTGTGTGCCATATGGAAAAAGTGAGGCTGTTTGGGTGAGTGTAAGTGCACTTTGTGAAGGTGCTCTGGTGGATAGCTCTGCGCGTTAGCCCCTCCATGAATACCAATGGCCTCATTAAACAGCCATAAAACACTCCTGCTCGAGATGATATCATGGCTTGAAAATCCCTGGCTTCCCACCGAGGGTGGGGGGCAGGGAACTCACCACACGAGAGCGCAACGCGCGCACAGGCAGGCTCGCAACTCTGCAATATTACTGTAACATACCTGCACGGCCAAAGGCGCATTTATGCAACCCGCGGCGGCGGCGGACATAACGACATGCACAGGCACTCGCTCCGCAGCCCGGCCTGCTGTGGTTTTAAAGCAGAGCTGACCACTGAGCAGCCGACCCCGTGATGTCTGTCCTCTCTGCCAAACTGGAGCTGTGTCCTTCTTGGCTCGAGTCCAGAGTCTCACATAACCACACACACACACACACACACACACACACACACACACACACACACACACACACACACACACACACACACACACACACACACATACACACACACACAGTACGCACGCAAACACATATTTACTGGCCATATGCAGGCCAGCCAGGACCCCTGGGGTGGATCCGAACATCTCAGTGAGTTTTAAGTTGATTTGCTGTTGCTATGTTGATTCATGTATTCTGAGTGGTCAGACGTTGACGCGAGAGATAAATTATGGAGTGGCGTCAGAATGAGACGCTTTGGGGGGGGAGAGAGAGAGAGACTGGTGCAGAAACATGAGGCTACAATATAGAGCAGAGGTCAGACCACCCATCCAGTGTGCACGCACGCACTCACGCACGCACGTACAAACGTACGCACGCACCTACGCCCTAAAAAACTTGATTAACCTTGATTTCAAACACGGGGCGCATACCACATAGGCTTGGTGTAGCCTGAAAGCATGTCGCTGGTTCGATTCCGACCAACTTTGCTCCGTGTCACTCCCCGTCTCTCTCCCCATTTCCTGTCAGTCTACCGGTCCTATCAATAAAGGCATACAAAAGCCCAAAAACATATATAAAAAAACTTTATTTCAAACATAAAAAAACCTATAAAGCTGAACTTCACTATGTTTGGTTATTTTCACAATCTCTCCCCAGGTTGGCAGAGGGAGTGTAGCGCCCAGGATTACATTCGATAACTGGCACTGGGTGAAAAATGGGTTGAAAAATCGTGGGATAGAAATTTGGCAAGAAGAACAACTCCCAAGTATCCCAAGTAGAAACAGCAGCACACAAAGTTACACATAATAAAAATACACAAATACACATCATTCCACACATCCAATGAACAGAACAGAGGTCGCATTTACAGTATGAGGTTTCTGTCCTACGTTTCTATGTGTTTCTGCGTTACTTCTAGTGTAGTAACGCAGTGGTTCTCAAAGGGGCCTTTTCCACCGGCAAAGAACCGGTTCCAGAACCAGTGCCGGTTCAACTTTGGAACCTTGGAACCTTGGTTCGTTCTTGCGAACTGGCTTGCGTTTCCACCAGATTGAACCGTGATTGAACCAGAGGAACCAAGGATTTTGTGGTTCCAGGGACTCCGTGAGTTCCTTTAGGGGGGTCTAAATGAACCCTAACAAGTCTGTAACTCTGACAGTGTACAAATGGAACCAAATGAATGGTTCCATTTGTTCACTGTCAGAGTTAAAGAGGTGGTGCCATAGTTTTGTACTTTTTCTGTTTTTCATGTGTCTAGGAGATTGACAGTACTTCATTAGGTGTCGTTGTTATGAGAAATGATGTATTCCCTTTCTATTTGGGTTTTTCCCTGGAGGCTGCCACCTTGTGGGTCAAAAGTGCCGGTCCAAAAACACAGATACAATTACATCATAGTATCAACCCCTCCCCTAATTACCGTTCACCCAACACACGTGGGTGTGGCTAACTTCAGCTGGGTCACCACCCACCATGACAACCAGGCATACTAATGAACTGGTGGGTGTGGCCACATAAAAACCTAATTTTAACTCTTTCTGTACACTTTTTTTGGAAAAAATGTTCCTCCTAGTATAATCATAATACCTGTGTGTGTGTGTTTGTGTGTGTGTGGCAGGTGGAACCAGCTGGACCTGGCCATCGTACTGCTGTCCATCATGGGCATCACCCTGGAGGAGATCGAGGTCAACGCTTCGCTTCCCATCAACCCCACCATCATCCGCATCATGAGAGTGCTGAGGATAGCTCGAGGTAGGAGCGTGCTCTCACGCACACACACACTCGTGTGCGCTCGATTGCACGCAGTGGTGTAAAGTAACAAAGTATATTTACTGTACTTAAGTACTGTACTATAAGTACTGTACTTAAGTACAGTTTTGAGGTATTTGTACTTTACTTGAGTGTTTCCAATTTCCAATACTTTTATTTCTAGTCCACTACATCTCGTATCCAAATATTGTACTTTTACTCCACTACTTACTTTGCAGATATAAATGATCATATTATAAAACATACATAAACCACTTTAGCCCTATTGTGTACATCGGCCATTTGAAAATAGCCGATCTACAAGCTCACAGCTTGTAGATCTGCTATTTTCAAACATTTTGTACTTTTACTTTTGGTACTTTAAGTATATTTTTGATGCCAATACTTTCATAGTTTTACTCAAGTACATTTTTAATTCTGGACTTTTACTTGTAACAGAGTATTTCTATATTACAGCATTGATACTTTTACTTAAGTAAGATATTTGAGTACCTTTTCTACCACTGGCTCTCACACACACACATACACACACACACACACACACACACACACACACACACGCACGCACGCACGCTCACGCGCTCACTCGCTCAGCCTCGTTTCGTTCACGCTCCCGCGGTTTTAAGATGCCTTGTAAAACAGCGTCGTCCCCGAGCGGGACTCCCCCTCTTTGTCATTTTCGCATGGCGGGTCTCAGCGGGGGAACCCGGGCAGGGTGCGAGCCAAGCAGATGGTCACAGTCAGCTAATGCACAGCACCACCAGCAGATAGGGAGCATTGCAGAGAGAGAGAGAGAGAGAGAGAGAGAGAGAGAGAGAGAGAGAGAGAGAGAGAAAGAGAAAGAGAGAGAGAGAGAGAGAGAGAGAGAGAGAGAGAGAGAGAGAGAGAGGGATTGAATGGTGGGGGATAAAGGAAGGAGGATGAGAACATGTACTGTACTGTAAGTGGTAGACCCCCCAGGGCCCATATAAGAGAGAGAGATGAAGTTTAGTAGTGAGGACAGGACAGCTGACATACCCCTAACACTATACTGTACCGTATAACAGTGGTTCTCAACCTTTTCAGGCTGCGACCAAAATAATCATATTTTAACTGGGGACCCCCCACCCTGACGAGCACTAAGAGCCGGGAATGAACCGGCCGTTCGGGAGTTGTCCCACTTCTCCCAATGGCCAGCACGTCCCTGATCATATTTTTGCAGAAACTCCCAAATGGCAAGAAACCACACCATTCCCATAGAAAAGCAGAATCCACCTTCATAGGTAGATTTAAAAATTTAAGCCAGAGAAAGTCATAAAAATAGCAAAACTAGCTGCTACAAGCTGGATGTTCTGCAAATCCCCTGAAAATCTGCTGTCTTGCCAGTGGTAGGACTTGTGAAGTTTTGAAATGGCACATCTGTACGTGCAATGCGGCTGCATGGTGCACCCAAGAATGCCAACGTGACACTTTTATATAACAACACACATAAAAATACAGAGAAGGTCTTTGTCTGAGTTAACAGAAAGCGCAACCTTTACCGGGATCACTGCCTTTTAGCCTTTTCCCTCACCGAAACAGCGAGACGTGTCATGTAACGTACGATGCGGCCAAAAGTCTGCAGGAGCCCCCTGGGGGGATGAAGTTCGGAGCGAAGGGAGAGAGCAGGTGTGATGGATGACGTCTGCCCTGAAAATAGATTGCAAGGGAACAGAAGAACAAAGTAGGAACGAGAGTAATTGATGTCAGGGCGCGAAAAAGGACGAAATAAAAAGAGACAAGACGTGACGCAAGATGGATGAAAGAAAAAGATGTGTGTGTGAGAGATAGAGAGAGAAAGGAGAGAGAGAGAGAGAGAGAAAGGAGAGAGAGAGAGAGAGAGAGAGAGAGAGAGAGAGAGAGAGAGAGAGAGAGAATTTAAATGAATTTAAATGAATTTATTCAAAGGATAGCCCCGAGATGTAGGCTAACATCTAATTTCCAAAGGGGTGATATAGACACAAATGCAAGATAAAACACATACAAACAACAACAAGGTTACATACCACAACAAGCATACACACACAGTATACAGAACACTCACTCACCATCTCCCACCCAGACCCCAGCCCTCAGATGTGTACAAGAGGTATGTATATAATATGGTCATTGATTACAATGACCATAAATAACCATAAATAAATCGATTACATCAGCCTCGCGACCATTTGAAGCAGCCTGTCCCGCAAGTGCACACACATTAAAAGCATTACTGAAAGGTTATTTTAAGATGAGGAATTAAATTAAAGATGCCATTGAATAGAAAGCAGTTTGCCATTGTGCCATATTATTTAGAAAATATTGACATCAAAATGGGCTTACTGAAATGTTATGGCCACAGTTTAAAATAAATCTATTGGATGTCATGCAGTTTTCTAAGCCAAATGTTGTAGTTGGATAAAGCGGTGCTAATGACACCAAAACATTTTGGGAACCACTGGGCTATGCAGTGGTTCCCAAAATGTCACTTTAACTTTAAACACTTTAATCACCTCAATGTGTCATCATGGCATTAGGCGCAAACAAATCACTCGGTTCTATAAAAGGGACGGGGACTGACAGATACAGAGATGTCCATATATGGGCATAAAAAGGACAAGGACTGACAGATACAGAGATGTCCATATTATATCGGTGGTGCGACGTAGGTGTGAGGGCAGCATTTTCTCTAAATTTGCCCTCTTTTAGTATTCTATATCCTATGAATTATGCATACATTTAATTGGTAATCAAATAGTACCCACCAAATGCACCATGATGAAAACCAATCACTTTGTCATTGATTGGACCTACAGTAGTGCCAGGGTACTGGGGAGATCTTATTTTGTTTCACAAAATGTCCTTGCATAACATTGACTAATACTGCAATCCGTGTTTGACGTCACACCACGTCTGAGTTGCAACCTGTTTTCAGTGAGAGCACATTTTTAGCGCCAGATTTAGTTGTAAACAAACAATGCTTTGTAGATATGCGGGGCTAAATAAACTACAAAGGAGCTTCAATACAACCAATTCAATTAACCGAACAAAAACCCTAACCCTTGCATTTTGGGTCTTTCACCACTTACTGTATGCTCATTGCTCAAGGTCCCTCTACAGCAAATCTCACTACAAGCTCACAACTTGTGTTTTGACTTGTTGGGAGCTTACAGTAGATCTTGTAGATTCACAGAATGTTTGCTTATTATGTGGTTGTTAAGCAAGGGCTGTTTGCACGGCAAGATGTTTCTGCATGAATTCAAGACTGGACAAGTGGATGAGGAGTCAGAACTGTTCATGCTTTATATTTATTTTCTGCTAATGACTGTCCACAATAAATGCGAGAGAGAGAGAGAGAGAGAGAGAGAGAGCGAGAGAGAGAGAGAGAGAGAGAGAGAGAGAGAGAGAGAGAGAGAGAGAGAGAGAGAGAGAGAGAGAAAGAGAAAGAGAGAGAGAGAGAGAGAGAGAGAGAGAAAGAGAAAGAGAGAGAGAGAGAGGAGAGAGAGAGAGAGAGAGAGAGAGAGAGGAGCTTGTATGTGAGACTACTGAGAGTCTAATGATGGAACTTGCAGTGGAGTCCCCAGTGATTGCTTTCACACAGAAGACTGGGCTACTGCACCTGCTCTGTACAGTATGTGTGTGCACACCTGTGCATGGGCGTGTGTGTGTGTGTGTGTGTGTGTGTGTGTGTGTGTGTGTGTGTGTGTGTGTGTGTGTGTGTGTGTGTGTGTGTGTGTGTGTGTGTGTGTGTGTGTGTGTGTGTGTGTGTGTGTGTGTGTGTGCGCACGCGCGCGGGCACAGTTCTAGTTTGCTACAATGATAAGACTGGAAAGACTGAAAAGGAAAATATGTAAGCCGGCAATCCGGCATACTAGATAGCTTCATCACACGAGATAATATATAAATACATTAATCCAAGTCCATTAATTTTCAATCACTGGCAATTAAAAGCTGAGGATTGGTCTTAATGGCTACCTATATCGATGCACTCCTCTGGTATACTATGTACCATCACCTGGCTCTGTCACTCAACCGGAGTCAATTAATGGGATTTCGGAGCCCAACCAGCAGTGTGCGACTTCAATCAGACTATCAGCACGACTGCACTTTACCCATGGAAGGAAATCCTCTATATATTATCGCTGTCGAGGGGAAACCTCGTATCTCCAAAACTCCTTTTCTATTATTATTTAAAACAATTTAAAAGTAGTGAAAATAGCAGATCTACAAGCTTTTCGATCTGCTATTTCCACTACTTTTGAGCAACACTCTTGTTTGATGAAGATAGAGCATCAGTTTATCATTAATTAATATGTGAGCATGTGTGTTTTCTCCCCGAAAGTGACAATGTTCTGGAAGGATCTATTAGCGTATGTCAGTGATGGACACTTTTAGATCCTAGTAGCCCAATCACAGGCTACTGTGGCCCAGGAGTCCCACCCAAACATTTAACAGCATACAATCCCACAACGCGTCGCTGCCTCGATGCGTTGTGGGCTTGTGGGTCCTCTATGTTCGGTTTGCACTGGTTGTGGTGGGCCGGTCTGGGCCAAGATGCTATAGGGCCGAATTTATGTCCCAATCCGGCCGTCACAGCTCCGTCCTCCCATTGTTCCGACCTCCCATTATTCTGACCCGACCACCTAAACCTAACCTTAACCCTAACCATAACCTCAGTAAAACTAACGCTGGTGAATGCTAACCTGGTGAAATGCTAACCTGCCCACACTGGTGAATGCTAACCTGTTGAATGTTAACCTGGTCGGACAACGGGAGGTCGAACCAATGCTCAGTCTCCGGTTGGAGAGATGGGTATTTTGTCCCTGTGATTGGAGTAGGGTGCTGTCTGTGCCCTTTTTGTATATCATCATTAGCCATTGGTTTTGTATAGGCTAATATAATGTTACTTTGTCTGTCAGTGTATTTCCCTGATGAAAAGTTGCGCCGAGAGAGGGCGAGATCATTTAGCGACCTACAACCGGGTCGCGACGTGGTCGGTAGTTTTCAGCGACCGGGTCGCAAAATCGAGCGACCGGGTCGCTAAATGGAGCGACCGGGTCGCTAAATCACCGACCGCGGCACTAAAGCGAGCGACCGGGTCGCTAAATGGAGCGACCGGGTCGCTAAATCACCGACCGCGGCACTAAAGCGAGCGACCGGGTCTCTAAATCGACCGACTGGGACGCTAATTCCATCGACCGGGACGCTAATTCCACCGACTGGGACGCTAATCCAGCGACCGGGTAGGTAAATCCACCGACCGGTGGTCGCTTCCACCGACCTACTAACCCTAACCCTAACTTGTTTAAACTAGACAGCCCCACAAGCCAAAATCAAACGGGGCTAGATACGGATAAAATGAGTAACCTCATTAATTTATCCAACTATTTCCAGCCGAATCAACATGAAAGGGAATTGTTAGAAATGGGGCTCTCATTTGTACCTACACTAGACATTTACAAAAACCAAACCAAAACTCTCAAGAAAGACATGGCAATATTTCACAGAAGGCTGAAACTGGCTACCCACTTTGGGGTAGGAGACGAGGAGCAAATCCCACCCTTCCAGCCAAAATCAAATTGGGAACCCGCAAACGGGATTCTCCCAAACAGCCTAAAACAGCTGATTACAGCTGACCAAATTTGTATTAACAGTATCCCAGCACACTTTAGGGAAAAGGACAATCTGACAAAATTACAAGTAGCTGCACTTAGATCATTAGCGAATAACAAAGACATTGTTATAAAGCCAGCAGACAAAGGGTTGTGCATTGTTTTAATGGACAGACATCAATATCTGCTGGAGGGTGAACGGCAGCTCAGCAACCCTGATCATTACAGACAACTAGAAGAGCCCATTTACAAACAGACGGCCATCAAAGCCAAGGACATTATACAGAGACTGAGGAGAAAGAGACACATTAATGCAAAACAAGAGACCTATTTACTGGGTCAAGACACACCTAGACCTAGAGTTTTTTACTTATTGCCAAAGATACACAAGAGTCCGGAAAACTGGACTGTACCGTACCAAGTACCTCCTGGGAGACCAATTGTAAGTGATTGTTCTAGTGAAACGTATCACACCGCTGAGTACATAGAACACTTTCTCCAACCGCTCTCAACCAGACATCCCAGCTATATTAAGGATACATATCATTTTTTGGAGAAAATCAAGAGCATTTCAATTCCACAGGATGCCTTTCTGTTCTCGATTGATATAGATTCCTTATACACAAACATTGAAACTGAGGCTGGATTGCGAGCGGTGAGAGAAACGTGCCAAAAGTATCCAGATAGCAGCAGACCAGATGAAGAACTGCTGGAATTGCTAGAACTAAATCTAACGCAGAATGATTTCGAATTTAACAACAAGTATTATCTCCAGATAAAGGGCACAGCCATGGGGAAAAGATTCGCCCCCAGTTTTGCCAACATTTATATGAGCCTTTGGGAGCACACAGCCCTACAAAAATGCAGGCAACAACCAAGCCACTATTATAGATTCCTGGATGACATTTTTGGGATTTGGCCTTATAGTGAAGAGGACTTCAAAGAGTTTATCAACACTTTGAACACACACCACAGGTCAATCACAATCAAGTACGTACTGAGTGCAGAGAAAATAGATTTCTTGGACGTAACAGTGTTCAAGGGACCAGAGTTTGGAACTAGCCAAAAGCTGGATCTGAAAGTATTTTTTAAACCCACAGACACACATGCACTCTTACACAAGACATCCTTTCATCCGGCGCATTGTTACACAGGAATAGTAAAGTCACAACTTTTAAGATTTAAAAGGATCTGTACTCAGGTCAGTGACTTTAAAATAGCCTGTAAAACACTTTTTAGCGCATTGAGACACAGGGGATACTCACGAACCTTTCTGAGAAAAGCGTATGATACCTTCCAACAGATAAGAGAGAGGGACGAAAGGCCAAAAATTGCCCTCGTAACAACCTTCTCTACACAGAGTAGAATAGCAAACACCAGATTGAAAAGAAACTTCGAGAACAGAGCAGAGGGCCTATTGGAGGGCTTTACAATCATATCTGCCTTCAGAAAGAACAAAAATCTCAAGGATTATTTGGTTAAAAGCAGACTGGCGGATTCGAACAGACCACCACGCATACCAGAATATTTTCAACCCAAAAGGCTGGTGAAAAGTAAAACCACAAAAATAGTATATGAAATAAAGCAGAACATACACCAGAACACAACCAACTCGGTCTACCTGATCACATGCAGTAAATGCAACCTACAATATGTAGGAGAGACAGGTAATACGATAGCAGATAGAATTAACCAACACAAGTACAATATTAATAATAACAAACAAAACACATTAGTGATTGTACGACATTTTAGGACACATGGGATAGAAGCCCTTTCTGTGACCGGGCTAGAACATAACCCACATTGGACAATGGGTCAAAGGAGATTCCGGGAGAGACGGTGGATAGACAAATTAGACACAATGTTTCCAGCGGGACTGAACATGAAGGGGAGACTAATGTCCCTAGAGCAGTAGGCAGATAGAAACCCAGCAGAATCATCAACACATCTCACACCTGGAGGGAACAATAGGACAAGTGTCCTGATGGGCCATCAGAGGTCTTTCTCACCCAAGGTGTGATAAGTCAGGACCACTATGCTCAGTCTCCAAGGAGATCTATTGAAATGTAAAGTGAATAAGCTGTTGCTGTGGTTGAATAGCTATTGCTACTGTTGAATTGCTGTTGATATACTGACACATTATCTGGTTTATTATTGTGATGTTTTATCTGCTTATTGTAAGTAAGTAAATTATCATGGCGTTTATCGTGCGCTTGCCCAGGCCTTACGGCCTGGGCATAAATAGAACGATTACATTCACCACGGCTTCGTAACTCGCGCGGCGCTCCGCCGGCCGCGCGGCCCTGGCCCGCTCTTCGCGGGCACTCGCGCCTGCGGCGCTCGGGCGCGAAGAGCAGGACCAAGGTCCGCTGGCCTTCGCGCCGCTTGCAATGTCGTGGACAATAACTGTAATCTATTTTTGGGGGAGAATAGGGTTGTTAGTTATGCACAATGTATAAATCTGAAAGCCATTGGTATGCGGTCAGAAATAAGAACACTTCTGGCTCACGAAATTTGACCATCGTGCCATGCACAGTCTCACACATAAAACCCACAGGACATAAACTACAAGATGACCTGTGGGATTTTATGAACTAGGGGAACCAACCCAATTTAAAATTGCAACATTCTTTCTTTTTAAAAACAAGATGGCGAAAGCACTTTTCTCTATACTGCATCTTAGGCCTTGACTTGGCCTAGGACAATATATTGAAGTCTTCACTCCCTAACCTAAACCTAACCTCAGTAACCTTACCTCAGTTAGGCTAACCTGCCACGCAACCTCCCGACCGTTACCTCAGTTAGGCTAACCTGCCACGCAACCTCCCGACCGGGTCGCTAAATCACCGACCGCGTCGCTAAATCACCGACCGCGTCGCTAAAGTGAGCGACCGGGTCGCTAAATCGACCGACTGGGGCGCAAAATCTTCCGACCGGGTCGGTCGATTTAGCGGCGCGGTCGGTGATTTAGCGACCCGGTCGCTCGATTTAGCGACCCGGTCGCTGAAAACTACCGACCACGTCGCGACCCGGTTGTAGGTCGCTAAATGATCTCGCTCCTACTGGTTGCGCCAGCAAGAAAGTATGTTTCTGGAGCTTTAAACAGTGTGCGGATTTATTATCTCCTCCTTGAGCTTTAATATTATGACAGGCTTTTCATTGTGTGTGTGTGTGTGTGTGTGTGTGCGTGTGTGTGTGTGTGTGTGTGTGTGTGTGTGTGTGTGTGTGTGTGTGCGTGTGTGTGTGTGTGTGTGTGTGCGTGCGCGTGTGCGTGTGTGTGTGTGTGTGTGTGTGTGTGTGTGTGTGTGTGTGTGTGTGTGTGTGTGTGCGTGCGTGCGTGTGTGCGTGTGTGTATGTGTGTGTGTCTTCCTGCAGTACTGAAGCTGCTGAAGATGGCAGTGGGGATGCGAGCTCTGCTGGACACTGTCATGCAGGCCCTGCCTCAGGTAAACAAACCACACATCTCACTGAAAGCCTTCATTATCTCCCTGCCCCGCCGCCTACAGTGCTGTATATAATATACTGTATATGTGTCTGTGGAAGCCTTTCATCATAATTATGTCCCTTTGGAGCTGCCGGGGTCCCATCCCAGGATCCCATAATTGTCTTTTTCTTTTTCTTCTTTTGTATGTTGAGCGTCCCTTCAATGACCCTCCCCCGTGGAAACTTGGAAAACGTCGCTGTCGGCTGAAAACCTCACACAGCCCAACCCATCCCTTTTTATTACTGTATAAAATAAAACCTTTAAAATTGTGAAAATAGCAGATCTGCAGGCTCACAACGCGCCGCGATGCGGCGCGTTGTGAGCCTGTAGATCAGCTATTTTCACGACTTTTGTGCGATGGAGTATAGGGCATTGTTACAAAAACGAAACCCGTAAAAAGTCGAAATAGGGAGATACGAGTTTCATGCCCGACAGCGACGAAACGCAGGTTGTTTGAAGATCCCTCTGTGCAGATGGAGGGCGATAATGAGGCTTCGCAACGTTCAGCAAAAGTGACACATTCCTCAGTATTAACATTCCTCACAAACTAATATGTTGAATATGAGCTGATACCATCTCAGGCTGATAAAGCTTCCGAGGGCTCCGCTGATAATCCCCCCGAAGCTTACAAGAAGTGCTCGTAATTAATAAGTCCACAGTAATGAGATATGGAAAGTGTGACGTTGTGCGACGATTAGCACTGACAGGGGGGCAAAATGGTAAGGCTGTTCGTTACCTGTTGCTAAAGCCCCCTTTAACCAGCCCCGCTTATCTTCTTTCTCCACTCTCCAGTAGCAGGTTCACTATTGAATTTATTATAACTCTTTATCATAATCCTGTCCTCCCCTCATATCTCTCTGCTCTGTCCCTTCACATTACAACTCTGTGTTTTATTTAACTTTGAAAGCGTCAAAAGGGATTAACATTTTGCTGTGTTGTTCCTGGTTATCGCTCATTTCTGGGTTTTTGAACTGTGTTTTTGTGTCACTTTATACTTCCCTCCGGAGCAGCTTTGATTTCCTTTTCGCTGTTTTAATTGGTGTCACTGTGTTGTGTTTGTTTTCTCACTGCTCTGGGTTAGCTGTCATTTGGGGGGTTGCTTTGGACCTACAGTACGCCATTCTGTTCCTTCTAAAGGCAGATTTATTTTACACATGGCACAACCCCTGTCAATGAACGTTTGTTTTTTGTTTTCAGAGTGTCACTCTCTCGTCAAAGTGTGAGTCGCTCATTAATTGTGTGCAGGGGCGTCACAAGGTGGGGGAAAGTGGGACTGAGGTACTAGGGTCCAAGGTGGAGGGGCCTTAATTACTTTAGCTATTGAAAAATAGCAGATCTACAAGCTCACAGCACGGCACCAAGTGCCACGCTGCAAGCTTGTAGATCTGCTATTTTTGGAAAAGTCGTGAAAATGTGTGCAAATCTTTGAATTTGTAACATTTGTAACTCAAATTTTGTTTCTGGGGGGTCCCAGGAACGAAATATTTTGAGAAGGGGGTCCGTGGCCAGATACATATCATTTTGGGGGGTCCTTCACATGAAAATAGTTTGAGCCCCACTGACATATAAACACAGGTTTAAAAAAAAAAGAAAAAGAAATATTCCAAAACTTGCACAAATTGTCTTGATTTTTCAAAAATAGCAGATCTGCGAGCTTGTATAGCTGCTATTTTTCAATAGTTAAAGCACAAAATGTGAGTGAATCCTTGTACCCAGGGCCCAGAATTTGGTGCGACGCCCCTGATTGTGTGTGTCTTCTCTGTCGTCTCTCTGCAGGTGGGGAATCTGGGTCTTCTTTTTATGCTTCTGTTTTTCATCTTCGCAGCACTGGGAGTGGAGCTTTTTGGTGACTTGAGTAAGAAAAACACGCACGCACGCACGCACGCATGCATGCGCGCGAGCACACACGTACACACAAGCAGGTTCTTCATTCTTCTTTCTGATGTTTTAATGTAATGTAGTTCCTAATTTGGGAATAATATATTGAACCTTTCAAATGTAGCTTTTAGCTTTCAGATAAATGTAATTCTATTGCAGTGATCATCATCTCATTGCTCTGTTATGCTCTTATTTCATCCCCCCCCATCTCTCTCTCTCTCTCTCTATTATCTGACCGTTTCCCATACAGTGGGTCGGAACCCATTTCTGGGTCGCGGACCCATTTTTATGGGTCACGAGTAAATATCCCTTTTCGTTTCCTGAAGAAATGTGAATTATCATTCCAAACTATAAAAAAAATGATGATCAAATAATCAAAATGTTTCAGAAATACACTTATAAAGGCCTGAAAATAGCAGATCTATTATGTGAGGCATTTTGAGCTAGATCGACTATTTTCACTAGTTTGGGTCCCGGGTAAACATCATTGAGTCTTGGGCTAAAAGGTTTGGGAACCACTGCTACCATCTGACTTCCTATATCATCCCCCTCTCTCTCTCTCTCTCTCTGTCTCTCTCTCTCTCTCTGTCTCTGTCTCTCTCTCTCTCTCTCCGCTGTCCTGTCAGTTTGTGATGAGCTCCATCCATGTGAGGGTTTGGGCCGCTATGCTACGTTCAAGAACTTTGGCATGGCATTCCTGTTGCTGTTCCGGGTTTCCACTGGAGACAACTGGAATGGCATCATGAAGGTGAAGTGACACCGTTCTGAACCCATAGGATTGCGACGCACTGTGAGCTCATAGATTGAGTGCTAATTTAACTCTGAGATTAATTGTCAGAGTTAAATGAACACACCAAAGCTTCCATTTTTAGACCTAATGAGAGTTTGTCTATTTTCACTATTTGTTGTACGACAAAGTATGAAAATATATATATATTTTTTTACAAATGGAACCCTGGTGCAAGGCCAGGTAAAGCAGGGGTCATCGCCATGTTTGCTTGTGGTGAACAGTTTTGTCAAAAAATTACAAAATGAGTTGACAATAATATTACCAGGAACACATACAGAGCCCTGAATGATCATAACAGGTCTGTAACTCTGAGAGTGTACAAACGGACCTTACGGGTGCACTCTCAAAGTTATGGTGGTCCTTGCAAATAAAACATTTGAGAACCACTAGTACTAGTGGACTTGTAACGTGCAATAGTGTCATGAAGTAAATCATTGTCATGCCTGTACACATCGATGACCCCTGCAGGTGAGTTGTTAGTGAAGACATCCCCTTGTCGATCCACTGACCAGCTTCCCATGCCCCCTACAGGACACGTTAAGGGACTGCGCCCAGGACAATGCGGGCACCTGCTACAACACGGTGGTGTCGCCCATCTACTTTGTGTCGTTCGTGCTGACCGCCCAGTTCGTCCTGGTCAACGTGGTCATCGCCGTGCTCATGAAACACCTGGAGGAGAGCAACAAGGAGGCCAAGGTGCTGACCTGCTCCATGTGCCTACAATCACATAACTAATATGGTGAAGCAGCTTTCTGCTTCTACGGGCCGACGGCCTGGAATAAACTCCCATTACACCTACGACAGGCAGCCTCTGTGGACAGCTTTAAAGTACTGCTCAGGACCAATTTCTTCACTCTTGCTTTTAGATTTTAAATCTCTGTGCTGTTATTCATGACCGCACTGTTTTGAGAATGTTTCATTTTCAATGTTGTTTTATGTTTTTACTTCTCTAGTTTATTGTTGATCATTTGTATTTCTTCTGTTAAGCACAGTCCGTGCTTCACTTTTGCTTTGTATAAGCACTTTGAGCTGCCACCTTGAGAAGTGGTACCGGGTTAGAGTTCTCAACGGGCCTGAAAATTAAGGCCCGGCCCTAACTGTCGCTCAACTAACTCTTTGTCGCGTCTCTTTTTCTCCTCCACTCTTTCCTTTTGTTTCGGAGTCTCTGACCTGTTCTTAACCCCGCATCAGCTGGCTGCTGCTGTCTGATTTATGACCCTGTCCTGGATAAGAAGCGCTGATCTGCAAGTTCTAAACAAGTCAGATCGTGATGCAAAGCAGACTTCAGTGGGTTTGTAGATTGAATGCCATTTTGGTGCGCAACACCAGCCTGCTATTATGTATATATCAGCAGCCTGCAGCCAGCATCGCACGCACTGTCTGACCGCAGCTCTCTCTCTCACTCACTCGCTCTGCAGCAGAGCAGAGCCTCTGCTCGTCTGGTGCTAGTGGTGCGCTTGTGGTTGTATAATAAATAAGCGAATGAAACGCCAGTTAGCGCCATGTACTTTATCTTTATTAAATATGAACATTTTTTTTTTTTTGTTTTTTTTTACTCACAGAACCAGAGGCTCGGTCCGACCCGACTAATTAGCATACATTTTGAGCCCGGCTCGGCCCGAATACGTCGGGTCGGGTCGGGTAGGGTCGGGCTCGGGCAGAGTTTGAGAACTCTATACCGGGTATGCAAATAAAAGGTGAATTGATCGTGAAAAGCCGATTTCACGATTAATTAAATCGCCCACGGTACGCTTATCGTTAGGGTTATTTTCATAAACGATAATACCGATTATCGTCCCATCCCCTGTTTAGGAGGAGGCGGAGTTGGAGGCGGAGCTAGAGCTGGAGCTCCGCACAGAGGGCAGTGGCAGCGGGCCCCGCTCGCCCCAGCTCCACCCCATGGCTCTGGGCCTGGAGCGGACCGGCTCGGGGGGCACCGGCTCCCCCTGGAGGTGGGCGGGGGGAGTAGGAGGAGGAGGAGGAGGAGACGAGCGGGAGCTGGAGAGAGGAGGCACCATGGACTCGCCCCGGGCCGACATAACCAGAGACTCGGTGCACATCAGCACGGACCCCTCGCCCTGCCTGGAGACCCCGCTGGAGGTGAGGAGAAGTGTGTGCGTGTGCGTGTGCGTGTGCGTGTGTGCGCGCGCGCGCGCGTGTGTGTGTGTGTGTGTGTGTGTGTGTGTGTGTGTGTGTGTGTGTTTTGTGCTTGAGTAAAACGTATAATCTGCTGTGAATGCGACTCAATTTGTTGATAAAAATGTCCTATGTTGTAGAACGTTACTGATAGGTGACAGTTCTGTGCGCGCAAAGATCTGTTTCCATTGAGTCTCGCTTTAATTTGTACATGCGCGATGCAATCCTCTTCAGTAGAAGAAAATAGGAAGGCAAGGAGCGCTGGTTTGGAGCGCACCGCTACTCCGTGCGGCTGTAGCAGCAGGAGTCGGCACAGGCAGCCTCTCGCAGGTGGGATTTATGGCTTATTTGAAGTGAACCAGCGCCATGGATCTGCCTGACTTAAAAGCACCGTTCAATCACTGTACTCAGTCAGTACTCAGTGGAGTAGCATGCAAGGAGATGTTGAATTTGGGGGGAGGGGAGCCCCCCCCAAATGAACGGCTCTCTACTGTGCGAACCGGATCCCATCGTTCACTTCAAAGAGCCGTTCAAAAGATTCGATTCGTTCGCGAACGTCCCACCTCTATCGCAGTTCTTAATGCTGCGTGCTGGTGGACATTAACCCGTTCATGCCGGTGGACGGCTCACCAAGACAGCAGCACACACAGGCATTGTTTAAGTTTAACCACAAGGACACCAGTTCACCAAGAAAAGACTTCATTCTAAAGACATTTTAAAGCTATACTGTGTAAGTTGCTCAACTAGTGATCGGTAGCGGTATTGCTTTTTTCGGCGGTTTTTCGCCCGGGGTCGCCGCGGACCACCGGAGCGGGCCGCAAAACCACCGTGACCGCCTGCAGCTCGCCGATACACATCCGTAGAGTGGTCTCACGTTCCTATGCGACCAGGCGTTGGGGAGTAACAGGCTAGACTCCAACTGTTGAAGCAAGCTACTTCCTGAAGAGACGGCAAGACGCGCTGTGATTGGCCGGTAGTGTATGATCCGCGCTGTGATTGGCCGGTAGTGTATGATCTGGAGACAACGTATATAGATGACGTAATTTTGCCGCGAAATGCAGCCCCTGTCACTGCTCACTGGCTCAGTAAAAAACAGAAAAGGCTTTCGGGGCTGAAATTAACGGAGTGGGTGTTCTAAAACTTTAGCAATTTAATAGTTAGGACAATTTTAAGATTAGTTTTATTGGAAAAGTTACATAGTATAATTTTAAGGTCAGTCACTAAAGTGAATCGTTAAATGTGACAGAGTGAAGCTTATAAGCCAAGGAACTGTGTCAAAGTCAAGGAGAATATTCGTTGAGTTGCATCTTCATTAACCTATTTAAGAGACTCATTTGATTCATTCACAAGAAGTTAAAAACGCCCTTATACAAAGGGCACAGTGAACTACGGAAATTTTCCTTTTGAGTGGTTCTATTTGGTGTTTTTTTTTATAGCGTACCCCCTGGAGGGAAAATCACCAGCCGCCACTGACACACACACACACACGCACACGCACACGCACACGCACACGCACACACACACACACACACACACACACACACACACACACACACACACACACAGGTTTGCAATTGCTACTTTGTGGGGACATTACACATAGTCTACTATCTTTGTGGGGACATTCCATTCATTTTGAACCCTAACCGTAACCCTAACCCTAACCCTTAACCTAACCCCTAAACACCTTGTGGGGTTAGGGGACCCCTATTATTAATAGGGGACCTATTAATAAGCCCCCACAAGGTTTTTTCCTCTGATTGTACTATCTTTGTGGGGACATGAGGTCCCCACAAAGTAGTAATTCCCTGTCCACACACACACACACACACACACACACACACACACACACACACACACACACACACACACACACACACACACACACACACACACACATACACGTGTGGTCACTCAAATCACGTCTGTGGTCTAGCAGTTTTTGGTCTATTTGCTCAGTTGACCAGGAAATGTCCTGTGAGACATGACAGATGCTTTGAGGTCACTTCCTGTCTCGAGGTCCCCGCAGTGAGAGCAGCCAGACGACCCCTGGTGTCTCCGGTTGTCTTGGTTCCAGGCCAGATGACCCGGTCCATGCCTTACCCCTTATCCATGAACTTCTTTGCCTTTTTTTACTATTTTGAATAACATTTAACCCAATTAGACCGGATATCTGTGTCACCACTTAAACCATTATTTCATGCTTTAACTATTAAAAAATAGCAGATATACAAGCTCACAGCGCGGCCGCGCTTCGAGCTTGTAGATCTGCTATTTTAAAAACTCTTGAAAATGTGTGCAAATCTTTGAATGTATATATTTATATTTTTAAAGCAGACATTTGTAACGCAAATCCGTCTTGTACCTGTGATGCCCGATCCCGATCACGTGATCGGATCGGCCGCCGATATGTTAATTTTTTTAAGATCGGAGATCGGGAAAAAAATATCGAAAAAAATAAAAATAAAAAATAAAAATTCAAAAAAATATTTTCTGGGAGTACTGAAAGTTACAGGTAAGGTGAATGCGATATGAAATGTAAGCTTACCATAATCACAGTAATCCTTAATCATTTTCAATCGAGAAATGAGACAGACACAGCCCTGCAGAGGGGAGGTGATTGTGTCAGACTCTGTGTCCAGCTGGCAGCTGATGCCAATAAGTAGTAATTGGCCCCTTGTCAATGGATCAAAGGAAGGCAATTATGTCTCTCTGCAGTGTCAACTAGCTGCTACAGATGCATACTTTTCAAGCAGACTGGTTAATTGGTTCTTAACTTATTTTGTTTCAACTTTAAAAATGGCCAGTGTTTTACCAGTTTTTATATAGTTGGTTGATTATTTTTGATGCTGTAATGGTCTATTTTATTTTATTTTTTGAGGTATTAAACAGGTTTTAAAAGTCCTTAAATCGTGACTTCACTGCCAAATTTCAAAGGCCACACCAAAGGTCCGCTGCACTATACACTACTCATAAGCTTTGTTTTTAATTTGTTGATTCAGTGCTGCACTAAGTGATAGAATGAATAGAATTTTTTTTCTTAATGCCTTGCCAAAAGATCGGATCGGGAAAGATCGGGATCGAATCGGAAGCAATGATATTTGATCGGTATCGGATCGGGATAAAAAAAAAACCTGATCGGGGCATCCCTACCTGGAACTAAATATTTTTAGATGGGGGTCCATGGTCAAATACATATACCGTATTTTCCGGACTATAAGGCGCACTTAAAAGCCTTTCATTTTCTCAAAAAACTACAGTGCGCCTTATATATGGATCATTCATTGACATTGACATTCCCTTTAGCACAGCTCCATCTGTTGGATGCATAACGCAATGGTAGCGTCTATTATGTGCGCCTTATAGTCCGGTGCGCCTTATATATGAAAACAGTTCGAAAATAGACCATTCATTGACAGTGCGCCTTATAGTCCAGTGCGCCTTATAGTCCGGAAAATACGGTAATTCAAGGGGATCTTTGACATGAAAAGGTTTGAGAACCACTGACAGAGACACATAGGTTTATCTAGAAGACTTTTCTTTTCAGTCTAAATGGGTTAAAATACTTCAAATATCCGCCAATCTACATTGAAACGTTGTGAGCTTGTAGATCATTTGAAATATTAAAAAAAGTTTTTCAAAATAGTAAAAATTGGCAAAAACTTTTAGGGATAAGAGGACGAAAATAGAGTCCCTGGTGTCTCTGGTTGTCATGGTTCCAGTCCAGAACATCAGTGTGCCCTCTGGCACCTCACTGAGGGGACACGGACACATCATCTCCAATGCACTGTCAACTCCTCCGAGTGAATTCAACTCTATGAGAGTTAACAAGATTTTTCTGTGTATAGCCCCTACAATAACAAGGCAATAACTGTAGCCCGTCAGGATCGTTTGCTCGCGCGCGCGTGTGTGTGTGTGTGTGTGTGTGTGTGTGTGTGTGTGTGTGTGTGTGTGTGTGTGTGTGTGTGTGTGTGTGTGTGTGTGTGTGTGTGTGTGTGTGTGTGTGTGTGATATGTTTTTGGAGCTGTGTGGAACACAAGCTCCCCTATACGTGGCCGTGTGTGTAGGTATGTGGGTGGGTGGGTGGGTCTGTGGGTCTGTATGTAGCCTGTATGTAGTAACCCTGGGTGACCAGAGAGGTGCTGTTGAGTCTAGCCTGCCCTGAGCATCAACTGCAATACACACACACACACACACACACACACACACACACACACACACACACACACACAGCTCCACTTCGAACAGAGGTTCGATTTTTTAGTTTTTTGGTATCTGTCTGTGTGTGGGTGCATTTGTGTATTTGTATCTGTCTGTGCGTGGGTGTTTTTGTAGCTCTGCCTGCCTGCCTGCCTGCCTGCCTGCGTTATGTGCTTGCGTGTGTGAAAGAGAGAGAGAGAGGGAGAGAGACGGAGAGAGAGAGAGAGAGAGAGAGAGAGAGAGAGAGAGAGAGAGAGGGAGAGAGAGAGGTCCCATAGCAGAGGACGTGCCAGTCATGAGTAGGTCACAGTGCCATGGGAAAGCCTGCTCCTCAGGGCCGTGTTGTTCACTCCAGCGGGGTTCTATTTCCAGACGGCAGGGATAGGAAACAGAGGCCTTCGCTATGGCTGTGGTCCTCTCAGAGATGTTATCCCCCTCTCTCCCCTCGCGCTCTCCTCTATTAAGCTCCCATCTCCCCCCTCCACTCCCGTGGGAGTTCGGGACAGTGTTGTTGCCAGACATTTGCTTTAGAGCAGGGGTTTTCAAAGTGGGTGACGGGGCACCCTGGGGTGCCGCGTCGGCGGTCCAGGGGTGCCGCGAGATCATTTGATAATAATGTTAGAAATGTATTTGGACATTTAAAAATATATTCAGTATCATTTTAAACTTGATGTACAAAGTTATTTTCAGTCAGTTCTAACCAAAATGGCTATTATCTCGCTTTCCTCGCAACATAATCGCTAAAAATATGCTATAAATATAAGGTGCTGGGAGTGACAATTTGGAATATAATGTAGTAGGGGTGCCTCGGATGAAAAAAAATATTTATAGGGGTGCCCCGAGCCAAAAAAGTTTGGGAACCCCTGCTTTAGAGCAGTGCTTCTCAAACTTTCAAATTTCAAGGTCTCCCCTTATTAACTCTGACAGTGTACAAATGGAACCAAATGAACCCGTTAGGGTTCATTTGGTTCCATTTGTACACAGTCAGAGTTACAGACTTGTATGTGTCCATTTAGACCCCCTAAACTGCCTAAAGGAACCCCCACAGAGTCCCTGGAATCCACTTTGAGAACCACCGCTATAGAGAAACAAGCAGAAGCAAGCCACGGTCTATGAAAAAAAAATCCCAAAAGAAGCGACCAGTTTTACCACTTGGGCCCTATATACATTGACTAGTTGAAAATAGCCGATCTACAAAAAGAATAATAATAATGGGGATCCCAGCCACAAATATTTTCAGATGTTCCGCAGCAGATAAAGACATCCATTAGGAAGCAAGCCCACATAAGCAACTACACCTTAGAAACAAGCCCAAAACAAACCGCAACCAACAATATTTACAAGCGACTTCACAGAAAAACAAGCCCAAAGTAGTTTATAATGAGCAGACTTGGCAAATGCTGGTTCAGGAGTGATGTGGTGTTTTACTGCCCCCCATTGGGCTAGAGTGGTAATGCATGTAAACTTTGGGGTGGATGTCTGCATGGGTCATAAGCTGCAAACACAGGGCTTCGATGCAGCGCATACAACCGTTTTATTTATAACTATTAATTAGACTAATTAACACAATAATTTAATACATGTAATTGTACTTTTTACCCGTTCGTATTTTGCCATCATTATAAAAGTGTATAGTGCACTCGGCCCTTCACAAATAAATACATACATGATACATACCCTACCAGTCAAAAGTTTGGACACATGCAGCTTCTCACACACATTGAATGAGAGCTGTGTCTTTTGACTGGTAGGGTACATACGGTACATACATGCATACATACAGTATATACATGCATGCATACATGCATACATACATACATACATACATACATACATACATACATACATACATACATACATACATACATACATACATACATACAGTTCACAGTTGGCATTACTGTGGTTGTATGTGTTTTATTTTCATAGCCTGATAGTATACATACAGTACTTAGATGTGTTGCTTTGTCTGTTTATGATTTATATACTGTATGTTTGTGCTGGGTTGTGTCCTGAACAACTGTCCCCCCCCCCTCAACCTCTTTATCCATGTGTGTGTGTGTGTGTGTGTGTCTCTCTCCATCTCTCCGTCCTCTCTGCTGTGTGTCCACCTGTGTCCAGAGGAGGGACATGTTTGACTCGGTGTCCCTGGTGATCCAGGGCTCCATGGAAGGAGAGCTGAACCTGATGGACAACCTGTCTGGCTCTATCTGCCACTACTACGCCCTGCCGCCCAAACCCAGAAAGCACAGCACAGACAAGAAGGTATGTGGACACACACACACCAATGCTTCTTCCATTACACCTCCATTACATCAACCCACCCACCTCTTCCACTGCATATCATACAGTGGTGAGAAAAGTACTCTTTTTTTTTCAAGTAAAAGTATCAATACTGCAACATGCAAATCGTCATTGTCGGGTGGAAATAGCCGATCGTGCTTGTAGATCGTCTATTTTGGGCTTTACTTACAACGTACAAATTTGAAACTTGGAGATACAAGGTTTCTGCCCGGCAGTGACGAAATACTCTGTTACAAGTAAATGTCAGAAATGTAGGCTACTTGATTAAAAGTAGCGTACAAAAGTATTGGTATCAAAATGTACTTAAAGTAGGCCTACTCATTATGCAGAATGTCCCATTTCACAAGTTTTCAAATCTTTCGAAAATAGCAGATCTACGAGCTCACGATCCGTCGCGTTGCGGCGCATTGTGAGCCTGTAGATCGTCTTTTTTTTCAATTGGCCAAAATGTGTATAGCGCTGAAGTGGTTAATGTATGACCAGTTGTGAGCTTGTAAATCGGCTTAGATTATAGATTAGGCATTACTGTGTGATTTACAAATCGCAAGAGGCTGCAATTGTGTTGGTTGTGTATGTGTATGTGTATGTGTATGTGTATGTATGTGAATGTGAATGTGAATGTGTATGTGTATGTGTATGTGTATGTGTATGTGTATGTGTATTTGTATGTGTATGCGTGCGTAAAAAAATCTTTTGATCCAGTCTCTGGCCTGGTGTGTTGCAGACATTTTTGCTGCAAAGCTGTCTCCACCAGATTGAAAATATTCGGGCAAGTCATACAAATGTGTAATAACTCTTTTACAACTCTCTTTCTGCTGTACGTCTTGTACTTTTTTTCCCTCCACCAATCCAGCCTGTTGCTTACAGTGCAATCTACATTCTCTCCAAGATATATAAGCTCATAGCCCGCTGCGAGCTTGTAGATCTGCTATTTTGAAAAGTTGTGAAAATGTGTGCAAATCTTTGAATGTATGTATATATATATACAGTATGTATTTGTAGCTAAAAATGTTCTTATGATGGGTCCCTGGAACGAAATATTTTGAGATGGGGGTCCGTGGCCAAATACATATCATTCTGTGGGTCCTTCACATAAAAAAGTTTGAGCACCACTGACATACATAGGTTTTTCAAAAAACGATTTCACAATTTTTTTTAAATAGCAGATCTACAAGCTCGCAGCGTGGCACTTGGTGCCGCGCTGTGAGCTTGCATATCTGCTATTTTTCAATAGTTAAAGCCCAATTTTTTTTGTAATAATGCGTTCCCAGTCTAAATGGGTTAAACCCCCTCCCCTTATGAAGAACATTCATGGGGGTCCCACAGTGAACCCTTGTACCCAGGGCCCAGAATTTGGTGCGACACCCCTGATTGCAGTATTGCTACTTTTTACTTCTAGGTAAAACATGTGAGTACATTTTCCACCACTGCTCCCGTCCCAAGCATGATCTCATAGCGTTGCTCACATCTTCACTCACTTATATTGGGTCATGCTTGACAGCTTTTTGGTCGAGTTCAGCAACCTCAATGACATGGTTTACAGTTGGCTCTGTGTGCTCTAGACTGTTTTATGAGTGTGTGTGTGTGTGTGTGTGTGTGTGTGTGTGTGTGTGTGTGTGTGTGTGTGTGTGTGTGTGTGTGTGTGTGTGTGTGTGTGTGTGTGTGTGTGTGTGTGTGTGTGTGTGTGTGTGTGTGTGCGTGCGTGCGCGTGTGCATGTGCGTGTGTGCGTGAGTCTGTGTGTTTGCTTTCCACAAACAACACACACAATTTTGAGAAACAAAACCACCGTATAAGCAACTTCAGAAAAAGCATTCACATTCTCCTCTCAAGGCAATTTATCACACGTGCACACACGCACACACGCATCCATGCGCACGCACACACACGCATGCGTGACCGCGCTCACACAAAGCTACGCAATACTGTCTCAATCAATAAGCTGTGGATCACTGAATCGCTGAATTATGCAACTGGGTGCCTCTTGTCCTCATTTGGAAGGAAAGTCGTAAGGGCCAATTACATTAGCATTGCAAAAATCTCTTTTAAATGGGCCTAAGACGTTGTTATTACCACAGCTGCAAAAGCCCCCGTCTCCTTCTGGGTCCCATTGTGAGAAGTTAGCAGAAATCTCTTCCAGCGACCACTCTCCACCCTGCCAATTTAGGCCCCCTGCCCCTCTCGACATGGCAGGCCCTGCCGTTTGCCTGTCAGAAAGCATTTCCCCTATTAATTCCCCTGGTTGGTAGAGGGCCAACCAAACAGCAGCTCCTTTTACAGAAGCCAGAAGCGCTCGAGGCTCCTTAAACGCTCCATGACTGAAGCCAAACTCCACAATGTTCTGGAGTTGAGGAGCTCAGCGCTCTGATCTGAATTAGTTAACCAGTGGTCCTTTTAGCTTTAGCTGATTCAGCGCTGCACAGATTGGTAGATTCTATAGAACACATCTTCTTCATGGATGTATGTGTGTGTGTTGCAAACATTTCTAGAAGGTGCTTTAATTTGTTTGTTCTGTTTAGAGCAGTCTTTTCTTATGCGTGTTCAATGTTCATCTGTATGCAGTGTACTTGTCTCTCGACTACAACCCACCTGTTATGTTATATTGTTTGGTCTGTTTGTTCATGATTTTGTTTGTCATGCTAAAACTTTATTTAGTGAACGTTTGACTAAATCTGATGCGTGGTACAGAATAACAATCATATACCTATGGCTGTGAAGTTTGCCAGCAAATCTTTTGAAAATAGCAGATCTACAAGCTCATGATGAATTGTGAGCTTGTAGATCGGCTATTTTCAAATGTCCGAAATGTATCCACCTGTTTCCGCGGGAATTTACTGGAGAAATCTTTGCTCCACACTGCACCACACTTCCGGTTAACAGTAGACATTCAAGCTCACGTCGCGTCGCAGATGCAGCCGTTGTGAGCTTGTAGATCACACTCGGCTGCGGCGCCGGAAGCTCCGTCCAATTTCTGCGCAATGCACTATGGGATGTTGGAAACTTGTGGATATAGGGCTGAAGTGGTTATACCACTTCAGCCTTTGTTCGGCCCTAAGCTTTGCATCTAGTGTACTGGAATGACTGGCCGAGGTGCTAAATGCTTATTAAATTGAATTAATGTAATACAAATGCCAAATATATTGTAAACCCTAAATAATTTCAATAAAGATTATTTTAAAATTAAAGCCTGTTGAAGACACTGTCCTCAATGACAACAAGATGAAGAGCGCAGTACCCGTTGAATCTGCTGTAGAAATAAATCTCCAGAAACAAACACTTGACGTCATGATCCCTGTGAGCTGCTTGTACTATACGCGACGACGGGTAAAATTACACTCCCTAGGTGTGCTATAATGTCAACATACATACTGTACCATGGTCCAATTCCCTCATGAAGAAATAATGTTTTGAGAGGGATACATATAAAAGAGGTTCCTTTTATATGTTGTTGTTGTGTTGTGTTTTTGTATATTTTGTTTATTTGTCACTGTCAACTGTGTGCGTGTGTGTTCTCTCAGCTCACCGCGGCTTGTCTCTTCCTTGCCTAGATCCCTCTAGCGGAGGTGGAAGTTCTGTCTCTGGCCTCGGAGAAATCTTGGTCGTTCGCTCTCACCGACGACCCGGCTCCTGATGATTTTAACCCTCTCTTTCTAACCAGACTGGAATGCAATGTACTGACAGCTCTTCTTTCTTTACCTCCATCTGTCTTTCCCTCCTCCTCTCCTCCTTGGCAGTTATGCTGTATCTTATAGTGTTTCCGTTCCAGGGTGACTTTCAAATCCACGTAAAACTCCTCTCTACCTTACCTTGCCGCCCAGTGGGGCACAACAGCTGGCAATCAGGCTTAGCCACACAAACCCGAGCATCCCTATTGTGGGAATGTCATAATAGGTGAACGTTATGATGAAAATATGCAATTGAAGAATATGTACTTATTTGAATATTGTTAAACATCAAAATAAGAAGCTGAGAAACAGCCTGTCAAGAGATCAGCTCTATCCATACATTCACACACTCACATACCGACGGCAGAGGAAACCATGCAAGTCAGGCACCAACTCATCGGTAGTAGTTTGGGGTTCCGTGTCTTGCTTGACAATACAGTAACTCAGGGGACTCAACCTTCTGTTTCCCAAGCGGCCACTCCAACCCCTGAGCCACTGTCACCCGTAACTAGTATTTTATGATCCTAAAGCTACTGTTTGTAATATTGAGTGGATTCTTCAACATGTAATCTAGATTAGATTAGATTATTAGTATTTCTATATTTCAGTATCCACTTTTACTTGAGTGAAACATTTGAGTACTTTTTCCACCACTGAGTGCAGTGACAGATATCGCCCTCCCCACCTGACTCGTCATTGGATCGCCCATCCAAGCCAGAGGCACCATGGAGGATTCAAGAAGGTGGTGGGCAGGAAGTAGGAACCTTATCCCAGCCACCCATACAATAGATATTTATCTCATAGATCAGGGGTCTTCAATGTTTTCATATAGTTTCATCATGTATTTTGCATTCATGTCAATTTGTGTTTTCAGATATTTAACCACTTGAACTGTCAATAGTTAAAACACTTGACCTTTCACTCTGCACTTAGTCTGCTCTTTTCCCCCTCTACACCAAAGCTCTTTGCCGAAAATAGCCGATCTACAAGCTTGTAGATCTGCTATTTTTGGCTAAAGTTCTCAGAATATGGATGCTAGGGTTTAAGTGGTTAATATAAAAAAGGAGAACAAAAATGTTTCTATCACACAAAGATTTGGAGGACCCCCTGTAATAACTCTGTTGACCCCCTAGGGGTCCTGGACCCCCTGTTGAAGACTCCTGCCATAGATTAATATTCAGACCGGGCGGTGAGTCTGTGATCGAATAGACTATGGCAAAAGGGCAAGGTGAGTCTCTCCATTATTCCACTCCTATTTACTCTCCCGTAATGTCTTGGTCATTGAAGAAGAGGACACCGCTACCCTGAACAGCCTTGTTCTCCATGATCAAAGTCACCCGGGACGAGGGAGCGCTGATGATTAACATTCAATTTGGCTCATTAGTGTTCAGATCACCTCCCTGTGGCTCCCCAGTCTTTCACCGTGTAATTCATCACGCACAGACAAACCCTGCGCATTAATTTAACACTTTTACTATGCCAGTGTGAGGGCATTGATCAGTGGGATGATTCCATGTATTATCAGTCCAGGCGAAAGCCTATGCCTCCTAGTTCCATCAAGCAGGGGCCACCCGGAGCCAATTGTACACACATTAAATCAACGTTAAGTGGGTCTCGCCGCCAGGGATATCAAATGGAACGCGTGATTAGACAGAGGAGCCCATGTGGAGTTGAAAGCCCTTGAAGAATCTCTCTCTCAATCTCTCTCTCCCTTTCTTCATTCCACCTTTCCAGCTTGGTGTACTGTGTGTTAACGTTCCTGTCCAGTCCAGTAGAGTAGAGCACCTGCTACGTTGTGCAGTCCTCTCTATCTCTCTTTCCTTCTTAATTTCTATACTTTACTCTCTAATGGTCTCTATACTGTACCTCACACTCACACTACCTATCTCTCTCTCCTTTTTAACTTCTTCCAATGTGCTTTGTGTGTCTGTGTCCAGCCTTCCTCTCTGTCCTTTCCTAAATCTGTCCTCTTTCTCTCTTGGTGTGTTAGTGTCCGTTGTCTTCTAGTGTGACCAGTGTGTTTGTGCTACAGTAGTTCTTGCTCTATTTCCAGTTATTGTGCCCATTTTTGGCAGGTGATTGTGAAGTGCGTGGGAGGTTTGGTTTGCGCAGCGAAATCCTGAGTGTCAATTACGGTTCCAATTATTTCATCCTTTCCAAGAGTCAAACTGATGCTCAGGATTTTTTGCGACGCACCGGTCGTCTGTTCCTTAAGCTACAGGACACTGACCCGTTCCTGGCACACGTCAACAGAACAGATCTAACATGGCGGCTGTCACCGTAGAGCGTAGACCAAAGTTCTGCCGTCTTTGTTGTTTTTACCCCAATGCTATCAGGTTGCACCCTGTTCCACACTGATTTCAATCTAGGCCAGGTCTATTTTCTGTGATCTGTGATCTGTGCCAGCTTCGTGCCAGTTTATGTCCTCCGCCTTGCCCCTCGTCCCTCCCGATGTGCAGACCCTGTCTGTCGCTACATGCTTGCTGATGACTACTGCCTCTGTTTAACGTGTTAAAGACAAAGTGTGTGTGTGTGTGTGTGTGTGCGTGTGTGTGCGTGTGTGTGAGCAGGGGCGTCATTTGGGGCATCAGGCAATGGCCACCCCCCCTAGTGTCCACCTTTCAAATTCAGTTATGTTATATGTGTGTTATATGCATATTGTCCCCAACTAGTTTTTGCCGATTAGGGTTAGGGTTCATCTGATTAAATCGCAATCGATGGCCTTCCAATAAACACGTGACACGTGTTATAATTTAGACAAGCCTTTTATTGTATGCAACCCTGAATGTATCAACCACTTTCAACGTGGCATGCCAATTTGGGGAATGTCATTATAGCTGGTGATTTTCTTTTTTTAATATTTTTTCGCCCCCAAACAACACACTTGGCGACTCGTTGAGAGCTTGTAGATCCACTATTTTTGCTATTTAGAAAACATATCGTCGTTGTCGGGTGGAAACCTTGTATGCCCAAAACCTTCCTTTTTTGTTATTATTTTAAAAACAATTTAAAATTGTGAAAATAGCCGATCTACAAGCACACAACGCCTCGCATCGCGGCTTGTAGATCGGCTATTTTCACTACTTATGTCTGACACTACCACACTTTTAATGATGAAGCAGGGCTTTATTTTATGAAAAAACGTACATATTTTGAAACTTGGAGATACAAGGTTTTCTGCCAGACAGTGACAATATAGAAATGTGGCTATGGCAACTTATTTTTTGCCACCCCCTATTTCTTTATGAAATAACGCCTCTGTGTGTGAGTGAGAGTGAGAGAGTAGCTACCCGACGTTTCAACCGGAGACTGACTCCCCCTCCATCCCTGGCCTCCTTCCCCAGACAGAGCAGCTGGACCCGGGGGAGCCGCTGGAGGACCATCTGCTGAGCGTCAGGAAGTCCACGGTGGGCCGCACACACTCCCTGCCCAACGACAGCTACATGTTCCTGGCCCTGCATCCGTCGTTTGGGCTCCCGGGGGCCACGGCGGCGGGGCAGGCTCAGGGGGGCCAGCAGCACACGGAGGGCCCACGGAGGAGCCATTCAGGTAAGGACCGGACAGGACGTCCGTTTGCTGAATGTTTGGTTCATCCCACCACATAAGGACAGTGGTTTTCAAAGTTTGGACCACCAGGGAGTGCACAGGGCGAGGGGCAATATATAGGCTCTATGCACGCGAGGAGTGGAATGCTATGCAGAATAGACCCAAATTTAGAGTGAACATTTTTAACTCAAATCTTTGCTTCTGGGGGTACCTGGAACAACATATTTTGAGATGGGGGTCCGTGATCAAATCATTTTGGGGGTCCTTGACATGACAAAGTTTGAGAACCACTGATATAGCAACATACGTTTTTTCAGAAAACTGTTTTAGAAGACATTTGTAGAATCGGCCAAAGATTTGAGTTAAAAATGTTCACTCTAAATTTGGGTCTATTCTGCATCTAGCTTAAGGCCAAAAACCGGGGAGCATTCCACTGCTCGCTGCACAGCAGCCATATTGGAAAGAAATTGGTCCCCTTTCTTTCTTTCTTTCCTTCCTTCCTTCCTTCCTTCCTTCCTTCCTTCCTTCCTTCCTTCCTTCCTTCCTTCCTCCCTCCCTTCCTTCCTTCCTTCCTTCCTTCCTTCCTTCACCAATGATAATAATGAAGGCTCTGTTCCATTCTGGTCAAACAGAGTCAGGGTGCTGATATTCTGCAGGTTGGCATGTTGAATGCATGCATGTTGGATTAATTGACAAAAAAATGATATATCAGTATGTTAACATATGTCCTTGTGTTTGTGGACAGGCTCCAGGAGCTCGCTGCGTTCCCATCCAGAGGTGCGTTCCCATCCAGAGGTGCGTTCCCATCCAGAGGTCTCCCAGCAGCTCTCTGTCCCCGTGGAGCTCTTCAGACCCATCAGCCCCCACAGCCACTCCCAGTCTGAGAGCATACCCCGCCTCCCGCCACCCAGGCGCTCACACACACTCAACCGCACGCTCCGCAGACAGGTACACAACGCACACACACACACACACTCTGCTTTACACTGACACACAGACAGGTATACAACACACATACACACTCAACTGTATTTGGTCCCAGAGGACAGTGAAGTTACAATTTAAGGACTTTGAAAGGCCCTTTTAACACTAAAAGAAAAAGTTAATCAACTAACTATACTATAAAAACTGGTCAAAAATTGGCCAAATTCTCCAATAATATATGAAAGAGGCAACATTTTTGAAAATAGTTGATCTACAAGCACACACGTTGTGAGCTTGTAAATCTACTGAAAATCTACTTCACAATATTGATCTGTGGAACTGAGTCAAACTAAATGTAATGCCTCAACTAAAATATAATTATTTTTGCGGGGGTCACGGCCTGAGAAGGCTGAGAACCACTGGGTTAAGGGATGGCTCTGAAACTGCCCTCTCAGGTCAATGTCATCTATCAGTGTGCATCCGCCTACGGGAGGACCCTTTCCTAATGTTATAGGGAATGCCTTCTATGGGCATGCCTTTTCATACACAATAACCACACTGAAACATTAATGATCCCCTATAGACATCAATTTAGAATTACATTGAGATGGTTTCATTAGGGCTGTCAAAATGACTGAGTTAATTTATGGAGTTAATTGGATTAAGGCTGCACAATTTATGCCTATAGGCAGCAGCTCAAATCCCTTAGCACACCAGGGTGAGAGAGAGAGAGAGAGAGAGAGAGAGAGAGAGAGAGAGAGAGAGAGAGAGAGAGAGAGAGAGAGAGAGAGAGAGAGAGAGAGAGAGAGAGAGAGAGAGAGAGAGAGAGATACATTTATCTTTCCGTTCCCACAAAAATATACAGAGAAAATTGCCATATTTTGGGCATAGTTACAAATGGTAATTAATCAATCCGTGATTAATCTGATTACATTTTGCTGTTGTCCTATTGGACTTGACAGAGGATGGCGAGATTAAGGATTATAAAACGATTCAAAGCACTGTTTAGTAATTACCGTTTGCTGCCAGCAAGAGGCACCATTGTGTCAAACTTCAATACTTAGATACTAGTAGATTAATTGCTTTGACTTAAACACAAAAAAGGGAATAGCAGTGTTGATATCATCACATCGGTGTTGGTGTAAATCTTGCTTTTAATTTAAAAGCTGTCTGTCTTCTCCCTGTTGTGTTTTTTCTGTCACGTTAACGACCAAAGCTGCCCTAATCTTTTTCTCTCCCAGTTCTATCGTTGTCGTAATGTTGACTATGTCTTTTCTCCTTCTTCTGTCTTCCCTTCTACCTGTGTGTCCCGATCACCGCCGCCCGTCCTCATCTCACCGCCCTCCGCGTTGAATATTTTTGCCGCCATTTCCGTCGCCGATCCCAGCTCAGTTGGGTGCAAAAGCCACCAGACCCTGAGCTAATGCTCAAACACAGATACTCCTGTTTCTGAAGCAGGGAGACATTCAGACTTTAGCTACTACTGGGCCTTTCAGAAACACTGGACCTCACATTCATCATCCTCTAATAGGCAGACAGAAACAAACATGCACACGCACGCACGCAGGCACACACGCACGCAGGCACGCACGCACGCACGCACGCACACATACACACACAAATACACACACACATACACACACACCGTCCCTATCCTCTCCTCCTCCCTCATGTTCATTTAAATGTCGGTCTGTCAATTGCTAATCATCAGCCACACAGCACATCACATCAACAGTTAACTGCAGCCGTGGCTGCAGGAAGCTGGGTGCAGAGTAGTAACAGTGGTTTTCAACCTGTGGTCGGGACCCCCACAGGGGGTCCCCACATGAATTTGGGGCTGAAAGTTTTGGGACTTTTAAGACCTTTTTAATACCTGTAAAGAAGAAGAAAAGAAATTAGAAAAGACCCGTACTGCATCAAAAGTAATCGACAAACTAAAAATGGGTGTCAAACATTGTAAAATAATAATACCTTATGGCTGATCTTGTTAACTTGTAGATCGGCTATTTTCACAATATTTATCTGTGGAACCGTCAAACTGAATGTAATGCCTCCACTCCTACAATTCCATGTGCTTGTCAAGGTGTTGGGTCCCCAGTTAAAAAAAATATATATTATTATTTTGTGGGGGTCATGGCCTGAAAAGGTTGAAAACCACTTCAGTAGAAAACAGACAGGTCATTTCACCTGAACGCAGGTAGTGTTGGTGGATTCTAACAGCTTTACTCCACCTACAGTATATGCCATCATTTCTCGTTTACAAACAACAGGAGCTACCTATTAGAACACTGCATCACTTCCATACAGTGCACTTATTACACATATCGTCATTTTCAGGTGGAAACCTTGTATGTCCAAAAGCATTCCTTTTCAGGAAATGGGACAACAATTTTTAGAAATAGTGAAAGCTCACAATTTGCTTGACACTCTTAAGTATAGGGCTTTCGTTTACGGGGGAATTGGGGAAACATAAAAAGTTGAAATATGGAGATACAAGGATTCTGCCCGACGGCAACGATATAATAAGACTCAGGGGATTACAGCAGAACGTCAAGTTCTGTCCATAATTATGACTATTTGGCCATTTTATACAAACATGGTCATACAGAACACTTGTTATGTTATTTTTTTATTTTGTTTTATTGATTGATTGAAGTATTTATCAGAAGATTGCATAGTGAAAGGTACAGTTTCATGACAGTACAGTTCACTGGTTCAAGGTCAACTTAAAGGAGATCCAAGAAAGCCTTTCAGCTTATTTAGGCCTACATAGGAAACCTTTTTGTATCTCATACCGGTATAACACTGAATGACAGACAGATAGAACACAGTACTATGGAAGGGAATAGCTGTCATAATAATTTAGAAATGGAGAGCGAAAGGACAGGATAGTTAAAATAAATAAAAAAGTGCTGTTATAAACTCACTTCTTGTATGTTGACTGTACACTTACAGTATTCTGTGCAACATTTGCAGTGGACAGGTCTGGCATGGCTATACTGTCCTTGTCCACTGGGTGTCAGTATCACTACATCATTCATAATCTCACAGGGAACTCATGATTCTGGATGTTGATTCAAATGCTGCTTCCCAAAACTCACTCGTCATGGCCTCTTGTTTTTTCTTTCTCTCACCTCTATAAATGTCCTATTTATTGGGATCATAATTTACAATTTATCACAAGTTCATAAATGATTTGTGACTGCTGTTAATGTCCTTTCTGATCCGTGATCATGTACGAAAGTGGGATTAAGAGACCAAGCCATTTGAGTTCATTGGGACATTTTAGGAGGTTATTATGTCAACCATTGTGCTTACTAACCCTTCCTTTCCTATAGCTGCATAATGTGTGCCACCTTCTGCCCATTCCCCTTATACTGGCCTCAAAGCAAAGTGGTGTGTGCACGAGTATTGAAAAGACGCGTCATCCAGAAAGGGATGCAGTGTTTCCACACGCCACTGACAGGCCACAGAGATGTGGGTGAATGGGCAGAGGTCATTGTACAGGCTCAGGGCGCAGTGTGCCAGCCTCTTCTCCTAAAGCAGTGTCCCTCTGTCCTGTGGATAATCATGTATGGTCTATTGGTCTAGTCCAGTGGTTCTCAAATGGTGTGCTGAGCAGTATTGGAAAAGGCTCTAAAAAATGTACTTAAAATGCCACCCTTTCACCACTAGAGGGTGCCCAGAGTGCCATAGACAATCCCATAGAGATATGCTGGTATATACAGAAGCCCTGCAGCCATGACTTGCCTGAACACTTTCCTTTGTGCATGTACAGGAAGAGGATGAAGTTAGCTTGAAGTTAGCTATTGGCTACCAAGCATTTTAAAAGCCTTATTTTCGTCAACTTAGCCATGATTAAACCTTGCACACCTCATGCATGGGAAAAAAACAGAGAAGAATGAGCTCTAAAAAATCCAATGCAATCCTGGATTGCATTGGAGTGGATTTGTGCAGTTTGTTCACAGCTTTCAAACAAAAAAATCCGATTGGAAATCAGGCATTCTTGAGATAATAGCCATTTGTTTTACATGTTATGTAAACAAACATGGCCGCCCTGTATGTTAGATGGGGTTGTATGGGGGTGGAACATGCAAAATCGCGATTGAAATCATGTTCACTAGATTTGATGGGATCCAAAAAAAAAAATTTAAAAAAAAGTTTTTTAAATTTTTTTTTTTTTTTTTTTTTTAATCACGAGATATCTCGTGATTGGCACTATGGGATGCGATGATATATCCCGAGATATCTCGTGATTGGCACTCATTGAGTTAAGTAATACTGCAATGTAGAAATGCTCTGTTACGAGTGAAAGTCCGGTACTCAGAAGTCAAAATGTACTTCAGTAAAGGAACAACGGTATTGGCATGGCAACAAAATATACTTTACCAAAGGACCAAAGGTAAACGTACTTAACATGCACAATGTCCTACGTATGTCAGACGTTTTCAAAAGTCTAAAATGTTTAGAAAGCGACCCTTTGTGAGCTTGTAGAAGATAGGGCTAAAGTGGTTCATGTATGTTTTGTAATAATAATCAAAAGCAAAAAAGTAAGTAAGTTTTCAAATCATTGTAGTCGAGTAAAATGTACAATATTTGCCTCTGAGATGTAGTGTAGTAAAAATACAAGAATTGAAAATTTGAAGTACCCCCCAGTAAAGTAAAAGTATAAAGTTACCTCAAAACTGTATCCAAGTAAGTACAGTAATTGAGTAAATCTTCTTAGTACTGTACAGTGTACTTAGGTACACTGGGACAAGTCCAGATATGCCTTTGGCAACCAAACTTATGCGAAATATACAACTGTTAAGCACTTTCAACCTGGCATTTCTATTTTGGGTGAATATGTTTGTCATACTGTGTAGCCTTTTCATTTATATAAAAGTTATTTTTGATATAATATGTCACTGGTATATATTTTAACCATTACACATATTGTTTATTAGTTGTTGTTTTTTCAAGGGTCTATCTCCAGCTCTCAAACTAATACAGACACAGAGTACCAGAAATGTATTAATAGATTTCAAGTTAATGCATACCGTTTCTGACAACCTTATTGTTGTTACTTTCCTAAATATACTTGGTGCTAGGATTCAGTTTGGAGCACTATTTCTGTGGATTTATAATCTGGAAATCTTTCAGCTCTAACAGACAATAGACAGAAGAAGTAATGACAACGGCGTTACCAGAGCCAGAGGTGTCACAAAAAAGACTATTTTGCAAATATTTCAAAATAGCAAATCTGCAGGCTCACAAATACAGATGTACCTTGGGATTTTGACTTGCCCTTTGGTGTGCCACCGATGAGAACGACTGGTTTAGTCCATTCTACCATGTGTGATGTCCGACTGTGTCCATACAGTAGGGGTCTTCAACAGGGGGTGCGGGACTCAGAGTTACTACAATGGCACCTGCAAATCTTTGTGTGATAGAAACTTTTTTCTTCTTTTTTTATATTAACCACTTGAACCCTAGCATCCATATTCTGAGAACTTTAGCCAAAAATAGCAGATCTACAAGCTCACAGTTGTGAGCTTGTAGATCCGATATTTTCGGCAAAGAGTGTTGGTGTAGAGGGGAAAAAGAGCAGACTAAGTACAGGTTAAATATATGAAAACACAAATTGACATGAATCCAAAATACACAATGATTGTGCTATCAAACGATGAAACTATATAGAATCTATGAAAAGGTTGTGGGGGTCCCTGCTTCATCTCTCTCTCAACTAAGGAGTCCTTGACCTGAAAACGTTGAAGACCCCTGCCATACAGTATGGTGCGCTCACAAAGGACACTGGGGGAACGTGTGCTGGTCAGACTGTGAACTTTGATCCTCCAACGCGGTCATCCTCACCAGGTCACCACCTCATACTAACTAGTCTCCCCCTGTCATCTCCTCCACCCCCCTTCCCCCAACCCCTGCTCCCCGCCTCCATCTCCTCCACCTTCCCTCTCATTCCCTCCTCCTCCGTCCTGCCTCAAACAAACATCCTCCCGCCCAAGGCTGCTGTGTCTACTGACTCTCAGGAGGCCCTGTGTTCAGGAGGAGAGGAAAGCAACGAGGGGCTCCTGAATGTAGCCTGTCTGGGCCTCCCTCCGTCCTCCTCCTCCTCCTCCTCCTCTTCCCCCACCTCCCCCAGCTCCCTCCATCAGCACCCGGCTCTCCGCTTGGTCCCTGCAACCCCGGGCGCCTCCCCCCCGAGACCGCCGCGCCCAGACAGCGTGCACACGCAGCACCCCCGCCGCCACGACCAGCACCGCTGCGCCTCCCACTCCACGCCCTCTTCCGACTCCTCCTCCGACTCCTCCTCCTCGCCCCCTCCCCTCCCGCCGGCACGATCGCACAGACAGGAGGAGGTGGACCAGGAGGTGTCCCTCATCACCGGGGCGGCGCTGGCCGGCAGCGACGACGCCATCGGGGTGGAGGAAGGGCCAGGTTTGGAGCTGGGCGTCGGCGCTGGCGACACAGAGGGCTACCAGGGGCCCCGGCAGGGCCGCAGCCCCTTCCTGAGGCAGCTGAAGAGGTTCCACAGTGCCGACACGCAGGGCCGGAACGCCCTCCTGCCCCGCCCGCGCCCGTCCTCGTGGCTGGACGACCCGCGGCGCCACTCGGTGGAGGTGTGCCCCTCGGCGGAGTCCAGCCCGCAGCGGAGCACCGCCTCCACCTCGTCCGGCTTCGTCTCGCAGGCTGACAGCCTGCAGATCCAGAGCCAGACCCCTCCCACGCAGACCACCCTGTCCTCCCCCCGGCGCAAGAAGAAGATGAGCCCCCCCTGCATCTCCGTGGACCCCCCCGACGGACTGGAAGCACAGCCCGGGCTCCACCACCCGGCCCTGGGGGGTTTGGCCATGTCCCCCGCCCTGCCCAGCCGGGACACCTGCCTGAGGAGGCGAGCCCCCTCCAGCGACTCCAAGGACTCCTTCGACCTGGGGGCGGGGGAGGGCGTGGTGGGCACCGATGGAGGATCGCCAAACCCCAACACCAACCCCAAGCTATTGACTCTTCCCAGCTTCTCCTTTGAGAAGACAAGCTCTGAGCACTGAACACTGAAACACGGAGCAAAAGAACAAGTCACACACGTCACTCACACACACACACACACACACACACACGAACACACACACACACACACACACACACACACACACACACACACACACACACACACACACACACACACACACACACACACACACACACACACACACACACACACACACCCCCCGCTGGATGAACGACCCTCCTCGCACACCAAAACGCACACATATACTGTACCACAAGCGCACACACACACACACACACACACACACACACACACGCACGCACGCACACACGCACACACACACACACACACACACACACACACACACACACACACACACACACACACACACACACACACACACACACACACACACACACACACACTCAGACACACTGATGCACTTGGTGTATCCATGGTGGTGATAGTCCTAGTAATAATGCTGTAGAGAGTAAAACATGGTTCAACTACAACAAACAGTAAAAAAAAGAAAAAAGAGAACATCCTTGGTTTCATAAGGAGTGCAGTACTGTAGTAGTGTGACCATCCCTTTGTCTTTGTATTGTTACTGCCAAAAACTACCAGAACACGAGAAAAGAAGGAGAGAAAGAAAAAACACTAACACGGTGAACTGAAGACGAAACAAACCCGGACTGTTTCTTCTTCTACTGTTCCTGCACGCTGCTGGCTGCAGGTTGACCCTATGACCTCTGAGTGGACATTCAGTGGCGGTGGGATTTTAGGGGGCAGCAGCCCCCCCCTATTGGCCCGCCACCAGAACAACGCTCTGTGTTGCACAGGGTGGACTGCGCCCGGGTGAATGGGCAACAGCGGTACAAAGCAATATGAACGTTTTAGAGACACTATTTTCTTAAATTATTGGGCCATAGTGTTTGTACAGGATGTAGAGAAATTTGTTTTCATTATATTTTTATTTTCCTGTCTTCTTTTTTTTTGTGATTTCTTTCCCCCTGTTTGTTTTGGACAGTTTTTGTTTGTTGTTTTTGTCTTCTTTTTTTTTTTCACTGTAGGATATTTCTAGCTTTCTTGATTTACCAAGGAAAGTGAACATTTTTCAAAGTGCTGAGAACCATGTATTTGTAGGAATAATATATATATTAAAATATATATTAAAAAAAGAAAACAAGTCATTAAACTGAGCTTGGATTTTTAAGCACAAACAGTAGAATGTGGTGTTTGATTGTTGCAGGAAAAGGAATGTCGATTTATTTAGCACATTGAAGCATGTGTTAACCACTTAAAACCTTGTTGGCTGGGGTCCCCCAGTTGCCCACCTTTTTCTGCTTGACTCACAGTATATGAGGGATTGAATGTAGGTGTCTCAGAAGTAATGTTGGAGAACCCAGACCGGTGCCCGCTGGGCAGAACAGTCACCATTGACGTCCAGTTGTGCAATACCCGTTGTATCAGTCTGTGTTGTCAGTACTTTGACGTCAGCATGGCAGACAGACAGCCATGGTGGCGACACTGTTTAATATCAGTGATGTCAGCATGCGCGTCTCCAAATGTGGGAATTGTTTCAGTATGCGGCTGTTACCATGGTGGCGACACTGTTTAGTATCGGTGATGTCAGCATGCAGACAGACGGTCAGACGGTGGATCGCTAAATTAATAATTAGATATAACAATTGTTTCACTTTCAAACATGTTAGGGGTCATTTTAACATCTACTCTGGCTTTAGAGAGTACCCCGGACAGTTTTAAGTTGCTTGATTCAGTACTTAGATGTCTGACATTCATTGTATCTGATGCCCCCTTCCTATACAAACCCATTCAAACTCCATTGTAACAATGTAAGATTCATCGAAAACAATGTCCTTGGTTCTGGTGACTGATATTGTCCCTCTAATACTTGAGGGGATCATGCATTAGAAGGACAATATCAGTCACCAGAATCAAGGGCCGGTGTTTTCAATGAATCTATCGTGATTAAAATGGAGTTTGAATCAAATATCTAAATACTGAATCAAGCAACTTAAAAACTTTCTGTGGTGCTCACAAAAGCCCTGAGTAGACGTTAAAAGGATCCCAAACTTGGTTTGGCTCCTCCCCCTTCTTAGTCCACTTCCTCCCGGGTGCTTCTGTGTTTATTCCAAGCCTCCAGAACCACCACGGTCGAAAGTTGAAGCAGCCTACTGGCCAAAGCTGGAACAGCAGGCGGGGTGAACTACATGCACGAGCATAAGAGCGCGCCGCTGGACGTCGAGTGACGTTCATGATGTAATTGGCCTACGTCTCGACGTCGAAATTGGCAGACTTTTGTTTGCCAATTTTCCCCACAATGCACCTGGATTTGCTTCTTCCGGGTGCTTCAAAACACCACTGAGCACTTGCATTGAAATGAATAGCTGGGGGCGGGGCTGTCCGCTCTCTATATTATATATAACTCTATGGTTTATTCCTTCTAACAACAACACAACATGTTTAGGGCAGTGGTGCTGACAGATTCTGCTCAGAGATTACATGAACAGTGACTGAACTCTATTTTGGTCCATTGGTCATTCATAATGGTATTTTCTTTCAGTCAAAACATTCCCACTGCCCTTTCAGTGTAGTCGACCATTATGAAGCAAACATCAAATAATCAAACATAATTCCAACAGCAGTCGTGTCTTTGCAAAACATACTGGTCCATACGGTAATTCTAATAAACGTTATATTATTATCTTTTATAAACTATCGCTTTAATTTACCCTGCCAATATGACCTTGGAAAATATTATTTCTGTCAACATATAGAATTCATGTTTTTTTTCTTCAAAACACACTTTCTGCTACTACTATTTTGTCAAAACAAATCGGTACACATTATCCCTGGAGTCGTATGATAAAGATGTATCAGTCAGATTTTGCCTATTCCATTCTGATCTGACTTTATGAGCCAACCTGCGGAGAGTAGACAATTTGTCATCTTGTTCAGCTGGACCTATAAAGAAGCTTCTGGCCCGGGAGAACTCCTTTCAAGTCTACACAGACTGCGACACGCCATCATCATCCAGCCTACGACTTGATTGTACAGAAATATTAATATAGGCCTATAAAGATAGATATAAAGATACAGTATATAAAGATAGATGTGTCAGAAAGAGATTTTTGTGATCGTGAAGAGAACAGAGACACAAACTGACAGCATTTTAGTTATCCTCAGAATAGGGAAGTTTGTGGAGAAAAGAATTGCCATGAATAAAGTCATTAAGGATTACCAGGAGTGTAATCTGAGTCCCCAGCAGTTCTTATTTTTTTCGGCACGGGATAAAGCCATGAATATTATGAGTTTTTATAATTGCTTAGTGAATATTTAACCTATAGGAAGAGAACAAAGGGAGCGGGAGAGATAAATGGTGTGCCACTGTCAATGATGACAGAGCTATTTCTTGAAGTTGAAGTAGTACTGTATGTAGCTAACACGGTTTAGGGATGGGAAACAGGAGGTGTGTCAGTGTGTTTGACATTTGAACAGGATGTGGTACCAGAATGAGTGTAGGTATCGTGTCAGGCCTTACGAAAGAGTGCCACTAAGATGCTATTGTTGTTAAGAGTACGGGCACGTGTGACTAAAGAAAAAGAACAAGTACAGTACTGCATTATGTAGGAGAGCATTATGCAGGGTCAGACCAGTGTCCAGGGAAAATCAAGGAGGTAAAGTAAAAAGAGACGAGGGAAATGTCTTATTCATGAAGAGAACGGGAAAGGGCATGACAATATCTATATGGACAAGATCATTCTTATAGCGTTCATTGTGATAGTAATCAATTTGCTGTGGAAATATCAAGGACGTTGTAGAGAATAAAGATGGTGCTGGAAGCAGCCATGAGATTCCTACATGTTGTGGTTGTCACTGGGGAAGATCTGGATAGTATAGGCCTACTCGATATAGTATAGGCGACTCGATCAGACTCAGGGTCTGGGTGATCGATTGGACAATTAGGGACACAGCCTATATTTTGCACAGAGAAGCATCAAATAGCAACAATGTAGGACTAGAAAGAGAACAGTAGGTGGCTGTAATGCACATTCATGTATGCCAACCAGTAACCACCAATAAACCTCAACAGATGAAGAAAGAAGTTTCTGCTCTTTTTCCTAACTTGTTTTGCAGAGTGCACGCAACAACTCAGAAGATGACGTCACACAACTGCACAAGACATTTCAAAACTATTGTGACAACAGCTTTGTTCTTTGAAGACGACACTTATCGACCAACATACTTATACTGTTTGGATAGATGGTTACCAACATAGCAAGCTAGCAGAACAGTGCTAAACCTCGCATCACAAGGCTTTCCAAGACCAGTGCTAGACACTATCATAGCGTCATAATGGAGCTGCACCACAACAGACCGTTTGCGATGGTCTTTCAAAAGGTAAGAAGCTTAAATGATCAGAATTTTCTATTTAGTTGTAGTCAAAATCTATACTGTCTGTACTATTTATCATGTATATGCATACTGTATGTATACGTGTGTGTGTGTGTGTGTGTGTGTGTGTGTGTGTGTGTGTGTGTGTGTGTGTGTGTGTGTGTGTGTGTGTGTGTGTGTGTGTGTGTGTGTGTGTGTGTGTGTGTGTGTGTGTGCGCGTGCGTGCGCATCTATCATTAGCTATATGCTTCATAATTATGCACCATGCTCTGTCTGTAGTGATAGTAACAGTTTTTTAAGCTTGACAAAACTTTTGAGCAAAACTTTTGCGGTAACAGAAGTATAGTAGCACAGTAGGTTTTAGTGGTTGTGCCAATTATAGTCCATATTTTTCCATGAATGAATAACCTGCAGGATGCATCATATTCTCCCCATCTTAAACACACATTGCTACTTGAAATTCGAGTTCCGTTGGAACAAAAACTAAAAATAGATCCTCCTTACAGGTACCACAAATAGTCAGCATCAAGCCTACGCTGTAATGGCTGCTCTACAAACAGACAACCAGCAGTGTGCTGTGTCTTCCTGACTGTGTCTGTCATGCAGTAGCATGGCAAAGCAAACCTCCAGAGACTGCCAGTCACTTCTCTAAGAATAGCTGTTAACATGCCATCATACTGTATGCTAAGACAATGTCACCATGTCAGCACGCACAAAATGGCAAGCTGTGACACGAATAGGGTGGTGTCGAAGAAAACGTCATGTCCTGACTGATTTTAACTGTGTTAGGAGACACAAGGGACATAGCGAGACATGCTTTTAAGCACGTCCTCAAAGCTCCCAACTCTCAGTTAAAGATAAGGCTGCAATTAAGCTGTCATTTTGAAACCCAGGATGAGTTTGTCTTTGATAATGTAGAGAGCAGTTGAGTAATGAGTACATTTCATTCCCACTTTATTAGCCTTTAAACCCAATAGTTGTTGACCTTAGTTGACCTCTCTCTCTCTCTCTCTCTGGCGCACGTGTGTGGAGAGAGAGAGAGAGAGAGAGAGAGAGAGAGAGAGAGAGAGAGAGAGAGAGATATATGATTTGGCATGGATGAAAGCCAATGAGAATGGCTCCTTAGATAATGGGTCTGCAAAAGCACTGGTGCCACTAAGCGGTTGGCAATGCCGCTCAGTGTACCATCATCATCTATTAATAGTAGCAGTACAGTTTCATAGCAAACTCATGATGTCAAATTGAGGACATTACGTAAGCATCGAGTCTTCCAAAACTTGTGGGAGCATTGTTGTTTGTCTCTTTAGGGGCATTCATGAATTATTCAGGGCTGTGTACTGTACGTGGTGTGTGGTCCTGGCTGCTTGCGGCTGTGTGCGGCAACGCTCTCGGCTCTTCCTCAGTACTGTACACATGGGAGGCAGTGCTATCTCACCTGCCTTCCTGTTGTCTTCTCCCCTTGTCTCCGTTCTTCTTCACATCGCCTCTTTCCACAGGCTCACACCCCCGTACAGAGTCGTCTTTCTTGCACCACCCGCTGTGGACGACAGATGGATAAGATGGGCTCTTGGGACGGCGTTGCGCTCCACTCCAAGGCCACATCACTGCATGTGAGAAGAGAAACGCACAAGAAAGATTATTCACTGTGCCCTCAAAAAGTTTTTTTGTAGCAGAGGAACTCTTGTTACTGCGGTAGATGACAATGACTCAGGAAGAAAAGCGAATAATTTGCTGGCAAAATGACATAATGTAAATCTTATTTTATTAAGGGCGTGTATGTAGGTTTGTTTAAATGTATATTTTGTAGGTTTCGTGTCATTTGAAAATACATTTTCACAATATTTACAATTACATAATGCATCAATGCAAATGTCAAATGATGTAACCACATAAAATATTGCATATTTTATCCACTTGAAGTGAATTAGAGTAATAGCTTTTATTTTAACCCATTCAGGCCGGGTACACATTTTAGTGTATGGGAGGGGCTTACAGTACATGTACAGTATGTAGCAACATATTTGTTTTTGTAGGCTAATTTCTGATTGGATTAAAATACCAAACATAATAGCATTATCTCTAGATGACATATCTCTTTTGACAGTTTTGTTTCCCGTTTTTATTAATACTTTTTAAGTCAATGGGAGCCCAACTTTCAACAGCTGTAAAAAAAAATCTCCTAGGAATTTTGAATTTCAATCTTTGTTAGATGTGTTACTATACACCTTTACACACACATTGGTGAAGACATGTCTTGGTAAGGAATTTATTCCCAGATTTGACATTATTCTGATAATATTCTCTGACTAGGGCAGAAATGTCCCCACAAGTATATTACAATAGATTTTGACACAAAATAGATGGTTAAAATTGAGGTATGCCTGATTCAATGACATCTCAGTGGCCTTGTGGTTAGAGTGTCTGCCCTGATACTGGGAGGTCAGGATTTGATTCCCTGGCTGGGTCACATCAATTGAACTCAGCATCAAGGGTTGGATTAGGGTAAAGTCCCTGTGATAACTAAACTGAGTGTGATTTATGGGACATATTTCAGGAAAGAAATGTCATTCGCAATGCTTTCTGGGAGTGTAGTTTCTGCCATTTTGAAAATAATGATGTACACAGTCTTGTACCCTTCCCTTTTTTTCAGCTTTCTAATTAATCGTTTTTTTTTTATAAAGCCGGGGTGGCTTTGTCAGAGGCTTAAAAGACGTTTAAATAAATACATTATGAAATGTCTATGGAAGAAATGCATGGGGAAATCGCTTCCAACACCGGAGTGAGGACGGGGTGGGGCTTAAACTGCGAGTCTGCGACGCTCTATAAGCACAGTTGCCAACCCCTGCAAAAATGAGGACTTCAACACCAAATGCACCAAAATGATAAACACAAAACACAAATACAGATTAACGCATACATAATCCCCATACTTCTATTCACCTAATTTTGATTATTTTCATTCATCATTAATATATTGCTGATTCTACTTTCATTTCACAGTATGATGTAGGTCTATAATTGTTATTTCATTTTAACTGATCAACTATATTCACAATTATAGCAAAGCAATCCTTCTACACATTGTCTGTCTGTCTCAATAATATGCACTCCTCGATGGGCTGCTCTTCACATTATGATGCTCCTACTTGTCATGCACACACCAGTTACAGTTACTTTCCCCATAATAAACCACCACACTCATATTTTGGAGCATATATCTTCAAACGGGTAAGGTTTAGTACAGTAGGTTAAGATGAGGGAATCAGGAACTAGTTTTCAAATAATCGTTATAAAAGTATAATATTTGTCTCTGAGATGTAGTGGGGTAAAAGTATAATATTTGTCTCTGAGATGTAGTGGAGTAGTAAATCTGAGTTGCTTTAATCTACACCTGGCAGTTGCACTAACCGCTTGTCAAAGGGCATGGGCAGGCCTTATATTATATGGAACGCTAACCGCGTATCCAAAGGGCAGGCAGGCCTTATATGGAGCAGCCAGACATGCAGTTACTCATGTCCAGGGGTCATCAACATGTGTTTCTGGGAAGACTTGGTTTTGTCTGTGAAAAATATCTTTTTACACATTTTCTTTTTGTCTCAATGACTGAATGTCAGCCTCCAGGTTGTCTTCATAATGCTGTATGTATGACAGGTATTTACTATGACACTATGGCACATTGATTATGAGTCCACTATAGTACTGGATCTATGACAGGTATTTACTATGACACTATGGCACATTGATTACGAGTCCACTATAGTACTGGATCTATGACAGGTATTTACTATGACACTATGGCACAATGATTATGAGTCCACTATAGTACTGTATCTATGACAGGTATTTACTATGACACTATGGCACATTGATTATGAGTCCACTATAGTACTGTATCTATGACAGGTATTTACTATGACACTATGGCACATTGATTATTGAGTCCACCAGTACTAGTGGTTGTCAAATGTTTTATTTGCAAGGACCCCCGTAACATTGAGTGTGAACACATGGGACCAGTTGATTCCATGTGTTCACTCTCAGTGTTACAGACATGTTATGGTCATTCAGGACAGCTCATTATGTGTTCATGCTAATATTATAGTCTTCTAATGTTCAACATGGCGATGACCCCTGCCTATGTCACATATAGGTCTACATTACATTTATACCAAGCAAGCTCCTGGAAGCATGCTCATTGGGCAGCCAGGTGTCAATCAACTCTAGTCAACTTAGCAGGGTCTGAAAGGGGGTGGAACTAAAGAAAAGCAGGAAGGAAGTCAGTCTGACAGTGAGAGAAACAGGTGTAAACAGAGATGTTTATGAATTAAATAATCTGTTAAATGCTTTCAGTGTCACCAAATGAAGATCCAGGGATTAACATCAGTGAGGATATATCAGCATGTGTGTGTGTTTGGAGCTGGGTTTTCTCTCAGTATTTCTACCATAACCAGATTAATAACTACCAGATGAACTGTGGTTGGTCAGCTAACACATTAGCCTGGAGGAGAAGAGAGTGTGGGAGACATTTCAAATGGTTTCTGAGTGAGTATGGACGCTATCTGACAACTGTATTGAACATCTGTTGAAGACAGACAGACAGACAGACAGACAGACAGACAGACAGACAGACAGACAGACACTGGGTTGTCTAGCACTGGTGTGACTGATGGGGAGATGGAGCAGGGACCCCCTACCTCGTAGGGTGGGGGTGGGGCTACAACATATATTGTATATTCATTTATAAAATTGTGTTTCACGTGTATAAACATACCATGCTATTGTGCATTCAATACTAAACTATTAAAACCAGTAAGACTCCCTAATCGGGAGATAAGCGACCGTAGGTGGCTTATCTCCACAAATAGGGCAAAAATGTGTTTTTCCAAAGTCTTCCTGATCCATGTTGATGACATGAGTGTAGACATGCTGTGTAGTGATATTTGTGATTTTAGGGCAAAAACTGTAGGAGCAGTGTCCAAAAATGTGTTTTAAAAATCGGCCTGAAGGTGGCGCTAGAATAGGGCCATGTGAGAAATGAGGGGTGGGGTCTCCGCGTTGCCTTGGCGGACGAATAGGTACCGGCCCCGGCTCTCCCGGACGCTCCTAGGCCGAGTTACGGCATTTTATGTGCGCTGCAGTGGCAGGGGGTCCTCCACTGGGGGCGCCACCACTTTTGCATCCGTTCTGGAGCACCAGGAGTGGGTGGTCCCCGGGAATTCCCCGTGAGCAGCCCCGTTGGGGTGGTCATTTGGTCATTTTTGCACATTTGGTCATTTTTTACATCTGGGGGTCCCCCAGGGACCCCCAGGTCCCTGGGGCTCCGGGGGTCCTTGGAGGTTGTAGTTTGGCAGGCAAGGAGTGTGTGTGTAAAATCTGGCATGGATCGGGTCAACGGGTGCGGAGATATAAGCAGGGAAAAAGTGTGACGTGTGACGTGTGAGCACATTTGGTCATTTTTTACATCTGGGGGTCCCCCAGGGACCTGGGGGTCCCTGGGGCTCCGGGGGTCCTTGGAGGTTGTAGTTTAGCAGTCAAGGAGTGTGTGTGCAAAATGTGGCATGGATGGGGGCAACGGTTGTGGAGATCTGAGGCTGAGCAGGGCAAAAGTGTGACGTGTGACGTGTGACTCACTCACTCACTCACAGACAGCCGGTGGAGGTTTTGGTAGTAAATGCGACCTACGGTCGCAATAATAGATTCATGCTTTTATTTTAAACATGCATGTACAAGTGGCCGTACCACTGCCTTTTTATAAACACACCTTATTTAACTGAGAACCAAGGTCAATACTATCAAATATCACTAACAATCTGCCAATTGCACAATAATCATGTATAGAAGTATACACATTTTTTTAATATTTAAAGACAAATTACGTACGTGTTGTTTTTTTTATTCTTTTAAATAAAAATGATACCGGCCAATAAAAGTTTCCATTTTCGGGGACCCCCTGCAGTATCCACGCGGACCCCCTAGGGGTCGCAGACCCCCTGTGGAAGACCTCTGGTCTAGCACAAGGGTTCCCAAGCCTTGTCTGTCTGCGACCTCCCCAAAATAATCATATTTGAACTGGGGAGATGGTTTGGACATGTACAGAGGAGGGACAGTGAGATGGTTTGGACATGTACAGAGGAGGGACAGTGAGATGGTTTGGACATGTACAGAGGAGGGACAGTGTACAGAGGAGGGATAGTGAGATGGTTTGGACATGTACAGAGGAGGGACAGTGAGATGGTTTGGACATGTACAGAGGAGGGATAGTGAGATGGTTTGGACATGTACAGAGGAGGGACAGTGAGATGGTTTGGACATGTACAGAGAAGGGATAGTGAGATGGTTTGGACATGTACAGAGGAGGGACAGTGAGATGGTTTGGACATGTACAGAGGAGGGATAGTGAGATGGTTTGGACATGTACAGAGGAGGGATAGTGAGATGGTTTGGACATGTACAGAGGAGAGACAGTGAGATGGTTTGGACATGTTCAGAGGAGGGATAGTGAGATGGTTTGGACATGTACAGAGGAGGGACAGTGAGATGGTTTGGACATGTACAGAGGAGGGACAGTGTACAGAGGAGGGATAGTGAGATGGTTTGGACATGTACAGAGGAGGGACAGTGAGATGGTTTGGACATGTATAGAGGAGGGACAGTGAGATGGTTTGGACATGTACAGAGGAGGGATAGTGAGATGGTTTGGACATGTACAGAGGAGGGACAGTGAGATGGTTTGGACATGTACAGAGGAGGGACAGTGAGATGGTTTGGACATGTACAGAGGAGGGATAGTGAGTAAATCGGTAGAAGGATGCTGAGGTTGGAACTGCCAGGCAGGAGATTTACAATGGAACAAAATGAGCCGAGTGCTTCAGAGATTTAGCAGCGGGGAATGTCCTCTTACAGTACATCCTTGTAACCAAGGGAACCAATCACCGCAGGCACATATACTGTATCTCATCAGGCTCAGTGTAAGCAAAATCACACCATTATACATAGTAGATACAGTATGTGTTTTACAAAGTTCATAATGCCCACCTATAAACCTACACATTAAAAACATATAGCGCAAATAACATTACTCATAATTTCAATATGTAGTAGAACAAATAATTCACCTCTTTACAAAAATGGTTTAACATCCATTTCCTCATTTAGACCTGGATATACCATGGCATCCAGTATATTTCTCTCTGCAGTAACCTCTGTAATATGTTGCCACCACTAGCTGTTTGTTCAACTTGTTCAATGCCCTCTACTTTAAGGAGGCTGTCATTGTCATTGTGGACACTATGGAAATAACGTGCCATAGGATAATCTTCGTTATTTGTTCTAATGGCATATTTATGTTCAGCCACTCTGTCTTTTAACCTCCTCTTTGTCCGCCCTATATAAAAACAGCCACAAGTGCAGGTAAGGCTATGTATTAGACCAGGGGATAGTACTGATATTTTCACAAATTGGTAGCCTACCACCCAAGGTGACCGTACGTGTTTTATATTTTTGTCTTCCTACATGTCTCTAGTTTATATTTTGGTATGATAACCCTTTCTGAGAAGTAGCTTAATTGATGTTATCACCCGCTAGAGTCGGTGTCCCTAACTTTACATTACAGGGACAAAAAGGTTAAAAAATAATCAGCTTTATGTAGCATATGAGGTGTCAAACTAGGGTTTTTTCTTGGTGAAAAGTGATGACTCATCACTTTTCATCCCTTTTTCAAACCACTAAACCGTCGTTTTTAGCGCAAGGAATGTTTTTCGTGCAAAACGGATGCTTGCAATGGATTCAGCATCATGAAAAAACCCTAGTTTGACCCCTCATATGCTACTTAAAGCAGATTATTTTTTACCTTTTTTTCCCCCTGTAATGTAAAGTTAATGGGACACCGACTCTAACGGGTCAATTAAGCTACTTCTCAGAAAGGGTTATCATACCAAAATATAAACTTTTACGGTCACCTTGTGTGGTACCAAAATTTGTATTATCCCCTGTACTATATGTAGAGTTGCAATTATTAATACACTGTTTGTACTTGTAAGTCTCCATATTTTTAATGTCTTTAAACTCCTTTTGTTGTACAACTGTAAAACAGTGTTTACAGTTAGTTTGTAAACCTTTGTATGTGCCTGTTGGTCTATTAATCCAATGGCCCTCTGTCTTTGCTGGTAGATAACTCTGAGAGAGTTTGGAGCTTTGGGATGTTGAAATGTTTTATTTAGAGAGGGGTCACGTTTGAAAATATCCCAATCGACTGATCTGTTTGATTTGTGAGGACTGCTTGCTGTAAGGCAGAGAGATTTACGATATGGATGTACAGTAGTGAAAGAGGACATGACAGTTATTGTGAGAGAAGAAGAGGCAGAGGACAGGGTGAGATGGAGGCAGATGATTGGCTGTGGCCATCGCTGAAGGGAGACAGTGCATAGTAAATGGCAGCAGGACGCTGATTATGACTTAATGTGAGTGAGTTGTTGAACTTCTTTGAACACAGGCGTACTTTAGAGTTACAATCTGAGTCACTCACAAAGGGCTGTTCTTCACCCAACTTTCCACTGGGGGGCACTAATAACCCTCCCCACCACCCCACAGGCCCTGGTGTGACCGCTCTGGTTGCTCTGTCTGTGGCTGTAGAATGTGATTATTATTCTACAGTTGAAATGAATAGATTATAAATATAACTGTCTATAATAGCTATAGGATAATTATTCTACTGTTGAAATGAATGGATTATAAATATAACTGTCTATAGCTATAGGATCATTATTCTACTACAGTTGAAATGAATGAATTATACATAACTGTCTATAGCTATAGGATAATTATTCTACTGCTGAAATGAATGGATTATAAATATAACTGTCTATAGCTATAGGATCATTATTCTACTGTTGTAAAGGGCAACAGTGAAATGAATGGATTATAAATATCTCCCGATTAGGGAGTCTTACTGGTAAATATCACTGTGTGCATTGGTTAATGACCTATGACCTTTGTGTTTGACCTTCAGTGCGGAGCCATTGTTGAGGAGTGGATCAGGATCCTGACCTTCACCTTCTATACTAGACCAGAGGGTAAGACTAACACCTTCTATACTAGACCAGAGGGTAAGACTAACACCAACACTCTAAAAAGAGTTGCTGAATGCACCTGAGACAAACAGACCATGTACATGCTTAAATTATTGGAGAAATTATAAAGATAATTACTGCACTGCAGGGTGCTCAGGGCATGGGCACAAGGTAATCTGTATTTAGACTATTTTGGTGTGGATCATAGTCTTTCATATTTAATGTTAATTAAAACAGTAAACACTGCGTACCTGCAGCAAGCGACGGCGCAATGCAGACACAGCCATAGCATGCCGAATGTCCAAAGGTTCCCAAACATTTCAGGCCACGACCCCCCAAAGTAATCCTATTTGAACTGGGGATCCCCAAAATAATCCTATTTGAACTGGGGGACTCCAGGATAATGGCATTTTGATTATAGGGATAATATCGTAAATCGCGATTTCTTTGGTCACAATTATTGTGATATGACATTTTCATATCGTCCCATCCCTAGCTTGGACATACATGGTTTGTACAGAGGAGGGACAGTGAGATGGTTTGGACATGTACAGAGGAGGGACAGAGAGATGGTTTGGACATGTACAGAGGAGGGACAGTGAGATGGTTTGGAGTTGGACATGTACAGAGGAGGGATAGTGAGTACATTGGTAGAAGGATACTGAGGTTGGAACTGCCAGGCAGGAGATTTACAATGGAACAAAATGAGCCGAGTGCTTCAGAGGTTTAGCAGCAGGGGATGTCCTCAGATACATCCTTGTGACCAAGGGAACCAATCATCACAGGCCCATATACTGTATCTCATCAGGCTCAGTGTAAGCAAAATAACACCATACATAGTAGATACAGTATGTGTTTTACAAAGTTCATATCGCCCACCTATAAACCTAAACATTATAAACATATAGTGCAAATAACATTACTCATAATTTAAATATGTAGTAGAACAAATAATTCACCTCTTTACAAAAATGGTTTAAAATCCATTTCCTCATTTAGACCTGGATATACCATGGCATCCAGTATATTTCTCTCTGCAGTAACCTCTGTAATCTGTTGCCACCTCTAGCTGTTTGTTCAACTTGTTCAATTCCCTCTACTTTAAGGAGGCTGTCATTGCCATTGTGGACACTATGGAAATGACGTGCCATAGGATAATCTTCGTCATTTGTTCTAATGGCATATTTATGTTTGATCTTCAGTGTGGATCCATTGTTGAGGAGTGGATCAGGATCCTGACCTTCACCTTCTATACTGGACCAGAGGGTAAGACTAACACCTTCTATACTAGACCAGAGGGTAATTAAGACTAACACCAACACTCTAAAAAGAGTTGCTGAATGCACCTGAGACAAACAGACCATGTACATGCTTAAATTATTGGAGAAATGTTAAAGATAATTACTGCACTGCGGTGTGCTCAGGGCATGGGCACAAGGTTATCTGTATTTAGACTATTTTGGTGTATCATATCTTTCATATTTAATGTTAATTAAAACAATAAACACTGCATACCTGCAGCAAGTGACAGCGCAATGCAGACACAGCCAGAGCCATAGCATGCCTAATGTCCAAGGGTTCCCAAACTTTTCAGGCCAAGACCCCCCAAAGTAATCCTATTTGAACTGGGGATCACCAAAATAATCCTATTTGAACTGGGGATCCCCACAGTTCCACAGATAAATATTGTGAAAATATAGAGCTAATAGATTGTCTATTTTCACAATGTAATGTATGCCTATGTCTTAGTTTGGGACTCACTGGGATAGGCAGCACTTGATCCTTGCACATCCACAAAGTAATCCTATGTTTAATCATCTTACTGGATAAAACGGCCAATCTACCCTCCCTGTAACACCACTACATCAGGGGTCTTCACCGGTTTTCAGGTCAAGGACCCCTTAGCTGAGAGAGAGAAGAAGCAGGGACCGCTTAAACCGATAGCGAGCTGAAGCAGGGACGCCCTAGCTGATAGCGAGCTGAAGCAGGGACCCCTAGCTTAGAGTTAGCTGAAGCAGGGACCCCCTAGGCTGGCTTTAGCCAGACTGATGAACGTGGATTCACTAACATGTTCCTCCACAGTATCAGTCTGGACTTCGGCCTATAGGAAGCCAGTATGAGAAATCAGAAAATGACTGGGCCAATCAGTGACTGCGTTTCAGTGATCAGTGAAACGCAGTCACTCCACTACATGTAGTGAATACAAATGAGTTGCACATTAAATGTTGTCATAGATTTCATAGATGGCTTCACAGACTTGATCGCAGTTCTATCATCAGTCTTGTGTAAATTCATGTTCAGGGGCATCACAAGGGGGAGGAAAGTGGGACTGGACAAATGCACTCGGTGCCGCGCTTTGAGCTTGTATATCTGCTATTTTTCAATAGTTAAAGCACACAATAATGCGTAATAATGCGTTCCCAGTCTAACTGGGTTAAACACCCTCCCCCTATGAAGAACATTCATGGGGGGCCCGCAGTGAATGGTTGTACCCAGGGCCCAGAATTTGGTGTGACACATCTGTTCATGTTAATTTGTATTTTCAGATATTTAACCAATACTCAATAATCTGCTGCTCAATAATAAGGTCTACTCCCTTTCCCCTCTGCACCAAAACCTCTTAGCCTTAAATAGCCGATCTACAAGCTCACACGCTTGTAGATCGGCTATTGTCTGTGAATGTTCCCCCCGCAATGTTAATGTTATTTTTAGTTGTATGGTTAATTAAGTGTGCCTGCCATGCAATGGCAAAACACTTATTGTAATCCGCCATACTTAGTTAGTTATATTATTATATAATGTCGCCACAAATACATTTCAGCATGTAATAACTGCCGCACGATTTATGCCACCCACGCAATATATACCTCAAAATGGCACACTTAAAATGTCTTAGAAATTTTCTTTTCGAGTTGGAAATGTTACCCATTACCAGCCAAATTTAAATATGAATGTGTAATTCATATTTAAATCCTTGACTCTTATGCAAACTGTACCGTACTGTCCTGGGTATTATCTAATAATGGAAATATGTGTAATCAGTAAACAAGAAGCACTCTGGTATGGTCAAATAATTTGAAAACAAATAATACAATGTATGTAATAACAGTAAAAATGTATGTAATAACATACAATTTTGGTGAACTTCATAATAATAGATAGATACCTATTTCCTCCAGCAAGGGAAATTTAGTATTTTCAGCCCAACCCAGCTGATTCGCTGCGCACAAGGAGCACATGAGCAATTCACCCTTTGTTAACCTCCTGGTTTGTCCCTGACTGACCAACCAGCAGGCCTTAAAACATAATTTTTGGAGAAATAAAAACATTTAAAAACATGCTGATTCACTATGCTGCCTCTGAGCAGCTCCAGTTGATTGAAACAAAGTTTGAAATTAGAATTGAGCACACAGAATAACAATGAAGCAACTGAATTAACATGGCAGTGGATGGAATGTCCCACTGAATGTCCCACCAAGACACAGCAACCAATGGGTGTGGAGAGGGGCAGGACAATGGGCGGGACTTGACAAAGGGTGAATTAGGGGTTAAGAGTCTTAACCCCTAGTGTTGAAGGGACACATCGACATTGCTACCCTGGCCTGGAATCACACCTGAGACAACCAGGGGCTCTGGTTCCCCAGGCAGGCTCCCTAACCATTCTGCTATGCCGCCCCCAACTCTTTGAGTTTCACTAGTGAGGCACTACTCCTGATCAAGGTCTATTTCTTCATTGTCAGTTTCTTGTCAAATTAGTTTTTGTACCAAGCTGCACAGGCACATCCATATGCTTCACTGCAGTAAATCCCTCTTTTACAACAGAGATGATGCCCTGTACTGCACTGGTTTCCACTTGCTTTGCATCCACAAACTGTAATTTCAAGCATCTGGCCTGAAGAGGTTCTTAAGTTTAAAGCTGGGGGACCAACCTGCCTTCTACCATGTGCCAGCCACAATTGATTGGTGAGGGTAGCTTTGGATACCCTTGTTGATTGTGGGTCCTCATGATGTGCAGAGTCAAGGCATCACTTGTTGGCGGAAATGTATCATGATTGGCTTTCAGTTTTCAAAACAGGCCACAGAAAACTGCATGAATTGATTTGCTGGTTGATTTTGAGTGTGCATACAAACTGCCAATGAGATACTTGGTACTTCATCCTCACCAAAGTTGTGGAGAAGTTGAGGGCTGGAACTATATCCAGGCTCTCTTTTTTTCCTATACTGAACCGACAGTGAGATCATTAAATGCTAACAGACCATTTAGTATCTCACTTGACATTTTGATATCTTTAACTTTTTCATGTATCCACATTTCTTGTCTCAGTTGGTATGCAAACATAAGAATTAACACCAGCACAGCTGTGTCTCTGCAGAGAATGATGCGCCTCTGATAGCCTTGGTTGTTGCATCAGCTGAATGTAGAAGTACAGCTTCTTTATACTTAATATGAAGCCTGCTGTTGAGAAACATCAATCACAGCTACAGATGACACCTTTTCAGGATCCTCAAACCCTCCACTAATACCAATTTCCTGACCATAATTGTGGGCTCGCCTGGAAGGCGAGCACACGTATGTTATCTTCATTATTGTGGGCTCGCCTGGAAGGCGAGCACACGTATGTTATCTTCATTATTTATTAGTGTGGTTGCCCTAACAGGGCAACACACTATAGTTCTAGGGAGACTTTATTTATTCTTTTTTATTTATTTCTAGATAAACTTTTATTTCGGCGCGTTTCACCGCCCACAGTTTTTGCCCCACACACTCACGCCATATGTCAAATCGACCGGCTTCATCGGGAATCGTGTGCTTGTACTTCGCTAAGAGAAAAGTTGTATCGTTTAATTGATATTAATTTATTAGTGAATTAATTTTCCCCATTGACTTGAATGGGAAAATGCAAAAACTCGCATTCAATTATTTTTCTCTCGCAAACCATAGGGGCTACAGTTTCAAAACTTGGAGAGGAGATTCATAATGGTTTCAAAGATTAATTGAAAAATAATTTCGTCAGTCGGCCTCATGGTGGCGCTATAACAGCCCACTTTACGTTTTGGCCTGTAACTCTTGAACCGTAAGTCGGAAAATTAAAATTATTTTTTCCCTGGATTCCTTGGGTCATGGCGCATCTCCCCACATAGGCCACGCCCATTTGCGTCAGGATAGATTTTCCGCCATTTTGAATTTTCTTCAAAACACACTTTTTGCTCCCTTTCCAACATATTTTCTCCAAATGTCACGAGAATCGGTACATAGGATCTCTCGACCCATGCGATGAACATATTCAAGCGATATTTCGATAGTCCATACCGTTCGCCCGTAACAGGCTTCCGAAGTTAGTGGGAGGGAGGCGTTTCACCAAAAATAGCCATAAATTGCGAACAAAACATCCAATCAACACCAAATTTTAACCACAAGTCATGGGTGGGATACTCAAGGAATCCCCAAAAGCATTTCCACTTTGACCCATAGGGGGCGCTACAAATGTGCAAAACGTAACCGTTTCGTGCCAAAATGTGTTTTTCAGGATGAACGACCATCTCAAAACGAAACGCAAACGATCCCGGGAGAGACGTGACAACATAATCGCCTTGCGAAATTTGTGGGAGGAGCCTATTTCTTAAAGACAAGAAACCATATCCTTACATCACGAACGCAGGATCCGACCGATACCTTTTCAACGGCCCCGACGGTATCCGTCCCGACGTCGCCTCCCTCGGACCCCTGCGTTTTCCACAGGGTCCCGGCGACGCGCCCCACTGTTCGCGCCAGGGCGGGTCGGGCAACCACACTCGCAATTTCACAAATTGCACATTTTCTAGTTTATCTATCAGTCAGTATCTCCTCAATATTTTGGCGCGATTCATCTCTTAAACGCTTACACCTTTCAACACCATTCAAATTTTTATGTGTTCAGCTTACTGAGGACACGTGTGCTTGTATTTTTCGTTTTGAAATGTTTTGTAGTATAAATATAAAAAAATAAAAATGTTTAACTTTAAGCACCCAATGCATTTCCAATGGGAATCAAAAGACAGAGTGGAGAGAAGGATAATAGACCCATGTTTATGTTAAGGCGCTGTGGCTGCAGTGTTCACACTTCAGATATGCTATCTATATCATTGCGTTCACACAGGTCTGCTCTCTGATTTGATCCAAATATCTAAGCTTTGTGATGTATATATTCTGAGTTAAAACTACAAATATCTATAAATGTCCCTCTCCACTCTACTGATTGAGACAGCTGTGATTAAAGGCCTGTCTGTCATTGGCTGTTCTGTGGTGCTGCAAAGTAACCAAGTACATTTACTCAAGTATATACAAGTACTTGTACCTACAGTACAATTTTGAGGTACTTTTACTCTACTTTCCATTTTTGTTACATATACTCTACTATAAATACAGCATTTGACAGCCTCAGTTACTTGTTACTTTGCAGATTGTATTATTAATAAAAAACATAGATGGACCACTTAATACTGCTATGAAGTTGATCTACAATGTGCGCACGCACGCACGCGCGCACGCACGCACGCACACACACACACACACACACACACACACACACACACACACACACACACACACACACACACACACACACACACACACACACACACACACACAACTGTTACTGTGTTACTGTGGAGACGTTTGCTTGTATTTGTCTTTGAGACATGTTTTGTAGTGTTTTAGAAATTTTACTTAAAAAGAATAAGGTTTTAGGATACCGGGCAATGGGATTTACAGTATATATCCTAGAACCCGCAGGGACAATCAGCCGTATTAGTGGTTGTTGTTGGTTTTCAGGGAGATATCACAACCAATGCATTTTCAAATCAGATCCACAAACACAATAAAAGTCATGCTACACTCCTCAGTCTGGAGTGGCCACAAAGAAGAACGCCTTGGTTATAGACATAGTGGAGGACAGATGTGATCTGGGATTGTTAACCTACAGTATATGCACTCAATATACACCTCTAGAACACATAGAATATGTACAGTAAGGTTCAGTAGAGTACAGTAAAAGTACAGTAAGGTTCAGTAGAGTACAGTAAAGTACAGTAAGGTACAGAAAGGTACAGTACAGTAAGGTATAGTAGAGTACAGTACAGTACAGTAAGGTACAGTAAAGTACAAAACAATACAGTAAGGTACAGTAGAGTACAGTAAAGTACAGTAGAGTACAGTAAAGTACAATAAAGTACAGTAAAGTACAATAAAGTACAGTAAGGTACAGTGGAGTACAGTAAAGTACAGTACAGTACAGTAGAGTACAGTAAAGTACAGTAGAGTACAGTAAAGTACAGTATAGTAAGGTACAGTAGAGTACAGTACAGTAAGGTACAGTACGGTACAGTAGAGTACAGTATAGTATAGTACAGTAAGGTACAGTACAGTACAGTAAGGTACAGTAGAGTACAGTAAAGTACAGTACAGTAAGGTACAGTACAGTAAGGTACAGTAGAGTACAGTAAAGTACAGTAAGGTACAGTACAGTAGAGTACAGTAAAGTACAGTAAGTTACAGTAGAGTACAGTAAAGTACAGTAAGGTACAGTACAGTAGAGTACAGTAAAGTACAGTAAGTTACAGTACAGTACAGTACAGTACAGTACAGTACAGTAAGGTGCAGTACAGTATAGTAAGGTACAGTACAATACTGTAAGGTACTGTACCTTACAGTACCTTAAAGTATCCTATTTGTTGGGTTGGAAGCGAGCCCACACTGTTTCGAAGGAACAGTATTTCTAGTTGGAACTACAATATCTTCTCTAACTCATTTGAGGAAATGGGTCAGATTGGCTTTGTAAATAATCATCTACATATTATTTATTATATATGTCACAGTCACAGCCCCTTCGACCTGGCCTGTAGGGCCTGTGGTGTCCATGTGGTGTTCTCCCTGTATGTATGCTTCTTCCACAGAGCCTATGGGTGTCGGCCAATGAGCCTGATGATTAGGTGCATTTGGAGCACCTGGCCAGTACTCCCTGGAGCCCTACATAAGACTGGGTGGCAAGCCAGTCTCTCTCCCCCTGTCCAGACGACAGCACCTCTTTTGTTTGCTTTCCCTTATGTTTGAGTTTGCACACTCTACAACACCCCACACTACACCTACCACACATCCATGCATTGCTGACACTACTGATTACTGAACTACACATCTGTTATGTGCCTGAATGCACACCTCACTATACAGCACGATGACCATTATTTGTTCACTAATGATTATTTGTCCTCTGGTTTAGTGTCCACCCTGACTGACTGGCTCTGATCTGCTCTGCTGCTGTTTCTATGCATGGCTATTGGCTAGACATTCAACCTGCAACTCAACTGATGATTGGCTTGGTTTCTCCGCCCTGTGTCAGCTGCTCTCCATCTGTGATTAGGGCCTAGGCTAGAGTGTTTGTCAGCTCCCATGAGTCGCCCAGCACCCCAACAGCGAACACCCAACATGTGGTTCCTTAGTTAAGTTTTCCTGTATTTGTAAGTTCTGATGGGTTGGTCGTAAGTATTATTTGGTTGTTGATCATAGTGTAGCTCTTTACTTTGTTTTGGTAGTTTATTGGGAGCTGTGGTGGGTCGACGGCCACATAGTGGCTGGCCCACCCAGCTCCCCTCTTGTTAGTGGCCAGCCTGTCCTTTTCTTTAGTTTGGTTAGGATTTTTGTTAGGTCTTACAGTAGTTTGTTACACTTGTGTTTCTTTGCAACATATTCCACTATTTGTGACTGAATCTGACACTGGGGCAGTCATCTCGCATGGTACCACTTTAGACCACAGCTAATTTTTTCTTTCTTTAAAATGTGATAAAGCCACAAAAGTATTTCATAAATATCAGGCTACATTTCACTTAAACGCCAGAGCTTAAGGCGCTCTACAGACGGACAGCGGTTGCCGCCGGGGCTCCCGCTTGGATCTGCGAGGACCGCGCCGCGGTGATACACTAACACACTCGCTCTTTGAGTAAACGCTGCGCGGTATTTCACAAAGATGAACACAATCCATCTCTCACCGCCCGCGTACGCATGCACAAACGAGCACGCTCGCGGGGATTTTCACGGGACTGCGCCCGCTTGCCTCGCCGCCTCTAAACTTCGCTGCGCGGACGAAATAGCCGCCCGCCTCTCATTGAAAATGAATTACTAGCAGGCGGTGACCGCGTACCGTCTGTAATCCCCTTAACTCTGCATGTAAATAAGACTTTTTTTAATTAATGTGAGAGATCGGGACATAATTCTGTTGGTCCTCCCAGCCATGTAGCTACAATGCTTGTTTATTTTTAATCAAGCCACAGTTTGTCAGCCCTTTGTAGTAAAATCGGGACTCCATTACCTAGTGTTGCAAACCACAGTATTTATCCCGTTCATGTAGTGCCAGCCACGTATGTTCCAAATGAACCACGTTACGTTGTTATAATGATTTAATCTATTATTTATTTATTTATTGCGTTGGTCTGTAACAATAAAAGCACTTGAATTATGCACCAGCTTTTATGTAAAATAAAGATTCAATGCTTTTTGAGACCTGACTTTGTCCGTTTATTATGTTATAGCCCTTGGTATTTGAGCCATATTTAAAGGGTCGTAACAGCCCAAACTCTTGAAAGTATTACTTAAACATTTTGTTAATAAATTATTTTTACATTTAAAACCACTACCACGTGTCCTCAATTTGTCATGGCCCCACAGGCTGGGCTGTGACATACACATTTAATTATATATTTAATAATTCAGTATAATTCAGTTAATTGAGAAACTTTATAAACTTTAAAGTTTCTAAATGTTTTTTAATAGTGTGATGATACTTGCCTATTGTAGCACTTTGAGATTGTCACGAATGTGAAGTGCATTATAAATATAAATATTGTTATAAAGTGAGAGGCAAAACAAGAAAAACTTGTGGCTGAAACTGCTATAGTTTTGATAATCTGAAACTAAGAAATCCATATGACAAAAAGGGTATGAATTTTAATGACATTACTTGGGCTAAAATGAAGGAGAAAAAAAAACTGTTTGTTTTAAAGTGCTTTCAAGTGTAAATGCAGGTGCAGACTCAGTAAAAGTACAAATGTTCAAACGGATGGTTTTAAACAATAACCTGGAATAGAACTCAGTTGTGTCAAAATGAACCCTGATCATCAGGGGGTGATCTAGTAGATTCGGTCATTCTATCAGGGGTAGAGGTGTTTGCAGTGGATTTTCATCTTTTGACCTGTCATCTCTCCTTTCAACTTTAAATATAACCTCCAAAATACTATTAGTGTGAAAGGCCTGGTGGTGCAAGAGTAAAGCAGATGCTTCACAACCTGAAGGTTGAGGGTTTGAATCTTGGTCAGGGAATGTCTTAATTTTTCTTGTTTTTAAGGCGATGAGGGCGGAGAGAGCCCAGCTCCCTCTTCACGCCCTCTTTTAGCCCCGGTGGAAGAGGGAGGAGTTTGCAGCTGCCACACCTCCAGGGGGAGGAGCTTTAGAAATGTACATATTAATTACATATTAATTACATATTAAGTTAAATTATTTTTATTTAATTACATATTAAGTTAAATTATTTTTATTTAACATTTTCTTTAACTTTTTTTTCCCTTTGTTAGTGATTTTCCCCAAGTAATTTTGTGGTTCAAGTTTTTTTTTTATGGGATATTTGAGTTCATTGTAGTGCACTTTTTGGTTGGTTATTGGCTTTTGATGTTATTTTGAGTTTTGAGATTTTTCAGTTTTGTTTGGGGTTTGAACCTGGAACCTTTGACTTATAAACCTTAGTTTTAACCATTGAGCCATTCTGGCATGGATGTTACAATGGCGGAGGTAATATTTAACCCAACTTTTAGAATTTAGATGGACAGTGAAAATGTCCAGTGGGGAATTGAACTCTCCACTCTTGGTTTGTTGAACCTGTGTTCATCTCTTGAGCCACACTGGCATGGATGATACAATGGCGGAGGTAATACTTAACCCAACTTTTAGAATTTAGATGGACAGTGAAAATATCCAGTGGGGAATGAACTACTCACCCTTGGTTTGTTAAACCTGTGATTATCTCTTGAGCCACACTGGCATGGATGATACAATGGCGAGGGTAATAGTTAACCCAACTTTTAGAATTTAGATGGACAGCGAAAATATCCAATGGGGAATTGAACTCCTCACCTTTGATTTGTTAAAACTATGTTCATCTCTTGAGCCACACTGGCATGGATGATACAATGGTGAAGGTCATACTTAACCCAACTTTTAGAATTTAGATGGACAGCGAAAATATCCAGTGGGGAATTGCACTGCTCACCTTTGGTGTGTTAAACCTGTGTTCATCTCTTGAGCCACATTGACATGAAAAACTACTTCAGAGAACGTAATACTCAACCCCCGGTGGGTTCTTCAGGCTTCAGTATTATGTTGATCATGGCCAGTAATAATGTCAGTATCATGTCCAGTATCATGTCAGTAATAATGGTCAGTATCATGGCCAGTATCATTTAAGTTATTATATCAGGGGTAGAGGTGTTTGCAGTGGATTTTCATTTTGTGACCTGTCACCTCTCATTTCAACTTTAAATATACGCTGCAAGATTGCTTTGGTGTGAAAGGCCTGGTGGTGCATGAGTGAAGTAGATGTTTCACTACTTGAAGGTTGAGGGTTTGACTCTTGATCAGGGTATGTCTTCATTTTCTGTGTTTTTAAGGCGACAGGGGCGGAGAGAGCCCAGCTCCCTCCTCACACCCTCTTTTAGGCCCGGTCGGTGGAAGAGGGAGAAGCTTTAGAAATGTACATATTAAGTTAAATCGTTTATTCAACATTGTCTTTATTGGGGCTTTTTATATCATTATGTTAGTGTTTTACCTAGCAGTTTTGTGGTATTTTTTGGTTTATATGTGATGGTCATTGATTTTTCCCATTACCATTTTATTTGATAATTGTTTTGTTGCGACATTTGAGTTTCATTGCAGTGAACTTCCAGCTATCTTAATTGTTTGGTGGGTAGAGAGATATTTCAGTTTTATTTGAGGTTTGAACCTGGAACCTTTGATTTGTAAACCTTGGATTTAACCTTTGAGCCACGCTGGCATGGATTGCCCAATGGCGAACGTAATACTTAACCCAACTATTAGAATTTAGATGGACAGCAAAAATATCCTGTGGAAGATTTGAACTCCCTGCTTCAGTGAAAAAGTGAAAGATGATATTCATCCAGAGATCTTAAAGTTGTGTGTTTGTCAGCCTCTGTGATTATCCAACGCAACACACTGTCAAGGGCTGGGACTTGAACCTCTGACTTCTCGACCTCAAGGCAGTTACTCTATTAATTGAGCTGCCATGACACAGATATTTACAAGCCATTGTCAAGTAAAATCTGATCAATCCAAATTTGGCCGCAGACCACTATCTGAAAACATGTAGTGCTAGGAGCTCCTATAAGAAAGATTTGTATTAAAAGATAAAAAATTTAAGATGTTGGAGACAAATAATCAAGCTGGGGAATCAAACCTGTGACTCCCAATACGCCCAACACCATGCAATGACCCTCAAGCACCACTAGAGATCACTAGACACCAGACTATATCACCAAATCTGAATGTGTTGAGTCAGGCAGAGTTAAAGCTATACTGTGTAAGTTGCTCAACTGGTGGTCTATAGCAGTATAGCAAACCGCGGTCGCGTTTGCTTTTTTCGTCCGTTTTTCGCTCCTGAAGGCGTGTTTCCTAAACCCACCAGAGAGCCCGGCAGTGTATGTTCTGCGCTGTGATTGGCCGGCAGTGTATAACCCTCACTGTGATTGGCCGGTAGTGTGATGACGCAATTTTTTCGCGAAAACCGGTCCCGGGCAGGGATCATAGAAAACATATAAAGAGAAGGCTTTAGAAGCTGAAAATAACGGAGTGGGGGTTCTAAAACTTTAGCGATTTAACAGCTAGGACCATTTTAAGATTTGTTTTATAAAACTAGACCAGGTCAACCTGGTTGTGCCAGACCCCCTGTCTGTCATCATCATTTATGACATCATGCCTTTTGTAGGCATGTCATCATCATGTCATCATCATATATACCCTTTATATAGAAAACCCGGACAGACCGACATTTGCTTATGTAGGCCTACCCATTTCATGGGTCTGGCAAAAAGTTACATGGTATAACTTTAATAAGGCACAAAATATGCTGAGCCCCCTTTAAAGCTGATAGAAATAAAAACATAAAACATTGAAAATGTAGGTCATACAGATCGGGCCAGGGGAGGGTAAGGCTGGGCGAGGTTTGTTTTGCGTTTTCCCGGGGGAAGCGAATGTCGCTTCTCTCCTCCGACCCTCCGAGCGGCGGTCACACGTGGCCAAGTTGTGCATTTTGTTCAACTTGGCCAGGTGTGACCGAGGCTCAGAGGGTCGGAGGAGAGTTAGCAACATTCGCTTCCCCCGGCTCCACCCATTACGTCCTGACAGCCAATCAGCGCTGCTCAGACACAGAAATGTTTGGGACTCACTTTTTTTCTGCTAAAAAACGTCTCGATTCCCATTGAAAAAACATTGGCAGAATTCTGGATCTTTACTTGTAACAGAGTTTTTATTGCAGTATTGATAGCCTACTTTGACTTAACTGGAGTGTTTTACATGTTTGGAGTTAGTAGGATAATAGTATATAATCTAGTGATAGCAGTCACAGATTGCATTATTAGTCCAGCACGGCGATGTCGCCTTACAATGCTTTCTGTGCTGCTATTAAAGTTTTTCTGCTGGAAATCAGTCTTTAAAGTAAAGACTAAAGTGGGAACTGGACCCACGACTTCTGGTTCATGAGTTCAGCATCTTAACTCATTGAGCCACTTGATGCTCAAGCCATGATGGTATTTTCTTATTAGAGGAACAACAAACAACGTTACAAAAGAAGAAAAAAAAGAAGCCATTTAACAGCATGTTTGTCTATGGTTTGTTGTTGCTGTTGCTTGTCTGGATGTTTGAATGTCATGATTATATTCTACGCTGAATGAATTGGTGCTTTTCTCATCAGCCGGGCAGCAACCTGCGAGCTGCCTCTTGGAGCCTTTAAACGCAGGCCTGTCAACATTGGACTGTCAGAATCCAGGAGACTTATTTTTTGAAGCGCTTCCAAGGTGTGGCTTTGTCTGTCCCATACATGTCCCGTACATGTGGGCCATCTGATTGGTCAATTTTGTCTGTCCCGTACATGTCCCGTGCATGCTTGACCAATTGAGGATTGGTCAAGCTTCACATGCCAATTTGGCCCTCCAGACAAAATCATTCATTCATTCAGAATTCATAAAAATATAGAACTAAAGCACATAGAAAGTAAAGATCTAGAACACAGAATGTATATGTGGCGGAGAGCGTCGCAGCCCCAGCCTGAAGCCTCAAAAGTCTAGTATCTGCTCTCATTCCATAGGGATGTCCCTTTGGAGCGATGGTTAAGATATTGGACTTTCACGTGGGAGGCCTGGGTTCGAAGCCCGGGTGGGGTGGTCCGATTCCTCTCCGTTACATTGGTGCTGTGACCCGGATCCGGGCTTCCCCGTAGGAGGAGGTCAAAGGGGGGTGAGTGTGGTGGAGAGAGTCGCAGCCCCAGCCTGAAGCCTCAAAATTCTAGTATCTGCTCTCATTCCATAGGGATGTCCCTTTGAAGTGATGATTAAGATATTGGACTTTCATGCGGGAGACCCAGGTTCGAAACCGAGTGGGGAGGTTCGGATGATCTCTGTCACATATAGATCTAGAACACATAGAATAAAAATTCACTGCTTCACTTCGAACCGAGGTTTGATTTTTTGGAGGTGCGCGGAACTCCCAACTGGGGTCTGGGGGTCCTCACCCCAAAACTTAACAGATATATATTTTCCTGTGTTCTGTAAAAATTGGTGCATGTTTGATACATTAATCAAGCTTGCTTTACTAGCATGGGTACAATATCAGCCTTAAAATGCCAAATGTACCTACATATTTGATGATCAAGCAAAATAAGACATCTTTAATAATGACTTCTCATCTTTAAAGGAGCTATAGTCAACTTTTTCTTGAAAAACGGATGCTAAAATAAAAATAATGTTTCGAAAATATTTTATAAAAAAATAAGCTTCATATATGTGTTTCAATTAAAAAATTACCACAAAAAGCGGAAAATAATGATAAAATAATCATTTTGGTCCTTTGTTTACATTTACGGGCCCTGTAAATGTAAACAAAGGACCAAAATGATTATTTTATCATTATATTTCCGCTTTTTGTGGTAATTTTTTAATTGAAACACATATATGAAGCTTATTTTTTTATAAAATATTTTCGAAACATTATTTTTATTTTAGCATCCGTTTTTCAAGAAAAAGTTGACTATAGCTCCTTTAAGTCATTACTTAAGTGTATATCTGTATGATCTTGCATGCATGCCCCCACCCCTAAAGCAGGGGGTCTGAGGGTCCTCCCCCAGAAACATTTTAACATAGTAGATTTAAAGGGCCACTTCACCTCTGGGACAACTAGATCTTATTTTATTGTTGTTTGGGACACAATCAACACAATCCTGAGTTATGTTTTGTATTCAATCTGTGTTTTGAGATATTTTAGTATTTCAGCTGTGCTAGTGATGCATTTTGCATCATATGATGCATTTTGCATCATCATGCTGCATCATATGATGCAAAACGCATCACTAGCACAGCTGAAATACTAAAATATCTCAAAACACAGATTGAACACAAAGAATAACTCAGGATTGTGTTGATTGTGTCCCAAACAACAATAAAATAAGATCTAGTTGTCCCAGAGGTGAAGTGGCCCTTTTGTGTTCTGGTGAATTTTGTGCATGTTTGATACTTTTATCAGGCTTGCTTTACTAGCATGGTTACAATTTCAGCCTTAAATGCCAAATGTAGGAGTACAGATGTGATGACTGAAGCAAAGTATTAAAAATGACTTCTCAACTCTAAGTCATTACTTAAGTGAATATCTGTTGCATGCATTGCCCCCACCCCTAAAGCAGGGGGTCTGGGGGTCCTCCCCCAGAACATTTTTAACATAGTAGATGTAATTTCCTGTGTTCTGGTGAATTTGGGGAGTTTGATACCAAATCCAGGAGAAATCCAGGAGATTTGCCAATCCAGGAGATTCCCAGGAGTCAAAATCCAGGAGACTCCTGGGAAATCCAGGAGCATTGACAGGCCTGTTGGCATCTGCACTGTAGAACCCTGAGGAAGTTTTTGGTTTTCTCTTAGAGAGGCTGTATTCTCTTGGAGAGGCTTTATTCTTTGTGACCAGTTGGTTCCCAACAAATGCAGTGATCATTTTCAGAGACACTGGGCTGTATTTGATTGTCTTAAGTACCAGCTCTTATGCCTTAACCTAAAGGCCTGTCCATACTGTCTCCGACCACCAAACATTTCGTCAGAGAGTTCCGACTTTCCGACGTGCAGCTTTACGAACTCTAATTCGAGGTAATGCTTGTAGTTGAACCAGACCTTTCAGACGAAAGGTTCGGTGGTCAGAGACAATAAGGACAGACCTTTAAGTTAAGGCATAAGAACTGGTACTTGAAATAATAATATTCATCATTACTCTTGCCAGCATCAACTGATATTAGCTTTGCTACCTGCATTTTCATTACATTACCACATTAGTAGTAGATTTACATATGCAACTTTGCTCAACATTATTGCAGCAAATTTAAAATAACTTGTCAGTACTGATTTGTGAGATTACAACCAGGCTAGAATACATGACAAGGGTTTAAACATTAATACTGGATAGGTTGTCTGCTTTTACCCAGAGGTGTCATCTTACCGGTAGGTCAAGTCAATATCAGATTTGGCTCCCTGAGAACCAGGTGTGAATGCCCACACAGAATCAGCCATATCCTCCATCCCACCCCCCCAAAAGATATTCATCAACACTTTAGCCAGCATCAACTAATATTAGCTTTGCTACCTGTATTTTAATTACATTACCACATTAGCAGTACAATTACATTTGCAAATCTGCTCAACATTATAGCAGCAAAATCCGATTTGACCACTTTTAAGTATACAGTCAGTGATGAAATGACCTAAACATTATTTTCAGAGATGCCAACCAGGCTAGAACCCATCACAAGGGGTTAAAGATTACTAGACACCTTTACGAACACATTGGTGAAGAAATTGTTTGGTAAGGAATTTATTCCCAGGGTTTTATTAAAATTTCCTGACTATATGTTTAGTTTTAAAAGTAGACTTGATGGGTCTCATAATGAGGTGATTAATATGTTGATCAATCCTAAGTACAGCTCTGTAAGATATCACTCTCATATGTAGAAACATTGGTACGAGTGTCTTTTATAGATGTTATAGATGTTATAAACACACTCAGACTCTGTGTTAAAAAAAAATAAGAAATCAAGCACAAACACAAGAAATACTGTTCCTACGAAACAGTGTGGGCTCGCTTCAACCCAAAAAATAATAGTAAAAAGTGTCAAGGTCCCAGGCAATGCTCTCTTTCATTTTACTGACATAAAATGGTAATAGAACTACAATGCCGACAAGCAGTGTTATTACATGAACTTAACAGTATGGACACTTAAATCAAAATAAAATAAAAACATAATAATAAACAAACAACACAACACAAGTTCGAGACCAGTAGCATGTTGGGAACTGAAGTTATGGCTGTTTAAAGCCCGGCCAATTGGAAGACAGAGGGGTGTGTGTGCGCGCGCGCGCGCGCGTGCACGCGTGTGTATATGCATGTGTTAAGTGTTTTATGCAGAAGCAAAGCAAACAAATAAAACTGAGAACAAATCATCAACACAGTGGACCATGAGGCAGGCTGCATGGTGGCTGGAGAGAGAGAGAGATGGACAGCTGGTGAACAGAGGATGCAGCCAGGAAGCCACTCTCTCCTCAGATGGCAACTATCTCACACTGATGGGCACAACCTGGACACTGCTGGAAAAACATGTATGCATCAGCAATTAGACAATTGGAACTGTTTGACAACAATGTGAATAGAATAAGAGAGAGAAAAGGAGATAGGGAAGTGTTACAGAGGCCTGTCACATAAGTAAGAGTAGAGATAAGACGTGAATTTACAGTGTAACCATACGGTATGTTCCATGTGCTTTGACCACAAAGTTACAGCAGAGTCATATAATATACAGAATATACAGTACCACTGACTCCAGGGAGAGACAAAGTTAGTGGGAGGAGATGTGAAGGAGTCAAGAGAAGTTCACTGCCGTTCCGTGAGAGAGCTCACATTGACATTATACACGTAGTAGCTGAGCAGGAGCTGACCTCGGCACTATGGAGGATTCCAAGCCTCCCACAGAGAAGCTCTCCCATGACAGGGATCCAGCATTATGCCTGCAGCACTTCAAAGTAGCTGGAGGAGGGTCTCCTTTACAGTGAGGATCAGCTGTGAGCTTGGCGGCAGTCCCTGAATTCAGTTTCTGTGTATACTGAACTCACCACCCCCATCCCTCCTTTCTCTATCGTACACACTACACAGACAACCACGGTGATGAAAGAGCGAGCAGCTGCAGAGGACCAAGGAAGAGAGGTTTTTTGCGTGTGAGGCCCCTGGAGTCTGTATGTATGCCCATCCCATTACGTCCAGCTCAGCCAACTTTCTCAGCAGATCATGATTATTGCGACCGTAGGTCACATATTAGTATGTGAACGGTCTTGACCGTATTTCTGTCTATAACGCCTGACACTGTGGTTCTATGGGTTTGTCGCTCTGACATCACGTTCTGTGATGTCACAACACACACACTATATATATATATATATATATATATATATATATATATATATATATATATATATATATATTATATACCAGTAAGACTCCCTAATCGGGAGATAACACAAATAGGCCAAAAGTTTGTTTTACCAATTATCAAGACATACGGGCAGTTGACAGTTTGCCATGGTTACTCATTGAAGTTGAATCTCCATATATGGAGATAACCTACGCATCACACTAAGTCTGACCTCACCAGCCCATATTTGGGCATGAGCAACTTATGTCTCCATATATGGAGATATGATGACATCACACAGTCCTCAGCCGATGATGTGGCGTGATGTCATACAATACACAAACGAGCCCTACAGTATAAAGGGGCAATTCTTGCCAGGAAAGAAGCATTTCTTCGACTCAGACCTTATCGCCAGGGTTGGCTTATAGCAGCTGTCGGTAGGACCATATATGGATTCTTTTAGTGTGGATCTCCTAACAGGGCATCATCTGGGATACATATCCCTTTTATGCCCATATATGGAGATCCCTAACAGAATCCCTTTCATGCCCATATATGGAGATCCCTAACAGCATCCCTTTTATGCCCATATATGGAGATCACTAACAGCTAACAGAATCCCTTTTATGCCCATATATGGAGATCCCTAACAGAATCCCTTTTATGCCCATATATGGAGATCCCTAACAGAATCCCTTTTATGCCCATATATGGAGATCCCTAACAGAATCCCTTTTATGCCCATATATGGAGATCCCTAACAGAATCCCTTTTATGCCCATATATGGAGATCCCTAACAGAATCCCTTGTATGCCCATATATGGAGATCCCTAACAGAATCCCTTTTATGCCCATATATGGAGATCCCTAACAGAATCCCTTTTATGCCCATATATTATGGAGAAATCCCTGCTCTGAGTATCTGACATCAGTGTGATGTCACCTGTTTATGCCCATATATGGAGATCCCTGCTCTGCGTATCTGGTTGCTATGGTAAACAGTTGGTTGCTAGGGTAAAAAAACATGGTTGCTATGGTAAACAGTTGGTTGCTAGGGTAAACAGTTGGTTGCTAGGGTAAAACCATGGTTGCTAAGGTGGTTGCTAACGTACACTAACAGACCAGCAACAACAGACTGTTGCCACAGCAACGTACACAAAGGTTTGTGTACACATGTGGTGTGATGTCATACTGATGCGGAGATATGAGCAGGGCAAAGGTGTGACGTGTGACGTGGGACGGACGGACGGCCGGTGGAGGTTTTCATAGAAAACTGCTCCCTGACGGTCGCAATTAAGCCCGTATATGGAGGCCACATCAGCCACATACCACACTAACAGAATCCATATATTGCCAAGACAGCCCATATCTGTGTGGCTGGTTCTACAGACAGGGATCTCCATGTATGGGCATAAAAGGGTTTGATGTCATAGACATCATAGGACTTTCACATAACGAATAACTGAGTATAAAGCATGTTTGGGCTCTCACAGCATATCTCCATATGTACATGGATCTCCATATATGGGTATCAGGGGTCTCCATATAAGGGTAACTGGTCCGATATACATCACTGGCCAGATGGCCAAGAATTGGTGCGACCTCTCCCTTTAGGGTGAGGTTGCATGTTGCCCTGAGGCGTCTTACTAGTTACTCAAACTAATGAAATAACAAAAGCTAGAATTGGGAATTTCCTAAAATATAGCTCTACTGTAGTATATTCAGATAATACTGTTCAGTAACAAGAACCTTGGTACGGGTGGATTAGGTCCTGTGCATATACAGTAGCCCAGTCTGTCACGGACAGTGACCCAAACCCCACCTGTTCCAGCTTTCTCTCCACCAAGTGCCAACACAGAATAACAAGCCAACCACTTTGACAGGGTAGATGAAGAGATCCGGCAGCTACATCCAACAACAACTGACACTTCAAACATACAGCAGTGGTAAGCAACAGGCGGCCCACGGGCCAGATGTAAATAATTTACAATAACTCACCGACAGTCTAGCTTTGCATTTATGAAATCGGGTAGATAAAAAAAAATTGTTCTATTTCTGTTCTTGTGAAGTTTTCGGCGTCAACTTTCCTCTTCAGAGTTTTGGATGAAAAACATCTCTCATGTCTTGTGTTTCACATGCCTTAAATTATGCATTGTTTCTTTCAGTTCTCTAAGAGACGTTGAACCATGAAAGAGTTCTTGTTCAAAAAGGGTACCACTGTCTGTCTCCAGATAAAATGTTCCTTTCAAACCTTTTGATGAAGTAAATATCCTCTAAGTGGCACATTCAAGGACGGAGCCTGCAAATGATTACACAAGCATTTCTGTTTGCACCTGTAACATTTGATTCCACATGCATTTCTATTATACCAAATATATCTTTATTTATTAACCTTTACAACAATATAGTTATTATTGTATAAGGTGGTTTGTTGAAAGTTGCAGGTCCTAAATTGACCATCTAATGGCTCTGGCTCGTGGCTAAACTTATTTGCCGACCCCTGACATACAGTATTGTCTTCAATGTGCTCGCTGCAGTTACATAGAATATAAACAGAAGCTAGCCCAGAGTACAGTGGTGGAAAGTAACAATATTTACATGTAATTCAGTACAATTTTGAGGTATCGTTCTTTCCTTGGGTATTTCCAAAATCCAATACTTTTACTTCTACTCCACTATACGTCCCAGAGGCAAATATTGTACTTGTATTACACCAGTAAGACTCCCTAATCGGGAGATAAGCGACCGTTGGTCGCTTATCTCCACAAATAGGCCAAAAGTTTGTTTTACCAATTATCAAGACATACGGGCAGTTGACAGTTTGCCATGGTTACTCATTGAAGTTGAATCTCCATATATGGAGATAACCTACGCATCACACTAAGTCTGACCTCACCAGCCCATATTTGGGCATGAGCAACTTATGTCTCCATATATGGAGATATGATGACATCACACAGTCCTCAGCCGATGATGTGGCGTGATGTCATACAATACACAAACGAGCCCTACAGTATAAAGGGGCAATTCTTGCCAGGAAAGAAGCATTTCTTCGACTCAGACCTTATCGCCAGGGTTGGCTTATAGCAGCTGTCGGTAGGACCATATATGGATTATGTTAGTGTGGATCTAACAGGGCATCATCTGGGATACAATCCCTTTTATGCCCATATATGGAGATCCCTAACAGAATCCCTTTCATGCCCATATATGGAGATCCCTAACAGAATACCTTTTATGCCCATATATGGAGATCCCTAACAGCATCCCTTTTATGCCCATATATGGAGATCACTAACAGCTAACAGAATCCCTTTTATGCCCATATATGGAGATCCCTAACAGAATCCCTTTTATGCCCATATATGGAGATCCCTAACAGAATCCCTTTTATGCCCATATATGGAGATCCCTAACAGAATCCCTTTTATGCCCATATATGGAGATCCCTAACAGAATCCCTTTTATGCCCATATATGGAGATCCCTAACAGAATCCCTTTTATGCCCATATATGGAGATCCCTAACAGAATCCCTTGTATGCCCATATATGGAGATCCTAACAGAATCCCTTTTATGCCCATATATGGAGATCCCTAACAGAATCCCTTTTATGCCCATATATTATGGAGAAATCCCTGCTCTGAGTATCTGACATCAGTGTGATGTCACCTGTTTATGCCCATATATGGAGATCCCTGCTCTGCATATCTGGTTGCTATGGTAAACAGTTGGTTGCTAGGGTAAAAAAACATGGTTGCTATGGTAAACAGTTGGTTGCTAGGGTAAACAGTTGGTTGCTAGGGTAAAACCATGGTTGCTAAGGTGGTTGCTAACGTACACTAACAAACCAGCAACAACAGACTGTTGCCACAGCAACGTACACAAAGGTTTGTGTACACATGTGGCGTGATGTCATACTGATGCGGAGATATGAGCAGGGCAAAGGTGTGACGTGTGACGTGTGACGGACGGACGGACGGACGGACGGCCGGTGGAGGTTTTCATAGTAAACTGCTCCCTGACGGTCGCAACTACAACCAGTAAGACTCCCTAATCGGGAGATAAGCGACCGTTGGTCGCTTATCTCCACAAATAGGCCAAAAGTTTGTTTTACCAATTATCAACATCAAGACATACGGGCAGTTGACAGTTTGCCATGGTTACTCATTGAAGTTGAATCTCCATATATGGAGATAACCTACGCATCACACTAAGTCTGACCTCACCAGCCCATATTTGGGCATGAGCAACTTATGTCTCCATATATGGAGATATGATGACATCACACAGTCCTCAGCCGATGATGTGGCGTGATGTCATACAATACACAAACGAGCCCTACAGTATAAAGGGGCAATTCTTGCCAGGAAAGAAGCATTTCTTCGACTCAGACCTTATCGCCAGGGTTGGCTTATAGCAGCTGTCGGTAGGACCATATATGGATTCTGTTAGTGTGGATCTCCTAGCAGGGCATCATCTGGGATACAATCCCTTTTATGCCCATATATGGAGATCCCTAACAGAATCCCTTTCATGCCCATATATGGAGATCCCTAACAGAATCCCTTTTATGCCCATATATGGAGATCCCTAACAGCATCCCTTTTATGCCCATATATGGAGATCACTAACAGCTAACAGAATCCCTTTTATGCCCATATATGGAGATCCCTAACAGAATCCCTTTTATGCCCATATATGGAGATCCCTAACAGAATCCCTTTTATGCCCATATATGGAGATCCCTAACAGAATCCCTTTTATGCCCATATATGGAGATCCCTAACAGAATCCCTTTTATGCCCATATATGGAGATCCCTAACAGAATCCCTTGTATGCCCATATATGGAGATCCCTAACAGAATCCCTTTTATGCCCATATATGGAGATCCCTAACAGAATCCCTTTTATGCCCATATATTATGGAGAAATCCCTGCTCTGAGTATCTGACATCAGTGTGATGTCACCTGTTTATGCCCATATATGGAGATCCCTGCTCTGCGTATCTGGTTGCTATGGTAAACAGTTGGTTGCTAGGGTAAAAAAACATGGTTGCTATGGTAAACAGTTGGTTGCTAGGGTAAACAGTTGGTTGCTAGGGTAAAACCATGGTTGCTAAGGTGGTTGCTAACGTACACTAACAGACCAGCAACAACAGACTGTTGCCACAGCAACATACACAAAGGTTTGTGTACACATGTGGTGTGATGTCATACTGATGCGGAAATATGAGCAGGGCAAAGGTGTGACGTGTGACGGACGGACGGACGGACGGACGGACGGACGGACGGCCGGTGGAGGTTTTCATAGTAAACTGCTCCCTGACGGTCGCAATTATTAGAAAACTTCAGTTACTATACTTTTACTTTTATAATAATTTTTTACAAAAACATAATATTAACCATTTTCAGCCCTAAACTTTGGCTATTTGAAAATGGTCGATCTATGCCGCGTTGTGAGCTTGTAGATCTGCTATTTTGTAAAGATTTTAATACATTTTATACATGTGATAGCTTTTGTAACGGGACATTATGCATAATGAGTACTTTAACTTTTGGTGCTTTAAGTAGTACATTTTGATGCCAATACTTTTACTCAAGTAAATCTTGATCACCAGAGTTTTACCTGTAGCGTAATGTTTCTACTGTACATTGCAGTATTGATACTTTTACTTCCTCCCCTGCCAGAATGAGAAAGAGAGCAGTGGCTCGGGGAGAACGATGAGGTACATGCAGGTGCCTGTTGGATAAAGGTTCTTATGGTCCCATTAGACTGAGACCAGTGAGAGATATGTGTTGTCTGCAAAAAGCAACCTCATGGTGGCGCTAAAAGAGGGGCATGTGAGAAATCAGGAGCGGAGGTTGTGGTTTGCCAGCCAAGGAGTGTGTGTGCAAAGTTTGGCATGGATAGGGGGCAACGGTGCCGGAGATAAGAGTAGGGCCAAAAGTGTGACGTGACGTGACGTGACGTGACGTGACGTGACGTGACGTGACGGACAGACAGAGGGACGCAGGGACTGACGGACAGCCGGTGGAGGTATTGATAGCAACCAGTAACTCTAATCCATACATGCTAGATTTTATAAGTATCATTAATTGTTGTTTTATTTTATCCTCCATTAAACTGAGTTCTTCTGATCAAAGTCAACCTATTGATCTGTGTGTGTACGCGCGCGCGCGTGTGTGTGTGTTTGTTGAGGCAGGCTATGAGGGGGTGTATGAGGACAGGAGTGCTAGAACTGACAGTGGCTTTGAAATATCTGTGTAGCTTCAGACACACAGCAGACAGTGGAGATAGCAGGAGGTATCTCCACACAAAGCAGACAGTGAAAGTATCTTCAGGGAGCAGACAGTGAAGGTATCTTCAGGTACAGACAGTGAAGGTATCTTCAGGTTCAGACAGTGAAGGTTTCTTCACACACAGCAGACAGCAGGATGAAGATGGTTCTGTGGATCATTGTGACTTCTGTGCTCGTTCATGGTGAGTAGATCTAGTCACTATGATGTCATCACCATGATACCATGTGTGACACATGGCTATGATGTTTAGAGTGACACCAGTCCTGTGTGGGGACATGTTTTAGAGTGACACAAGTCCTGTGTGTGGGGACAGGAGGTTATAACAGGTTATGTGTCTTATAGAGAACTGTTGACCTCTTTTATTGTCTACCAGTAAGATCCCATAAGGGCGAGAAGCGTGGGTACGTGCACATGGGCGCATGCACATGGGTGCTTTGGCATACTCCATATATGGAGTCTGTGAGGTCAGATGTAGAGGTCAGCTCCATATATGGAGATCTAGGTGATGATCCAGTCGTCTCCATGTATATCCAGGGTTTGATGAGGTCAGTGTCATGATCTTCATACTAGAGCCCTGCACGGGCCTGAAATGTGGGGCCCGTGCGGACATGTTTCACCGTTTCAGCATTCACAGCCAAAATGTTCTGAGCATGGCTCTGAGCCCGGCCCGGCCCTAGGCCCGTTGGTGACATGATTGGGTAACTGGTCCGATATACATCACTGAGGTCGCATGTCGCCCTGAGGCGTCTTACTAGTTCTTCATAAGTATTAGGGTTGACATCTCGGTTAAGTTCTTACCTGACACCACTGTGGCGGCCGGGTCCTAATCTAGGACAACCAGTCCAGTGTAGTATTTTTATACATTGACTGATAGATGTTGTAAACATTAATCAATAAGGTCATAGTTCACACCAGTGGTGGATCCACAATGTTTTTTCGTGCAAAGGTCTGGAGAAAAACTCTTGAAATAACCTGAAATAACCTAGTGCACGTAGGCGGCCTACATGTTTGTTTATCATCACCTTCTTCAAATAATGGCCCACGTCTATTTTGAAGAAAATTATAAATCTCTTCATGACAATGTTTATGAGTTTACTTTGGATCCCCACTAGCTGTTACAGTACACCTGGCAACAGCTATTCTTCCTGGGGTCCACATGCCCAAGATAATATACACACAAAAAAGGCAAAATAATATGTTTACAAATATCACAGAAGAAATATACTGTACCAGTAAGACTCCCTACCGACCTACGGTCTCAGGTATACACAAATTAGCTTGTAAGTGGCATTGGTTCCTGGGTGTAGGGGGATGTGCTTGGCAAATGTATTGCTTAGGTAGGGCCAGAGGGGGTTTGTTTTGGGAGTTGTAGATATCGGTATGTTAGTATGTAGGTGGAGTAAATGTGTAACATAGGTGTTGTGTTGAATTATAACAGTCACAGATTTTGTTGTGGTGAGCACAGTGGGTCATTGATAAGAATGCAGACAGGCGTATTCCTTTAGAGGCGGTTTATTGTAACAAGAGTAAGCTTGACATGACTTGCGAGATAGTGTGTACCACTTTGCGTGATTTTTAGGCAAGGATCAGTTGGAGCAGTGTCCATTAATGTTGTCAGCAAAAAGCAGCCTCATGGTGGCGGTAGAACAGGGGCATGTGAGAAATCAGGGGCAGAGGTTGTGATTTGCCAGCCAAGGAGTGTGTTTGCAAAGCGGGCAAACGGTGCCGGAGATAAGAGTAGGGCCAAAAGTGTGATGTGACGTTACGAACAGACAGACAGCCGGTGGAGGTTTTGATAGTAACTGCGACCTGAAGGTCGCAATGAGAAAAAAAAAAGAAATCATCAAACCAATGCAATCATTGAATTGGATTAAATTCATTGAAGTATTTTCAATTTTACATGCATGAGGAGTGTTTGTAATAGTGAGATGTTCCCACTGGCAAAGAGAAAGCGATAGGCCACTAAAAAAATCATTAAAAGTGCAATCCCAAAGGATCAAAAAAGCTTGTTGCAGATATGACATTCTGATGTTCATGCTCTGATTTATAAAAGTGCAATCCCAAAGGATCAAAAAAGCTTGTTGCAGATATGACATTCTGATGTTCATGCTCTGATTTATATAGTCTGTATATGTTTCTTTCTTTGAGGCTGAGATATGGTGGAGGTGGGTGGTGTGTGTGTGGGGGAGGTATCTCTCTTTGTGACTGGTAAATGTGGTAGCTGTCACTTCGATGTCCTCTGTGGCATGTCATGTTCCTGCTGTTATTCATCAACACTAATGCAGTTTCAGTATTACCAATACAGGCTCACACACTGATGCACACCCAAGGACAGAGGGGCGCGCGCCACACACACACACACACACACACACACACACACACACACACACACACACACACACACACACACACACACACACACACACACACACACACACACACACACACACACACACACACACACACACACACACACACACACACACACACACACACACACACACACACACACACTCTCTCTCTCTCTCTCTCTCTCTCTCTCTCTCTCTCTCTCTCTCTCTCTCTCTCTCTCTCTCTCTCTCTCTCTCTCTCTCTCTCTCTCTCTCTCTCTCTCTCTATTTATTCATTTATTTAAATTAAATATATATAAGGACACAAATATTACAGTGCAGCAAAGTACATAAAAAAAACGTATACAACAACAATGTCGTTCAGTATATTGTCATTGTCGGGTGGAAACCTTGTATGTCCAAAACCGTTTGTTTTGTATTTATCACTTTTAAAATGATTTAAACTAGTTAAAACAGACGATCTACAAGCACACAACACCTCGCACCGCGAGGCGTTGTGTGCTTGTAGATCATCTGTTTTCACTACTTTTGTGCGATGGCCTTGTATGATGAAGCAGTGCTTTACTTTGCGAAAAGAATTACAAATTTGAAACTTGGAGATACAAGGTTTCTGCCCGACAGTGACGATATGGCAGCCTAGGGTCAGGGGCGTTTTCATGGGTGGGCCTGGGTGGGCCCTTTGGGTGCGGGCACAATAGTCCTCCCACCCTGACGTTGCCAGGGCCACCCTATTTCTCTGTTCTGGCCTCGTCCCTGCAACAGGTACAATACAACGCCAGTCCTTCTGTCTAGCCTCTGGCCATCCAAAGCTGTCAAAACCGTCCAACAGCTCTGTGGGCACACATCCCAGACTGGACTACATAATAAAGCAAAGTTCCTACTCTCGCACCATCGCCCGGCAACAAACCGTCTTCCACAACCGCTTCCATGCATAGGCCTGGGAGTCCACCCACCTCTGCTCCGGCAGCGGACGGATACACGGCAGGGAGTTCGCCGGGTCTGCTCCCATGGGCCTGGCTGCACCACTGCTCCAATGCCACAACGGCAATGTGTTTTGCAAAAATCTGCCTCATGGTATAAGGCATAAGACCTGGATCATGGTGGCGCTAGAACAGGCCCATGTGAAAAAATGTGGGGCAGAGGTTCTGAATTGGCATCCAGGGAGTGTGTGTCCACAGTTTGGCAGCGACCAGGCCGACAGTGCCGGAGATTAGCTGGTAACAGACAGATGGACGGACACACACACGGACAGACAGGGGGCAACATACAGTAATCTCGGCTAACTTTGTATTTTCTATGAGTGGGTATTACTATAGCATCCATAAAAAAGCCTACGGGGCAGTGTAGCCCGTTCATGAGTCAGATAGAAGCATGAATGTGTTCTGCAATAACAATATCAACCAATGCTGCACAACAGATGGCAGGAGTCCTGCAGGATAAAAGTATCTTTTCCATGTAGAATGTCAGAAAAACACGCTGCTGTTCCAATGCTGCTGCACCTTACGGCAGAAATGTTTTCCCACAAAACCTTTTTATTATGAAAAAAATAAAATGTATCTACTGTACATGCTCATGAGTTGCATCGCGATACATTGTGAGCTTGTAGATCTGCTATTTTCACACATTTTGGGTGACACTCTTGTATGATAAAGTAAGGCATTAATTTAGAAAGAAACATACAAACATTAGGATGATACAAGGTCTCTGCCCGGCGGCGACAAGATGAAAAATATTCTGCTTTGACTAATGCATTACAGTATAATGCCTCTGACAGGCTTTTCAAATAGGCATAAGAGATTTCCATGACTGACCCTAACCCTAACCCTAACTGCAGGTTTTCAGATATTATGAATTGGAGCCTTCAGATCGATTCCATCACTCTCCCGTCATCGCGTCACACACTGACACCCTTCACTTATCCGAGCAGACCATCTGCTCTAGAGTCTAGACTAGAAGCATATTGTTTTGTGACAGGGATTCATCAAATCTCTGCAGGCATTTTGCTGAAAGGAAACCTGGAATCTTCCATATTTGCACATTTGAAGATGTGAAACAATTTCTGTTGTCTTTCAAATATTCATACAGTGTACCTCAGCGTCTATTTAACACCAAGGATTTTACTATGTACTACCAATGTACACTGTGTTGCCTGGTTTTAAAAATGCACACATCAATATTGCTTTGTACATGAAATGGTTAGGCAGTGAATACTATAAACAAGGAAGCAGTACAGTTTCCATTGTGGCTAGTGAAGAAAGTACAGAATGTCTTAAACGATAATGATGTTATTCACTTAGAGTTGGTGGTTTTGCCATGCGGAGAGAGCATGAAGACATTGTTGGAAGTTCCCGGTCAGTAACATTCAACATAGAGCTGACCATGACTGAAGCACTGTGAGGCCACATGGGTAGATAGTAATTTATGGACAGAAATATGTATGGGTTCAAATATAACCGCTTCTCAACGTTTTCTCAGTTTCTCAATGCCGCTTCCACCGACCACCGGGGCTCCAAATGGACCCATGCAGGTCTGTAACATTTTGCAATTATAACATCAAAGTCACAGATCTGTATAATTTAATTAGTAAATTATAGTTAGTAAAATAAATAAATGAATACATACATACATAAATAAATACATAAATAAATACATAAATAAATAAAGGAAGATCTGAAATGTATAGTTTGGAGATGTGGCAGGTGAAGCAAGCCTCAATTTGTCAAATTAAGACACAACTATGACAATAACATAACATGAAGTTTGTTGAACACGTCTTCGTTCTGAACCAATCTCATCTCCCCAGCTGCACACAGACATCTGTTTGTACAGCCCCGAGCTGCACACAAACTCACCATGTGTCTCTAGTGGGGCCCTGTTTAGACTGCAGTGAAAATCCGATTTAGTTCACAAATCTGAGTGTTGAGTTTGGCAAGTTCCAGCCACTTAGTTGCTGCTGCACTTGAGCTTGCCTTCCCAAAATGTCGCCCGCAGATACAGACGCCCAAGAGTCGGAGGAGGCGTCTACCTTTTTATGCCTATGGTTGAGGTTCTAATGAGCTAATGGCACAGCATCAGATCTTGACGAACCAATGACCCAACTGCACAGCCATCCCCCCATAACAGCATCTTCCTGTGCAGATAAACTAAAAGATATTAAAGAGATTTCAGTCACAGCAGAGTGTGCACCACCTTCTGTGTGACTGGGAATCTACGCATACAACTACTCATGTCAACATGAATGTGTGCCATAAACTATATCCTTCTGCTGAAATACAACTTAAATATATTGGGGAAATTATTCCGCAAGAGGCTTCACAGGGTGACACTAGAATATGATGTGCTGTATTTCTCTAACTACGGAAGTCATTTAATACGGCAAAAAACCAAAATCATCTCATAAAGCTAAAATAATACTTGGGCCTTGCGTTTAGCGCAATCAAACACAGGGCGCTATGGAGCAGAGCCTCTAAATGGCATGCACTTACTGTACTGGCAAGCTGATGTTTATGCCAAACCAATCTGAATTATGTTCAGAGATCCGTGCTTGATGGAACACCACAAAATGCCCACTTTGGTTTTATTCGTTAAAGCAGGACAATTAATTTGACATGCAAAAAATGTTATTCGAAACAAATGCACGCACACGCACGCACGCACGCACGCACACACACAGAAGAGAAGGACAGCAGCACAATTGAAAACAGAGTGTTTTTTTATGTTTTCTATCATGAGTGTTTGTTTTCCATGAAAATAGGTGAACACACACACACACACACACACACACACACACACACACACACACACACACACACACACACACACACACTGACACACACACACACACACACACACACACACACACACACACACACACACACACACACACACACACACACACTGACACACACACACACACACACACACACACACACACACACACACACACACACACACACACACACACACACACACATGAGCATAGAAAGAGAGAAAACACGCAGCATTCACTTAGTGTGGTCAGGAGGAAACAGAATTGCATCGCTGAGGTCAACTGTCATCCTTGACCTTGATGAAATGGCTCCCAAGGTGAGTACAGGGTCCACTCACTGGTCAGGAAGCAGATGCCTTTTTCAGGGTTCCGCGGCCACCCTTGAACCAATGAAACAGTTCCCGTGGTAACGGCATAGTGACGACGGCTGGTGTTGTTAGATCCACCTGTAGCTGGTGCTGCAGGTGGAAACGGGGTCATGCTGAGAATATTAGAGGGGCAGGGGGCTGTGATTTCTGAAAGGGCACCTCCTGGAGGTTGACTATTTTCAGTGTGTGATACCACACTAAACTAAGCATAATCAAGTATATACTGGAGATGTGGCGTAAAGGCATGGATTTCATCCTTTCAAGTTGCATTAAAGTTCAGGAGAGTTTGGACAAGGCAATTCTCTAGAATGCTACCTTCAGATATGGCATGGAAAGAGGGCATTTGCATTTCTTTCACCATAGTAAAAATGGCATTCATGGTCTTGAGAGGGCACTTTTTACAGACAGATAAAGGGGCAGGGGCTCCAGCCCCCTTTGATGTCTATGTGTTCGCCTACAGAAGCGACAGGTGAGTAGGAGAAGACCAAACGAGGGCCCTCCCACACGCCGTCTTCAAATGCAATTTAAAATATTTAATGGGAATGACATAGTTTCTGTGTTACACCTTAATCTTCATCAGATAACAGACCAAAATATTGGTATTCCCATTAAATCTTTTTAATTGCATTTGAAGCCTTCTTGCTTAACGGCTATTTTCAGGATAGAAATGTCTCTGACAAAGTATGGGGCATTTGTTTATGAAAAAAGTTGTAATATGGACATACTGTACTAGGTTTCGGTCGGACAGCAACAAAGTGCTTCCACGGTTCGCTTCAACACTGGCTCTCCCGACACTTTCTTTTTATCTAAGTGAAAAAGAAAGTAATCAAAATCGAAGATTGCAATATTTGCATGTAACTATACACACTTGTCCCTATGCTAAATTAATGTGTTTTTGTCTCTGCCCGGCTGATTGCACGCATACATGCACGGAGGAGGGGGAGGGATGGGAGTGGACTGAGGGTGTGTCTACAACAAGGATCTTCAACAGGGGGTCCGGGACCCCTAGGGGGTCCTCAGATTTACTACAGGGGGTCCGCCAAATCTTTGAATGATAGAAACCTTTTTCTTCTTTTTTTTAATATTTACCACCTGAAACCTAGTGTCCATATTCTGAGAACTTTAGCCAAAAATAGCAGATCTATAAGCTCACAACGCCTCGCTGCGCAAGGCGTTGTGAGCTTGTAGATTGGCTATTTTCAGCGGTGAAAGGTTCAAGTGGTTAAATATCTGAAAACACAAATTGACATGAATCCAAAATACACTGATAATTGTTGCTGAAACTATGGATTCTATGAACAGGTTGTGGGGGTCCCTACTGCTTCATCTCTCTCTCAACCAAGGGGTCCTTGGCCTGAAAACTTTGAAGACCCCTGGTCTACAAAGTAGAGTCAGGGAAGGATGGCTCAAAGGAAGATTGGATATAAACAGATTAGCAGGCCTAGAAGGAAGGTGCTCATACATAGTGCTAGAGGGCAGTGTGGAGTTAGGTTGAGTTGATCTGGCTGACTGTGTCCCTGCCAATCTACAAGCTCAAAACATGTCCTGCTGCGACAGTCAGTAGTCAGTTCTTTTATATGTTTCAGCTCAGGATGAACAACACCAATTAAGATTAACCATACCATTTATTGCAATGATATAACCAGTTATGCAATGATATTGCATCTTAGTTTGGCGATGTAGCTCTGCTGTGATAATCAAATTATCTGCTCAAACATGAGACATAATCTGATATATCACAACCCCCCAGAGCAAAGCATAATATACAGATTACATGCACATAACATTAAACCTTCAGTTGCATGATTTAAGAGATCACAGAACAATCTGTAAACAATACATATAACATGAGTAACTACATTTACATGATTTAAGAGATCACATCATAATCCATAAACACAGAACAATCTGTAAACAATACATATAACATGAGTAACTACATTTACAAGGTGGAGGATGGGGAGGTGGAGGGATTTTTTAACACATACTGTACAGCTGCACAACCAGTAGTAACAGCTAAACATCTAGAATGAACATAGAACAGGAAGTTGCTTAAATAGACTGCTTGAGATGTGGGTAAGAGGGCGTATGAGAATTAAGCTTGTAGCCAATGAGAATGAACATGAGGTGACTGCTCTGTGGGAGTGTGAATGAATTAACTGCTTAACTCATTGCATGCCAGGCCCGATAGTCCCGAGATTATTTCAATGTCTTTCCCTGCCAGGCCCGATAGTCCAGAGAATTTCCTGTTTTTTTTTTTCAAAAAAATGTTTTGACCCCAAAACATTTAGTAGGCATGATAGAAATCGCGAAATTGCATATTTAACCCCCATAGCAACCCCATCTATCAAACATGGCAGCCATCTTTGTTTACATTTTAGGAAAACATAATGGCTTCTATCTCATGAATGCCTGAACGGATTTCCATTCGGATTTTTTTGTTTGAAAGCTGTGAGCAATGTGGACACACGTGGTGCATTATCTAGGCATGGGTGTGCATGATCCGTGCACTATGAATTACATGGAAGTCTATGGAGACCAGGGGCATATGAGAGTACAAAGGTATTGGGGTCCGGGGAGATAGCAACAACGCATCCTGCCTTCCACAAATAAAAGAACTACCGCAGGCTCCATTTTGTAGATCACCAGTGCGCAACTATATAACTAGTATATCACCTATAATCATAAAAAAAAGTGGTTTATTTAGAAAGACTTTGAATCTAATTTATGCAAATTAAAGGGATATTCCACTTTCAAAAAACTTTTTGTCATTGTATGGTCTAATCAGGCTTGTATGAACACCCTGAACAGTTTTTAATTTTCTTCATTCAGTATTTAGATATTTGATGTAAATGTTACTAGGCCCTCCAGGCTCAGGGCCTCTCCCCACACACACTCATGAGTATGAGTCACACTTTCTGGTGACTCATACTACCCTCCTAATACGTGAGCAGGCCGTGTTTTTTTCCATAACGTTTTTCATGTATTTTTAATAATTCTTTGGGAAAATGGAAAAAAATAAATACAATAAAAATATATACAAAATAAATGAAAAACGTTATGGAAAAAACACGGCCTGCTCACGTATTAGGAGGGTAGTATGAGTCACCAGAAAAAATAATGTGTGTTTTTAATGAATCTATCATGGTTAAAATGGAGTTTGAAGTTACAATGAGTGTGTGTGGGGAGAGGCCCTGAGCCTGGAGGGCCAGATAACATTTACATCAAATACCTAAATACTGAATGAAGAAAATTAAAAACTGTTCAGGGTGTTCATACAAGCCTGATTAGACCATACAATGACAAAAAGTTTTTTGAAAGTGGAATATCCCTTTAAGTCAGCACATGAAAAAAGACGTCAGTTTTTGATTGTTTGTGACAACCCGATTCAGAGGTGGCTGTACGCTGCATACACCACCTCTGCATACATACTGTATAGTACGTACATGCATAAGGTATACTGTACGTGCCACGCTGCGAGCTTGTATAACTGCTATTTTTGACCCTGGCACAAAAACCTTTTCAGGTTGTGTTCCGTGGCCAAATATTTATCAATATGGGGTCCATGAAAGTTTGAGAGGCGCTGCCGTAGGCTACCAGTAATGAGAACGTGTTGCAGTGTGAGCGTTCACCTTGGCTGTCATGTCGAATTTGTGGTGAGGCAGCTCAACCATGATAGGAAGTGAAAGGCAGCCCTGTCATTAAGGTTTCCATCTTGAAGGAAATGTACTGTTGCCCGCCTGTGGATTTGTACCCAATTCTTTCCATCTCCCCTTTCTCCCTTCCAGATGTCCTTGACATTGGTGTGTGTGCGTGCATGCGTGTGACCGTGCGTGCATGACACGCACAACATGAAAAAGAAAGTAATCAAAATCAAAGATTGCAATATTTGCATGTAACTACAGTATACACACTTGTCCCTATGCTAAATTATTGTAGTTTTGTCTCTGCCTGGCTGATTGCAGTCTCATTCACTCACACTCACTCATTCACTCAACGCACACACACACGCACATCGTCGCACACGCACACATCACACATCACACATCACACAGTCTTTCCTCACCAGTGGTGAGAGGCAAATATTAGCCTATACTTTTACTCCACTACAATTATTAGAAAACTTTAGTTACTGTAGTTACTTGGTAGATTTTGATACATACATTAACCACTTCAGCCCTATATTTCGGCCAATTGAAAATAGCCTATCTAGATCTGCGATTCATTTAAAGAAAACTTGTGCATTAGGACTTCTACTTTTGTTACTTTAAAGCTATACTATGTAACTTTTTTAATAAAACAAATCTTAAAATTGTCCTAACTATTAAATCGCTAAAGTTTTAGAACACCTACTCTGTTAATTTCAGCCCCAAAAGCCTTTTCTTTATACTGTATGTGTTCTACTGAGCCTGTGTGGCCGTGACCGGGACTGTTTTTCCTGGCAAGATTGTCATCTGCATCATTCCGTACACTTGTCTCCCTATCGGCCAATCACAGCCCAGATCATACACTGCCGGCCAATCACAGCGCATCTTGCGTCTCTTCAGGAAGTCTTGCTTCAACAGCAGTGTTGTTTACGCTGGTTTAGGAGTCTAGACTGTAACTCCCCAACGCCGGTCCGCAGAGGGACACGAGAGACCTCTACGGATGCGTGGCGAGGCGGGCGAGGTGGACGCGGTGGTCTGAAGGCCCGGTCCGCGGCGAAAAACGGCAGAAAAAAGCAGACGCAACCGCGGTTTGCTGTACCGCTACTGACCACTAGTTGAGCAACTTACACAGTATGGACGGGTTTCTGGTCCACGTTACACTGATAAGAAGTAGATGCGTGCGCAGGGTCGGTACCAAAATTAGCCAATGAAACCAGCGCTCCCCAAAACAACAGGTTTGGGGATTGGTGGGAATTGATTACATGATACAATCAGCTGTGCATTTAGTCTCAATGTTTGTAAACAAGAAACCCGTCCATAGCTTTAAGTACATTTTGATACCAATACTTTTGTACATTTACTCAAGTTCATTTTGAATTCCGGACTTATACGTGTAACAGAGCATTTATTTATACATTGCAGCATTGATACTTTTACTTAGTACAAAATGTGAGTACTTTTTCCTCCACTGTCCCTCATACAGGGGTGTTGCACCAAATCCTGGGCCCTGGGTACAAGGATTAACTGCGGGCCCCCCATGAATGTTCTTCATAGGGGGAGGGGGTTTAACCCATTTAGGCTGGGAACGCATTATTTACGTGTTATTTTGTTCTTTAACTATTGAAAAATAGCAGATCTACAAGCTCACAGCGCGGCACCGATCTGCTATTTTTGAAAAATAATGAAAACTCTTTGAATATTTCAAATCCTTCTAAGGTCAGTGGTGCTAAAACCTTTTCATCTGAAGGACCCCCAAAATGATATGTATTTGGTCAAGGATGCATAAGAAATACATATATTCAAAGATTTGCACACATTTTCACAATAGCAGAAATAGCACAATAACAGAAAAATAGCAGATCTACAAGCTCGCAGCACGGCACTTGGTGCCGCGCTGTGAGCTTGTATATATCTATATCTTTCATAGCTAAAGTATAAACTAATTAAGGCCCCTCCACCTTGGGCCCTATAACTCAGTCCTACTTTCCCCCCCCTTAATTGTGACGTGTCTGCCCTCATACAGTCTTCCCTCACACAGAGGCCTGTCTTACTGGTGTTTACATAAGGCATACTGCTATCAGTCTGTGGTCCGTTCCACAGCAGGCCGTGGCGTGCAGCCTGGCACACATGCAGCACTTCAACACGTTAAGGAGTGATTTACACATCGCATTAACGCCATGTATATCAGCTTTTTTCTCTCTCTTTGGCGTGATGCCGGCAGACAACCGAGTATGACTCAGGTTTAGTCTCAGTCTGTGTCAACATAGTACGTACTGTACAGTATCTGTCTGCACGAGCACGCGTAGTGCGCAAGCATGCAGTTATGCATGTATATGTGCGCGTGCCTTGCGCGCTCGCCCGCAGTGCAGTAAAGTAACTAAGTAAATGTAGTCAAGTACTGAGGCATCTTTGCTTTACTTAAGTATTTCCAATTTTCAATACTTTTATTTCTATTCTAATACATTAGGCAAATATTGCATACCATACTTTTACTCTAATCATTTGAAAACTTTAGTTACTAGTTACTATGTAGATTTGGATTACTATTACAAAACAAACATTAACCACTTCAGCCCTATTTAAACTTTGGCTGTTTGAAAATAGATCTGCCATTTTCAAAAGATGGTTTTGTAAACTTGTGAAAATTGTGAAAATTCTACACAATGACTACTTTTATTTTGGTTACTTGAAGTATATTTTGATACTGCAATATCTTTGTACAATTGTCCAAGTTAATTTTACTTTTACCCGAGTATTTCTACATTATTGATAGAAGTAGTCGGACCACTGCCATGTTACCAAAAGTAAAACATTTGAGTACTCCTTCAATCACTACTTGAACGTGTGCACACACACCGACACACGTACGCATAGACATACAGACACGCAAAGACAGATAGACAGACAGACAGACAGACAGACAGACAGACAGACAGACAGGGCACTGAACTGAATGAATTCCAGTTGTGGTGGTTTGGTTTTCAGTTAGCAGTGGAAACCATCAAACCAATGTGGCCAGAATATGAGGCGGTTGCCAGGACCCCCCTCCTCGTCTGTCCTCCCTCCACAACTAAACGCCAGTGTTGCCAGATTTAGCTACAGAAACAAGCAACCAGGTCTATGAAAACAAGCCCATTTTTATTTTTCTTGTATTCTGTTTTCTGATTTATATTTTAATATTGCTTTATGTAAATGTATATTGCTGTTGATTATTGTATTGTATCTCGGCTAATTTGCAAATGACCCTCAATTAAATAAAGGTTATGAATGAATGAATGAATGAATGAATGACTGAACGAATGAACGAATGAACGAATGAACGAAGGAAGGAAGGAAGGAAGGAAGGAAGGAAGGAAGGACCGACCGGGAGACTGATGCAATGTGTGCCTTGAATGAGAGCTGGCTGTCCAGGACCACACCAAGTTGTTGTCTATGGAAATCGTGAGATCTTGCATGGAAGAGGACTTAGCTGGGAAGAAGAGAATAAGCTTCTTCCCAAGATCCAGGATCATGGTGAATCACGACCATAAAACCTTTGGTTCTGTGGAAATAAATGTTTTGGATATACCCTGCATTTAATAAATAACCTTTGTGTGGCGGCTTTCAAATTTTCTTTTCACAGAATAAAAGGTTTTATTTATAGGCCCTTTGCAAGTTGCTGTATTCCAGATATGAAAAGTTATCAAAAGCGTGAGTCTTTGGAAAACAGCACGACCATGGCGAATCGTCAAACCATGTTTCACCACCAAACAGGAAGTGAAAATAGACAATCTAAAAGTTTATTTTTTTCGTTGTAAATAATGAACTGACTGCCATACAGAGTTGTGAGTCTTATCACAAATTATAGGTACACTAGGTACACTACCTTACATTTCCTTAGGCTTCATTGCGACCGTTAGGTCGCAGTTTAGTATCAAAACCTCCACCGGCCGTCCAGAGTATCAGAGTCGAGATCCTGCTTGCATCTAATCTGTCGGTAGATAATGCCGGTCTTATATAAGGGTCATTTGTGTACGGTGTGATGTCATACTGATGTCAGCAGTGTGATGTCATACTGATGTCAGCAGCTATGTCTCTATATATGGAGTTATATGTTGTTCGTGTCCAAATATGGGGCTTGTGAGGTCAGACTTAGTGAGATTCGTCGGTTATATTTGTGGAGATATGCGACCAACGGTCGCTTATCTCCCGATTAGGGAGTCTTACTGGTAGTAAATATAGGCTACCGTAAAATGTCCTTTACATGGATTACGTAGTGAGTACAGTAACTACAGTATCTCCAGTTGTTAACTGCAAAATTATTGTATTACTGAAATGTGAATTGTAGTGTCTTATTGGGTGGTATCCAGTAGCATGCGTTATACTGCAATTTGTGAGCTGATACTTCATGTTGTATACGTTGAAGAAAGCCCAGATGCTTGAGGCTACATTTCATCATGGGATATTGGGCTGAACCACTGTAGCAGCCGCAGGCTGGGTTACGCCACTAATGATGACACAATCCACAACCACAAGTATTAAACGGATTTGAGTAACTCTTTTGTTGCATCTGTCTTGGTCTGTGGCCTCTGCTATAGGTATTCCGAACACTTCCGAATATAATCTCTGCTTGAGCATCTGCCTGCCCAATGTTGTTGCCATGTTGTTGAAAGTGGAGCCCTTTTTAGAGTATATTCTTGCCTCAGGGTGAAATCAATCATCAGTGACAAGTTGTTAGGAAAATACTTCTTATTGTATAAACGTGGAACTGGTACTTATTGAAAGTTTGGGGCATTAATTAAAATATAAAGTCATATGATGTATTGTGTTTATTTCATTTTTAAATGTTAATACTTTGATGGTAAGATGTATCAAAATCAATGACATCTGGTTTATCATAATTTAATCCAGGGGTACCAGGTTGGATTCATTTTACACTCTCAAGAGTTAAACATCTGCATCACTTAATTTACAGGATGTCCTAGGAATTAGAGAATGTAGATACGTTTAGCCTGTTATCGTTTTGCCTGTTATCTTCCCTATGGTACCACACCAATACAGCATGGAATTGTGGACAAAATGTTATCCAGCAATAAAAGAAAGTTTCAAATGGTGGTCCGTGGCTCAAATGCAGACTAAATAATGGACCTTGATATGAAAAAGATTAAAAACCACTGCCCACCAACATTGTGAAAGAGACAACGCAGAGACAACATACTGCTATCCACAAGTGATTCCAGAGTGGTTTGATGAGCATGAAAACATCATTAGGATGCCCATTATCGCCAGGGTGTTCTCACTCGACAGATCCTGACCCATTTCACAGACACTAGAAAGAGTCTTGAAATTGTGCCTGCGTGAACGTACATTTCCCACAAACAAGAAAATAGGACAGTTCTTCTCTTGCATCTCAGATCCAGCCACTCACGAGGGGTTGAGGCCTCAATTAGCACATCTTTCTGAGGCGTTTCATACATTTTGTAAAGCTGCCTATAATGAAGACAGCAGGGACGATCAACTTTTTCAATCACATTAGTTAATCAGATCTTTTTGAATGTCATAGCCCCTTTAATGTCCACCCACTTTCAACTCAGTCTGAGCCGACATCAGAGAAAAAGGATGGAGATTTGTGCTCTACTGAACGCGCCTTTCTAGTTTTTCCAAGTTAAGCTTTTCACGTCAAGTCGCCGAAAAACTCTCAAATGCCTGTGATATGTTTAACCCCCGATTTTAGTTTTTTTTACGCTGCTTGGTGAAAGCAAAGTGTCTGCGTGATGATGGTCTCCAGATGTGCATTCAGAGCCACTGGAGAGCGATGGGTGTCTGCTGCGCGCAGACACAAATCCCCACACAATCCTGGGTGAAAGACTTATGCACATACTGAACCAAGTATTTCTCGCCAAAGCTGGCTAGGTCAGTTATTGATGTCAGGCATTTGTGTGTGTGCGTGTGCGTGCATGTGCATATATAGTGCAAGCTCCAAAGTCATCTATCTCTATTGAAGCTGTGGACTCTGTGGGAGTATTGAGTGTGTCTTTGTACATCGACGTAACAAATGAAGTGTAAGGCTACTGCACAGACACTGGCAAACTAACAGTTGTCTCTGTCTCTCTCTCTCTCCCTCGATCCCCATCTATCTATTCCCTTATTTTTTTTTATTGCTCAGTTATTTGTTTCCCGTTTTTTTTTTTTTTTTTCACCCTTGCCTGCTCCGTCATTCCCTTTCTCTGTCTTCTCTTTGCCTTCCAGTGTCCCCTTTTTTTTTTTTTTTGCTGTTTTGGAAGCCAATTTATAATTCTTCCTAGAACCTTATCGCGCCAAAAATAGCAGATCTACAAGCTCACATCGGCTACTTGCTGGAAAGATGTTGTGTTTGGCACGCAGCAGGCATGGTAACGAGCAGGGGCATCACAAGGGGGGGAAAAGTGGGACTGAGTTACTAAGGTGGAGGGGCCTGGAATTATTGTATACTTTAGCTATTGAAAAATAGTAGATATACAAGCTCACAGCGAGCTTGTAGATCTGCTATTTTTGAAAAGTCGTGAAAATGTGTACAAATGTATGTATATTTTAAGCGAACATTTGTCACTCAAATTTTGCTTCTGGCGGGTCCCTGGAACTAAATATTTTGAGATGGAGGTCCGTGGCCAAATACATATCATTTTGGGAGTCCTTGACATGAAAAAGTTTGAGCACCACTGACATAAAAACATAGGTTTTTCTTGCACAAATTTCAAAAATAGCAGATCTACAAGCTCGCCGCTCGGTACCTCGCTGTGAGCTTGTATATCTGCTATTTTTGAGCGGTGCTAACCGCTCCTATAGACCGCTTTTTTACCAAAACTATGATGTCACAAATGATGATGACATGAGTTCGCTAGACCAATGAAACACTTCGATTCTGTTGATCTGTCCATGATGTCATAGTCACAGAGGCACCCGATTGGTTCACCCTGATTTAGAACGCGTTTAGGCCGCGTAAAATACGTCATAACGCGTTTAGGCACAAAATAATGCATTCCCAGTCTAAATGGGTTAAACCCCCTCCCCCTATGAAGAACATTCATGGGGAGCCCGCAGTGAATCCTTGTACCCAGGGCCCAGGATTTGGTGCGACACCCCTGATTGGACCATTGACCTCTTATCTAGGAATTCTGAAAATGAGCGAGTGAGTCATGTGAATCATGAAAATGATATCACATTAAAATAAATGATATTATTATGTGTTAAATGATATCAATTTATCTGCTCTTCTAATCACAGCATGAGAGAGTTCTAACACGTAGGACTTTATTTGGCATTGACACACACTCTATCCCACACCCACACCCATACACATCCATCTTATCATTCTCCAACTCTCTTTCATTTAATAAAAGATAAGAGCAATAATATATAATAATAATTCAATTGTGTGATTAAAAAACCCTTGACAAAAAATTGCGCATTCAGAAAGGCATGAGTATAAAAGCACACACATATGGAGCACACACATATGGCACACACACACACACACACACACACACACACACACACACACACACACACACACACACACACACACACACACACACACACACACACACACACACACACACACACACACACACACACACACACACACACACACACACACACACGGTAACTGTGTGCGTTTGTGCGTGCGTGCATGTGTGTCCTATGGCTACTAATCATAGAGGTTCTCCTAACCAGAGCAATAAGTAAGTGAGTGAATGTTATTGGAGCCCATCACTAGCGCTAGCAGGCACTTCGGTCATGGAGTGGTTTTCAGTGTCCCCTACAGCCAGAGCAAAGATCTTTGCAAACTGTTGAGGTCATTGCATTGATTCACAACCTTAAATGGAGTTGGTACAGCTGATGTTCAGGAGGTGTGACCAAGCAGAAGACAACCAGTCACCGGCAACTCCACCCATGCCACCCGGTGCCAACCACTCACACTTCTCCTATCAATCTGACAACTCCTCCCCTACCAATCAGAGTTGTATATAAACCCAACTTGGAAAAAATGGTGGCGTGCATAGTTTCCAGTAACCCTTCCTCTTCTTTTCTACCTCTATCCTCTTCTAATCCTCTTCTAGGGATGGGATTGTGTGGTTAAAATCACCTTAAACCTGCTGTGGCCTATATGTCTCTGACAGGATTTATTTGATATTATTGTATAGCATAGCAATAAAAAAGTGAGCGTCCCTCTCTAGTGTGCTGAGCCAAGCATAATCTAAAGATTCAAGCCTCCCCCTTCATTGTGTGTGTGTGTGTGTGTGTGTGTGTGTGTGTGTGTGTGTGTGTGTGTGTGTGTGTGTGTGTGTGTGTGTGTGTGTGTGTGTGTGTGTGTGTGTGTGTGTGTGCGTGCGTGCGTGCGTGCGTGCGTGCGTGCGTGCGTGTGTGTGTGTGTGCACGTGCGTGCGTGCGTGTGCGTGTGAGGGTGCGGGGTTAGGGTTTATTGCGTTTTCATCTCGGGAGTGATAATAGCAGCGTTTGAACAGAGAAGCCAGAAACTATAAAGAAGACAAAAATAGAGTCAAACTGACGACAATAAATTCCACAAATACAACAGAGAACCAGGTTCGCACAGAGGCTATGGGCCAGAGTTGTGGAAAAAAGATAATACTGTAATCCCACCATACTGTACATAAGCCCAGCAAACCACGCAATGACCTTGCAACGACCTTGGCACTACGTAGTGACAATGGAACACAAGTGCAATAAAGGTGTCTTTGTGGAATTAGTGTGTCGTTGACACAGCTAGTCTAAAGACTTCCAGATCTTAATGGATAATGTTGACTGACGTCTTGGGGGTGTATATTGGAGGACTCCTCCTGTTTCCAATTTAAACAAATCTATCTACCTTAGTCAGTGTTGTTACTTACAGTACAAACCTCATAATGAGGAACTTTGGTACGCATCCAGCAAAATATCCTCCCCCACCAGGAGCTCTCCGACCAGGGGCATCACAAGGGGGGGAAAAGTGGGACTGAGTTACTAGGGCCCAAGGTGGAGTGACCTTAATTATTTTATACTTTAGCTATTGAAAAATAGTAGAAATACAAGCTCACAGCGCACTGTGAGCTTGTAGATCTGCTATTTTTAAAAGTAGTGAAAATGTGTGCAAATCTTTGAATAGGCTATATGTCTTTTTTAAGCAAACATTTGTAACTTAGATTTCGCTTTGGGGGGTCCCTGGAACTTAATGTTTTGAGATGGGGGTCCGTGGCCAAATACATATAATTTTGGGGGTCCTTGACATGAAAAAGTTTGAGCACCACTGACATAGAAACATAGGTTTTTCAAAAAACCTTAGAAGGATTTGAAATATTCAAAGACAAGAATATCTACAAGTTTGCAGCGAGTGCCACGCTGTGAGCTTGTATATCTGCTATTTTTCAATAGTTAAAATAGCACAAAATGTGATTGAATCCTTGTTCCCAGGGCCCAGAATTTGGTGCGACACCCCTGTTTCCGACATACTTTGGAATGACAGTAGGCCTGTCACTATTATTACATAATCGTCCAATGGCAATTATTTGAGATAATCGCAATTATTTTGTATAATTGTCATAATCGTTTCCATGTTGATTTTTATTTTATTTTTAAATAGCAGACATTATTAAATATGTTAGTAATCTGACCTGTGCAGTGTGTGATTAAGCGGCAAACAGAAATTAAGTTTGTATTCATATGTTCCGGTCTTCAATGCCAAAAACACGATTAAATCGTTAATCACAATTATTTGTGTGACAATTAATCATTAATTTAAATTTGTAATCGTGACAGCTCTAATTGACAGACACCTCAGACCTTCACATTCATTCATTTGACATGCAGGTACATATCGTCGTTGTCGGGTGGAAACCTTGTATGTCCAAAAGCGTTCGTTTTGTATCATTTAAAAATGTTACTAAACTAGTGAAAACAGCAGATCTACAAGCACACATTGTGTGATGGCCTTGTCTGATGAAGCAGGGCTTTACTTCGCGGAAAAACATACAAATTTGAAACTTGGAGATATGAGGTTTCGGCCCGACAGTGACGATATATATACAGTGATGTAAACCAAATTACATTTACTAAAGTGGAATTTTGAGGTAGTTTTACTCTACTGGAGTATTTCACATTGTCTGCACTTTTACTACTGTAGTTACTAGTTACTTTGCAGATTTTCATTGTTATTAGAAAACATACATTAACCACTTCGGCCCTATATACATTTCAGCCATTTGCATTGTGAGCTTGTAGATCTGCTATTTCCAAAAGATTGTTATACATTTTATTTTATAAAACTTGTGAAACAGGACATTCTGCATAATGAGCACTTTATACTTTTAGTACTTTAAGTACATTTTGATACCAATACTTTTGTACTTTTACTAAAAATGTTATGAACAAAGCTATTGGTATATAGCGGGGCAGATAAATGCATTTTTGCACTAAAATACTTCAGAAGTGGAAAGAAACCTAAAACTTTTCAAAAGTACTCCTTAGGGGTTGTTCCTATGATAAAACACATTAGACACTGAAAAATCAAAATGGCTGCCATGTTTCCAAGATGGCTGCCTCTGAACAGTATGCCAGCCAGTTAATGTCCGATTTTCATAATATTGGAGTTGTTTTGTAGGTTTTAAAACATCCTGAGTTCATTTATTACACTTTTAAAGCAGCCAGAATAACCTTTCTGACTTTTGGTTGGGGTCTTTCCTCACCTGGGACCCCCCAAACAGACCCCTGAGCCTATCTCAGTAATCGCATTGCTCCTGCTCCAGAGCAATGTTAAATTAGATCATAACTGAAGCATTAAAGTTGTTGTAACTGGGCTCTGAAAGCTAAAATGAGTAGTAGCAAATACCCAGGGGTCTTTCACAGGGGGTCCGGGACCCCTAGGGGGTCCTCAGAGTTACTACAGGGGGCCTGCCGAATCTTGATGGGGAAGTTCTTTTCTTTTTTTTAACTGTTTTTATTAGTATTCTCAGTATTATTTATTACATTTTTGTGTTAGACAGACAGGTTCACAGGTGTTACTGCAGGGATTGCAAGAATTAAGGTATTGCAACTTCTCACTTTGGGCGCGCAGTCTAACATGTCCATTTATTGCGCTGCACTCACACTGACAACACAACACACACACACCTCTTTGTTATCGTCACCCCAAAACCCGCACCCTATCCTCTTAAAGAGCTCACGGTCAATTGTACCCAAATAAATTCAATACTATACATGTCCTCCCTAATAGTGTTGACAGTTTCCACTATAGCATTTGCAGGGAGGAAAGTGCAAGGCAGGTTATTGTTTGAGCAGCTGCACCGTCCCTTGTAACCTGCTTTGCAGCCACATTTGATGAGCTCAAGTACTGCCTTTGCAGCAGGGAGGGCAAGAAACCTGACTGGACATACCCTCCACTCTCTGAATTCCATCTATTTTTTTCAATTGATGGAAGCTCAGGGCAATTTGTCAGGTATGACAAAGTAGGCATCATAATAGGATACCTTCATCAAGGGACATGATTTTGAGGAAGTGCAAACACATGAAGAGGCTGATACCCCGATTCGTTATCAAGTCCTTGCCTCCGGTACAAAAAAAGGAAATGTATATATTCGAGTGAGTTCAAGTTATTGGATGTTACAAATGTCAGGGGTTCCTTTGCGTACATAGTTTTTCAGGTGCTGACTGGGGAAGAACATTTGTTGGAATCACCAAAAAGACATGGGTCAATGCCTACGATGATAATGATGATGACCAAGCCATTAACCGCTTCAAGGACCTTGGCAAGGTCATTGGCCATTCCTCCTGAGCTTATAAATGGTGAGCTTCCATCAACATTGCAGTCGGAACATTTTGCATGCCATGTTTACAGTTCAAAAGGTCCAACAACCCTGGGATTACTCAGATGGGAACTATTTCTGTCAAAGAACTTGGAGGGTGAGATGCTACCTCCAACTCGTGCTGCACTGCTACCACATTACCTCCGCGCCAACTCTGTCACAATGCAGGATAAATCATACCTGACCATACCATACCCTGTGCTTCCACCAATCGAAGAAAATAGATGGAATTCAGAGAGTGGAGGGTATATTCCAGTCAGGTTTCTTGCTCTCCCTGCTCCAAAGGCAGTACTTGAGCTCATCAAATGTGTCTGCAAAGCAGGTTGTAAGGGACGGTGCAGCTGCTCAAATAACCTGCCTTTCACTCTATGCTATGGTGGAGACTGTGTCAACACTATTAGGTTGGACATTGAAGATGATGATGATGAAGACGAATATATCCTGCATGTCTGAAATTAATGTATTGTAGTGAATCTCTTTGGGTGTAATTGACCATGGGCTCTAATAAGGTGAGGGTTTTGGGGTGACAATAACAAAGAGGTGTGTGTGTGTGTGTGTGTGTGTGTGTGTGTGTGTGTGTGTGTGTGTGTGTGTGTGTGTGTGTGTGTGTGTGTGTGTGTGTGTGTGTGTGGTCAGTGTGAGTGCAGTGCAATAAATGGAAATGTTGTTGTACGCCCAAAGTGAAAAGTTGCAATACCTTCATTATTGCAATCCCTGCAGTAACAGCAACCATAACTGTTTAACACAAAAAAAAAACATTATAAACAATACTGAGAATACTAATAAACCATCAAAGTACAATACATAAAACCAGGATACATAAAAACATTCGAAGTAAAAAAAAAAAAAGAGATTTGGCAGGCCCCCTGTAGTAGCTCTGAGGATCCCCCCAGAGGACCCGGACCCCCCGTGGAAGACCTCTGTTATTTGCTACTAGTCATTTTTTTATTTCAGAGCATATTTCAGATCTAATTTAACATTGTTCTGGAGCAGGAGCAGAGCGATTACTGAAATAGGCTCAGGGGTCTGTCTGGGGGGTCCCAGGTGAGGAAAGACCCCAACCAAAAGTCAGAAAGGTTATTCTGGCTGCTTTAAAAGTGTAATAAATGAACTCAGGATGTTTTAAAACCTACAAAACAACTTTAATATTATGAAAATTCGATATTAACTGGCTGGCGTCCTGTAAAACATATCCGAAAAGGCGGCCATCTTTAAAACTGGCGGCCATTTTGAAAATTAAGTGTCTAATGTGATTTTTCTAAAGAATGACCCAAGAGGTACACTCTGTAAAATTTTGGTGCTTCTTTCCAGAACTGAAGTATTGTTCTCCTTAACTGCCCCGCTAATAAGGTGGAATTAATTAATTCAAAAATGTCATGAACATGACTGATTTTTATTTGACCATAATTATATAATTTTATTTACTTTCTATAAGTTGATATCGGTAGGTTGACGGAAGAAGAAAATAATATGAAATGTATAAATTGTTTAACCCTTTTCTCCTTTATCATGAAATGTAAAATACGGTAGGCCTATTGTAAATTTGTACATTTCTGACATGTATTTTCTTTCCTTTTCCTTATTCCCAAACATAACCTTAGTAAAACTATGCCTAACCCTATTCCTAAACGTAACTTGAGTAAAACTATAGTATGTACGCCTAACCCTAAACTAATTCCTGTGGAAATAAGCTTAGTCTTTTCATGGATCTCCTTTTAGTAGACCCTGTACCAGTGAACTGTACCGTCATGAAACTGTACCTTTTCCTATGCAAACTTCTAATAAAGTCTTCAATCAATCAATCAATCAATCAAAACGTTTCCTCTAGCGTTCCGGTTACCGCTGCCAGGGGGCACCAGGGGGGACACATGTAAAAACAATCTACACACCAGAAAACTGTCAATCAATGCTGGCCCCCCTGCCCACCACCCACATGTCAACATGGGAAATTGACGTGTTAATCAACCACCGCCACACACAGGGACGTGCAGAGAATGTTAGTGGGGCAGGGGCTGAAAGTTCTAAAAGGGTCTTTTGCTGAAAATATTGAAAATAGCAGACCTGAGACCTCCAAGCTCACTAGCTCACAAAGCGTTGCGTTGTGAGCTTGGAGGTCACTTTTCGGTACTTGATACCACACTGAACTAAGCAGAATCAAGTCAATACTGGAGATGTGACTTAAAGCAGTGGTTCTCAACCTGTGGGTCGGGACCCCCAGGGGGGTCCTCAAATTATTTATACTGCTAGGGCTCTGGCTCCATTTGTACCTCTCTCCTGTTGCATAGAAATCATGGCATTAAGGTAGGTGTGTGTGTGTGTGTGTGTGTGTGTGTGTGTGTGTGTGTGTGTGTGTGTGTGTGTGTGTGTGTGTGTGTGTGTGTGTGTGTGTGTGTGTGAGAGAGAAAGAGCTAGAGAGAGAGAGGGAGGGAGAGGAGAGATAGAGAACATATTTCCTACATACCTCCATTCATGCCCCAGCCCTCCCCATCTCTTTTCCCCTTTCGCCTGTGCTCTCTCAGCAGCTTCTCCCTCCCACTTTGTGCTCATGTGCGACAGTGCTTCTATCTACCAGCGCACTCCTCTGCCTCTCTCTCTCTCTCTGCTCTCTCACTCAGTCACTCACAAGCGCTTCTCACCCTCTGGCATGCTCCCTCTCTCAGTGAGCGAGGGGTGAGGGGGGTGGGGGGTCCGGTTCTCCGTAGCCAGCTGTAGGCTTTACCGTGTGAGCCTCACATCTTTCTTCATTATTCCACAGATGTTCCGCTGCTTGCCAATATCAACCTGGAAAGTCCATTTGTTCAGCCGGCCGTCTCAGAGACACTTGGGTCTTGGATACAATCAAGGTGCTTAGGGGGGAAACGGGAAAGGGAACAGGAGAGAAGTTTTAAGCCTTCGTCCAAGGCACCTTTCTATTCAATCTGGGCACCTTGGATGTCTTGACTTTGTGTTGATAGACAGGCATCAATGGCAGGAGTTTTACCACAAAGCAGTGGAGGACACCTCAAGGCTTCTTTTGGCTTATAATTTGGGTTATTATTACTGCATTTCATCATCATTTCATAACTCAGCTGCTCTTCGGGATTGCATACAGTAGGACTTTTAAGGAGCATGAAATGTTTGTAGTACAGTATGTGAAGGAGTTTGGAGGATTCAAGTGAGCGAAAGCATGGCTGATAGCCAGAGACCAGGAGTTAAGTGCTAAAGCCCACTTTCCCCGGCACACTGTCAAGGTAAGACAGAGCACGCTTTTTCTCTGTGAGGTATTCCCACACTTAGTCACACACTGCCACACGCTGAGAGAGGGGCTCACACATCATGCACATGATAAGTGTAATAAGCAAATAAGCATGCGTGCTTGTGTAATAAGTGTAAGTACAATTGAATGCCTACAACAGTGGCCCTCAAAGTGGGGTCCAGGGACCTTCAGAGTTCAAATGGACCCTTACAGGTCTGTAACTCTGAGAGTGTACATTAAACCAAATGGACCATTTGGTACTATTTTTAATTTATTAGAGCAATGGGGTTCCTTGAAATTAAAATGTTTGAGAACCACTGGTCTGCTTACACACAAGTGCAATGGTGTGATGAAACACACACACACGCCTGCATGCACGCTCGCTCGCTCGCTCGCACGCACGCACGCACGCACGCACGCACGCACGCACGCACGCACGCACGCACGCACGCACGCACGCACGCACGCACGCACGCACGCACGCACGCACGCACGCACGCACACACACACACACACACACACACACACACACACACACACACACACACACACACACACACACACACACACACACACACACACACAGTGAAGACTGATGCGTCAGTGCTAGTCCAATAATTAGGAGGGAAAGATTATGGATGTGATATTGACCGTATCTTGTTCAGTCTGTGCTGTGGTGCGTTTGGCACCAGGGCAGCCACTGGGTCCAAGGGCAGAATACTTTAACGATGATAGCTGTCTGAGTCTTGACAGCTCAGCATTTGTCTCTCTAGAAAGACAGACACTTTTGACTGAGGAAAAGTACTCTGTGTTCCATCAGGATTGGTCCAATTTCTTTCTTTTTTTTAGGGTGGGTGGGTGGTCCAATGTCTAATACTGGGGAATTAATATGCTGGAAATATTCAATAAAGCATTTACAGAAATCTGTGCAGATTTTGAAGGAAAAGTTAAAGTATATTCACACTACGTCTGTGTGCATTGTCAAAGTGTGTTTCTGCATACTGATCTCTATTTGATAACAAAAGTGACCACTCACATCAAATATTATACTGCCTGCATATCTCAACATTATACTTTGTACAGTACATACTGTAGTAAACATTTGATAGAATATGTGTGTGATCTAGCTGTTCCACTTCTTTCACCAGTAACATATGTTCTAAAAAACATTTACTGATACGTTGTCTGCTCTGCTTTTTACTGATAATTCATGACTTTTGAAGGTTTTTAAATATACTTTTTTACCACAAAATAATAATCCAGAAGAAGCTGGTTCATTTGTGTTGTTGGCAAGCATAGTATTAGACAAATTAGATTATATTCTCCAAAGAAATCACTGCTAGAATGGTCACACCCTGTTAAAATAACCATTAAACCATTTTAACCATTAAATGTGTACACTTTCACGGTTAAATAGGCCAGCTGAGGTCAGAGACAGGGGTTGCCATATCAGAAGATCCGAAATCAAATCTTTCTGTCTGTCTGTCTGTCTGTCTGTCTGTCTGTCTGTCTGTCTGTCTGTCTGTCTGTCTGTCTGTCTGTCTGTCTGTCTGTCTGTCTGTCCAACCAGTGTCTGTGCTCTGTTAGTTTCCAGTAATGTACGCGATTACACTTTACTCTCAATAAAACTGTAATTGCATTGACCTTAGCTAGAGGCTGTTACGTGAGTTCTCCGAAACAGGGCTTAGAGATGGAATTTGCTTTCTCTTAAGAGTACTCAACAAGGATATAACAAATCTTATCTATTAGGGCTTTACCGGGCAGGCAGAAGCATCTGCAAAGAATTATGCACACATTAGACGGACGGGAAAAAACACTAAACTAATTGCAAAGATTATGATATTTACTGATTCTTATGAGATATCCAATATCCAAAATAATCATATTTTAACTGAGGACCCCCCTCTCTGACGAGCAATAAGAGTTGAGACATTACATTTTTTAAAACACGGTTCTATTGTGAAAATAGCAGATCTGCTATTTTCACAATTTCTGCCTCTAATATTTGACAATTTTACCAGTTTTTAATTTGTCATGGTTTTGTTTACTGTTGAGTGAGAAAACAATGTTGCACATTAAGTTAATCATCTGGGGACCCCCCAAAATGATTTGAGGACCCCCCCGGGGTCCCGACCCACAGGTTGAGAACCACCAAAAAAGGCATTTCTAAATTTGAGTACAGTTCCTTTCACTTTCCTCTCATCTAAAATTCTGTCTCCATCTATCCCCTGTCTGCTGCAACCATCCATCCAGCGATGACCACAGTGTCCACGGAGCCCCTGGTGGTGCTGCTGGAGGGGGTCCTCAATGCCACCGACCCACCTCCGGACGTGCCCGGACCGTCTCCCCAGGACGCGGCCGCCACCTACACCATCGGCATGATCCTCTCCATCATGTGCCTGGTGGGCGTGACGGGGAACATCTACACCCTGGTGGTCATGTGCCACTCCATGAGGGTGGCGGCCTCCATGTACATCTACATCATCAGCCTGGCGCTGGCGGACCTGCTGTACCTGCTCACCATCCCCTTCGTGGTCTGCACCCACTTCCTCAAGGGCTGGTACTTCGGCGACGTGGGCTGCCGCGTGCTCATCAGCATGGACTTCCTGACCATGCACGCCAGCATCTTCACGCTGACCGTCATGAGCACCGAGCGCTACTTCGCCGTGCTCAAGCCGCTCGACACGGTCAAGCGGTCGAAGAGCTACCGCAAGGCCATCGCCCTGGCGGTGTGGCTGGCCTCGCTGGTCCTCACGTTGCCCATGATCATCACCATCCAGCTGTTCAAGGGGGGCAACAAGGCCATGTGCCTGCCCACGCTGTCGCCGTCCTCCTACAAGGTTTACATCTCCTTCCTGTTCTGCACCAGCATCGTGGCCCCGGGGCTCATCATCGGCTACCTGTACATCCGGCTGGCGCGTACCTACTGGATCTCGCAGACTGAGACTTTCAAGCAGACGAAAAAGCTGCCCAATCAGAAGGTTGGTGCATTCTGGTCAAACAGAGTCAGGGTGCTGATATTGTGCATGTTGGCTCCATAAAAAGCTAAAAAACTTTCGCCGCTGCAATTCATTGGAGAGAGCTGTAAAAAGGTATTGGCGGAGGTGCAGCAGTGTCAAAGGCACACTGCCACTCAAAGTGACTACTGTCCAATCACAGCATATATTTTCCAGGAATTCTATTCAATTCAACAGAGCTTTATTGGCATGGGGAAACAAACGTTTACATTGCCAAAGCAAGTGCCTTTGGGAAAGAGGGACACACACAGAACCTTAAAAATTGCCAATACTTTTTTACAGATACCCCAGAGCCGAAGGAGGCGTCTACCTTTCTATGTCTATGGTTAGCTCCCTGGAAACACTCTGTTTGTGGTCCATGAGGGAGGTTCCAAATTTGTTTCCATTTGTACACTCTCACAGTTAAGGGGGACCTTGAAATTAAAGAGTTTGCGTGCTACACTAAATGGAACAAAGCCTAAATTACTGTAGTATCATTGGTAACACCTGTGAAGGAAGTAAGGAAGCGGTCCGCAGTTTCTTTCCAATATGGCTGCCGTGCATAGAGCATATTATTCGTAGCTTTTGGGCTATAGTTCAGGCAGACACAGTCGAGAGGGTCACATGCACTTGTGCGCCACTATGTGGGTTATGTAACTGGGATGTGTCAAGCAGCTGACCAATTTGGCAGCTTATTTAAATACACTCCATTCCGCTGTTGCTGCCCTTGCTGTCACATATCCTGCACACGTTGGTACAGGATGTGCTTGCCTGTGCCCACCGCCACCCCAGTGCCCTGAAGGGTGTTGTGATATACTGTAGTATCTCCCTCCCCTTCTGAGAAACTATGAATATAATATTAAGAGTAGGGCTATTGCCTGTTCCACCCGAGCGCATGTCCATATCTCGTTGACTGCACAATGATTTGCATCAATGTTGACTTCATTATTCAACTAAGGATAATAAATTAAATAACCTGCACACCGTGTACACTTGCACAATAGGGACAACTCTATTTAAGCAACGTTTCAGTCAATAGACCTTCTTTAGGCATCTCAAAGATGCCTATTTTATTCTACATGTTTGATCCCTGCCTACACACCCTGAGCACCTCTGAGCTGAACAGGTGTGTAAAGAGCCCCTGTTTTGAGCCACCGTGATTGAACCCAGGCAGCGCTTCCTTATTTTGTTTTAAGGTGTGCATAACACTTGTTTCTTGTTTCCATTAACTATGGAGAAAAATGTAAACTCAAAATGAAACCATTAGCGGAAACATGGTCTTTGTTTATAATACATGGCTGAACCTGTGACTTCAATAGATAATGAGTTGTATTGGTGGCAGTATAAATAAATAGATCAGTCACTAGTTTAGTGTCCATGATGTGCACCACTAACTTCCCTCTCTGCGGGGTTTCTCCCTATAGGTTCTGTACCTCATCTTCACCATTGTGCTCATCTTCTGGGCCTGCTTCCTGCCTTTCTGGATCTGGCAGCTGCTGGGCCAGTTCCACCCCTCGCTGCAGCTGTCCTCCAAAGCCAAGCGCAACATCAACTACCTGACCACCTGCCTGACCTACTCCAACAGCTGCATCAACCCTTTCCTCTACACGCTGCTCACCAAGAACTATAAGGAGTACCTGAGGAGGCACCAGCGCTCCTGGACCTCAGGCAGCTACTTCAGCCGGAGGAACCGCTTCCAGCGCTCGCCGCGGCGCTCGCCATCCCAGTCCAGCAGCCAGCAGTACACCGAGAGCTTCGTGCTCACGCACACCGCATCCCTGCGCACACACAGCAGGGACAACAGCAGTCTGTGAGAGGTAGGACCAGCCGACAGTGATTATCTTTTGTTCATTCATTTTAATTTGTGTCACTTGTGTGAGTTGTTAGGAACGTTAATCTTACCCACTTTCAACCTGGACTCCCTATTTTGAGCATGCCTGTATTTTCATTATATGCATAACAATTCGTTCTATTATATAGGAATAGCACCTCTACAGGGGACTGCCCCATATGTCGAACTCCTGTTGGGTCGAACAGCGTCGGCAGGTTAGATAATCACCCGCGAGCATCTGCAAGTTAGATAATCGCCCACGTCACGGTTACTGAGGTTAGGTTTAGGGTTAGAGTTAGAGTTTGGTGGTCGATCCAAAGGGTGTTCGACCTAATGACATGTTACCCCTCTACAAGCATTGTGAGCTTGTCGAGCCAATATTCTCGCTATTCTTCGAGCGAAGATAGCCTGGCTTGAGTGGTTATGGCAGTTTTACGAACAACAGTGTCAGTGACCACAACATTCTTTATCAGATCTTAAAACTAATGTTCCATAATACTCCTGCATGTGCTCATTGTACTGTACCAGCTCTACAGCCTGTGTGGCTCTGGATGTTTTAGGATTGTTGACTTTGTTAAGAGAGGAACATCTGATCCTGGGGGGCCAACGTGGCAGATGGGTTCCATTACTGCGGTTCCCATGTGTAGACATGTCTGTCTACGGGGGAACCCTCAGCTTCCTGATACATTATGTAAACATGTCTGTTATTGACAAGCGCTGCCTCTGTCTTTGGTTTGTTTATGCACATGAGCCGGGATGAAGCGGAGGGAACGTGAACTTTATTGGACAACAACAAACATTCAGTCAACTGTTACCCAATTCATACCTGGGAGACATCTAACCGTCTGTTCTCCCATGACCTGTACCTTGCGCTATTATTCCAAAACGTAGGAGATGGTGGGGAAGGAGCGCTTCTTTTCCGTTCACCAGCGTCGGCTACTCGCCAGTGTCAGGGTTACTGAGGTTAGGGTTAGGTTTAGGCATAGTTTTACTGAGGTTAATATTAGGGTTAGAGTTATGCATAGTTTTACTGAGGTTAAGGTTAGGGTTAGAGTTAGGCATATAGAGGTTAACATTCACACCCGCGCGGTCCAAGTGACCACAGCCAAGCGCTCCAGACCTCCGCTCCAGCCAATCACAAGACGCGCCTTCTAATTTATGTGACACCGTCTCCTACGGTAGGAATAATCGCGTACCTTGCAGCCTCAATAGGCGTCTATATGCACAGAAGCCATATTGGACAGAAACTGGGCCTCTTCCTAACTTCCTGTGGTGTTACCAATGATACGAAGGCACCAGAGCCAACGTGGAATGCGCCTGAACCACAAATCCAGCGGGCGCCCCCAAACATTTTAATTTCAAGGATCCTCTGAGAGACTCTCTGAGTTACGCAACCTTACGCAACACCCGTAGGGTGTTTCCAGTGCAGTGATGCCCAATCTCACAGTAACAAGGAAGAAAGGAAGATTCCCAATTTATTTCCAATATCGCTGCTGTGCAGAATAGATCCTATTCAAAACTCCATTAAGGCACACTACATTGAAACATTTACTAATACTTAGATCGGCTATTTTTTATCGTTCCTGAAAATGTCTGAAAAGTTTTGAAAATATTGAAAAAGAAGGGATGCCAGGGTCTGAATGAGGACAAGGTAGAGTGCATGAAAGCCGAGGTCTCTGCAGCATCTTTATGACAAATCCTGGTCTGATTCAGCCCTCCTGTCTGCCTAGCTGGCCATGGTCCACTTCCAACTGTCTGCATTCTTGTCTGCTCTGAGTTCGGTTTGTTCTGTCCCTACATGGCAATCGGTAAAAGATCACTCCTGTTTTCAATATAGTTTTTTTTATTTTTTATTCTGCACTCCCAAGGTGTTTTTCGTTCGCCTCAATCCCCTGTGTGGCACCCAGTCAAGAGTCACGGGGGTAGTTCATGTCGCGGCGAGGGGAGCTGTTCTTGATTATGGGGAAACCCGCTGAGCAGGGACGTGCAGAGAATTTTAGAGACTCAGGGGCTGACATTTCTAAAAGGGCCTTTTGGTGAAAATATAGAAAATAGCAGACCTGCGACGCGTTGTGAGATTGGAGGTCGGCTATTTTCAATGTTTGATTTCTACACATTTCTTGATTTCAACATAAAATGCTGCATTCAAGTTCAGGAGAGTTTGGACAAGGCAATTCTCTTGAATGCTGTCTTCAAGTATGCCATGGAAAGAGGGCATTTGCATTTCTTTCACCGTAGCAAAAACTGCATTAATTTTTTACAGACGGGTAAAAGGGCATGGCCTCAAGCCCCCTTTGATGTGTGCACGTGCCTACCGCGGAGGGTTTGTTACAAGGGCTTTCTTAAGCAGTCTGCGGCTAAAACAATCAGCCGGTGGTGTACGTGTGTCTGTCTGGCTGTGTGCACGTGGCCATGCATGCACGCATATCTGCATGCATGCGTGTCAGTGTGTCTGTGTATTTATCTGGGTGACTGTCTCCAGCATTAGACGTTGCAAGCCCTGGTCTTAAGTGTTCCTTGGAGAGTGCTTTTGATATTATGCTGATTGCAGTGGAGAGGAACTAAGGGTGAAGTGCAGGGCATGGGGGCGGGCAGCCGGGTGGTCTGAGTACTAGGGCACGCACCAAGCACGCACTCAGCTCTGCACTTGTGCCACAGCTGTAGATCACTCGCTCACTGAAAAGGGCAGGATGCAGACATGCGTCAACACACACACGTTCCCAGGATCTGTCTGAAGTCAGTTCTCCTCTATAAACTTTTAGGGGTTTGATTTGATTGAGGGCTTTGTATGTATAAAGAGACAGATATATTGCATGAAATACTGCAGCCACTAAAGATGTATTATTCTTAACGGCACAAGCAATGACACGCTTTTCCACATGGGGTTTTCAACCGCTTATGGAAACAATAACACATTGTCATAACCCAGCTAAAGCAGCAGGGGACCTTATCTGAATAGTTATCCTTTATTCTCATAACAATAATCTCATACAGCTTGCTTGTAATATCAGGTTTTCTTTTAAGTAACCCCATCGGCATGTCTAAAGCTGTGAGTTCAAGGCTGTAAAGACTGTGAGAGCAGCACCCCCCCCCCCCCCCCAACCCCACACACACACACACACACACACACACACACACACACACACACACACACACACACACACACACACACACACACACACACACACACACACACACACACACACACACACACACACACACACACACACACACACACACTCATCTTTGTCTGAGAATACACCTTGCCAAGTGACAACAGCTACCATAATTCACACGGGCAGAGCATATGGGTCCTCGGCCGTGTGCACACATGCACATTGTACAGTACCAGCTTTCATTATTTAACAGCTAGAAAACGTCTCTCCATGTGCCGAAAGGAAGGGAGAGCGCACCGTTAAATCAAACCCAAATAACAATCACTCTGACAAAATGCTCAATAAAAACGGAGTCTTAGAAAAACAACACACATCCGCAGATAGAAAGGAATGAAAGACCAAAGGGGGAGTCAATCAATTTTTGTTTTTTACAAAACCATGCAGGCACGCAAGGCCACGGTTTACCACGGATTTGAGAACAGCCAACCCTCTTAGCTGTGCTAAAATCACGGTAACCTTGGGCCTACATGGCTTGTTGCTTTTCTAAAACGGTTACCAAATATGGCAACATGAATGTCATGTCACACATCACGGTAACTCTATACTTGAGGGGACAAATTCATACAGTACATGTAATTAATGCTTAATTAATGATGGATTTAGGATGAACTTTCATGAATCATACATTTATCTGACGTTATTCAGCCAGAATATGCATTCTATTGCTGTATGAAAATGTAATGTAATGAAGTGACCTGACAGAGGGCGGTAAGGGTAAGCTAGTGCAAATCTACAGATCAGCCTTCAATATAACTTGATCCTTCTGATCCTTCTGACAGAGGACACCAAATCCCTATATCAATGTAGATCATATCAGATCAGTCTTCTGTCATAGAACCTTACAATAGCGTAATTTCAGTATACACTAATATTTTCTATTTTTTTCTATTTTAACTCCACTTAAAGGACAACATTTTTTTTACAACAAGGGTTCATATTTTAGATTGTAATTAGAGAAAATAAAGGATTTCAGTGGTCTTCAGAGGCGTACAAGTCGTCTTTTTACACACAATAAGCCCATTCCCAAGATGTACCGGAATCTTTCATGGGCAGAAGTGACTTATGGGGGCTAGTAGGTGTTACTGTAGTAATAAAGAAATCGCTGGCTTATTATTATACCTTTTCTTTTCTCTTATTACAATATAAAAAAATACCCATAAAAAAAACAAAGTTGTCCCTTAATTACATTGTATTCATTGTAGGTTTCTTAATGCTCCTGGTCCCCCTTCTCTTTCCCCCTGAGCACCTAAATCAGACTGACAGATTTGATTTGATCCTTTTTCCATGTGCATTCTTGGTAGAGGTCTGTTAACACTGAAAGCAGTCTTCCACTGCCATGATTTTATAGGTTCTGGTTGGACCAACAACCAACCATTTCATCGCCAAACCACTTCTTATAAACTGCAGGAATACTGTATTCTGTGTTGTGTTTTTTATCATTATTTGTTTTACAAGCAGATGTTGTGTACTGAAAAGTGTTTTATACTGTACAGTTAGTACAGTTGCATCATTATACTACTGAATCTAGTGATCAGTGAGTGGATGGAGAATTCAACGGGTCAAGACTAAGAAAATGTTTATGCTGTCATTACGATCTGTAGATGACACACACACACACACACACACACACACACACACACACACACACACACACACACACACACACACACACACACACACACACACACACACACACACACACACACACACACACACACACACACACACTCTGGATATCATTTGTTCAGTACAGTAGGTACAAGCCAAGGTACTGTATGTTCTCAAAAGCAACTTTTTTAAATGTTGCATGTGTCAGACGCCCTAGCATGTGACAACTGTCTGGCAGGCTGTATAGAAGATGCAGATTGCATCTCATCTCATCCCTGTGAAAACAAAGCAACTCGAGGAAATAGCCAGTGTACAAACTCTGGCATGGGAAATCGGATTGGGTCAAGTTCATTTTGCAACGGCTATTGTTCATAATAACCTTGTTTATTTGTTACTCAAATGTCATGTGTAAACTTCACCAGTCACTCATCGGGTTGAATTTCATAAGGACATAGTAACAAATGGCCTCCGTGTTTGTGAGATTGCACTGAAATAGGCAACACAAATGTATCAGATAATGTATTTGGCTTGGAAGGAATGGGGCATTTGTGTTTTCATTCAATTACTTCCATGTCAATATTTCCCTTGGCAACACTACAACAGCAGTTAAGACTAGGCAGCAGTTATCTGCAAAACAAAATCAGATACTGCACAATCTCAGTAAGAAACAGCCTCTGGAGTTCTCAAACAACGTGGTCCTTTGACTATTTGTTAGAACAGTCCCCATCACCATGCTAATGTATAGAAACAACCAGACACAGGATGCAACATATAAATGATGTAAAATATATATATATATGTTTGAAACCTCTACATCTTTTACTAAACTCCCATGTATATCCTATATATCCTAAGTTATTGTGTTTTCATTGTCATAGTGGCATATTTAAATAACTTCCCTTTCCTTTCACGATAAGGAGAGGAAATTAGTCTGCAGAGCAGAGGAAGTAGAGATTTTGATACCAAGAAGATACAGTAAGTCTGGCAAGGGGCACCCAGATATAAAGAAGGCAAGTCGGGGCAGAATGGACAAGGCTACTGTTGGCCAGTGATTCTCAACCTTTCAAGGCTGCGACCTCCAAAATCATATTTGAACTGGGACCCCCTTCCCTGATAAACACTTGGAATGTAGGAGTTGAGGCATTAAACCTTTGGTTCCACAGATAAATAAAGTGAAAATAGCAGATCTACAAGTGTAGTAAATATTAGACTGAACAATAAGTGTAAGACGACACGGAAGCGTGTCGCTGTTACTACATGTCATCTTTTCGACACCCCACCCTAACCCTCATCCTAACCTCCGTGGAGTGAGTCGCTAACCCTCCGGTCGAAATGATGGTCGTTCGAAAGAGCGCGATTTTGCCAGACGACACTGCCTTAGTCAGTAAAAATATACATTTTTTTTAATCCCAACATTTTTGGAACCCATGTTTCATGGTCACCCAGTGTCAATTGTCTAATGTAATGCTTGGCGCTACACTGCCAAGCTGGGGAGAGCAACGGACTGATCTCATGCTTCCTTCAATGCATGAGGAGTCCAAGCCACGTTTCTTTTCACCTGACATGGGGGAGTTTCCCCAGTTGGACAGCATGTGGAAGGAACACGTTATCCAACCAGTTCCTTTCATCTCCATCAGGAGCCCCGGCTGGCCAGGGAGAGGCAGTATAGATAGAGACCAGGATTACTGTTAATGTTTTTTGTGAGGGTACTGTACCTACCCTAGGGGACATGGGGAGAACAGGCAAACTCCACACAGAAAGGCCCTTTTTGCCAACCCCCCAACTAGGGAAGTGCAGTAGCCTAAATCCTCAATCTGTCACGGTGTGATTCAGGAGATGGCACCTAAATAGAGAACAGACAGGCAGAGGAAGAGGAGGTCAAGTGCAAGTTGATGTATTTACCCAAACCAGGAAACACGAGGAGCTTGAGAAGAAACACAAGGAAAACTGAGAACACCAGGTGATCAAAACATAGCAACATGGCATGGCAACAACATTTACAAACTGGCAGTCAACTGAAAACAGAAGGGAGTTTAAACAGACACAGGACAAACTAGACACAGGTGAACTGAATAAACAACACAGGGATTGGCTGGGGCACACAGGAAGTGACACAAATGAACAATAATCAGAGTAGGTGAGACATGACAAGACAAGACAAGACAAGACAAGACAAGACAAGACAAGACAAGACAAGACAGACAACAGCTACGACAGGACAACAGGAAATACTAGGAATACTACTTCAAAATAAAATTAATTCACACAGCAGTCCATAAAGTACACACCAAGAAAAGGAAAGACCCGCTCTTTCTCCATCTCCGGTTTACTTCCTGTATCTTATTCTTTAGCCCCATGGTCACTAAACTAAATATTGGGCCCTATCGACCGCAAGCTATACAGTGTAGTCTACACTATCTTCCCAAGATTTTCATACAGCTTTTTTCAGAGAGACAAATGAGGAGAAAATGAACTACAGTATTATCAGCAACACACTCTTGCAGAATCTAACACATACTGTTGGATGTTGGTGAGATTTTCCGTCAGATGCCGGCACCCACAACCATTGGGATTTTAGTACCATTTTGCCTGTAGTGGCTACAATTGGGATTGCGGATCTTCATAAATTAACCACCATCTTTGATACATCACAGAAAACAGGAACAATAAAATAAAACCATCAAATGCTTTAGAATGCATTGCACATTGTAAAGCACTTTGGAGAAAGATGACTATATCAATGCACCACCATTTATCATTATATAACCTTGTAAATATCACCAAGAGGAGAGAAGAGAACAAGACAAAGGCTGCCTATCAGTAGAATTGTTCATGTCCATGAAATATTGGATTCCTTTACCGAGATTACATAATTTCTCATGCTCAATCTGACAACATGAAAATGGTAATCCCTCCCTAGGCCCACATACATCAGATTCATTGTGATACAGCTTCATCCGGACGACATTATCATCCCAAAGACGATATCATCAACTGTGTGAGTCCAAAACTGTTACTTGTCTTCTTCTTTAACACAACACATGCCATCGTGTCGCCAAAACAATAAACTATTAACCGCCAAGGCTTTTTTTAATTATAATATTTACCTGATTCCCAAAACAATAAACTATTAACCGCCAAGGCTTTTTTTAAATATAGTATTTACCTGATTCGCGTGTCCACTGTGCGCGCGTCCACGATTGCATGCTTCACCGAGAGAGAGCTGAAATGGACCCGTCGCACGATGTGCTGGGAAAGTAGAAAAAAGGGGAGAAAACAGCTGTTTTTCCAGCGTGACACAATGGCTCTGAATGAGGAAGTGGAAATAGGTCCACGTTGCATCATGGGATATAGAGTTTCTTAGCTCACCAGCGGTCACGGGGGCAAGTGTTTACCTGGTACCATGGTAACCAGCTAACATGGCCACAGCCGGGTTAACAAAACCGTGGCAGAGCATCATTATCCAGAGTAAACACAGCTGTGGCCATGTTAGGCAGAGGATAAGATGTTTTTGGGGGCTTTTATGCCTTTATTAATAGGATAGTAGACTGACAGGATATATGGGGAGAGAGATGGGGAGTGACAGCAAAGGTCGTCGGTAACGGGATTCGAACCCGAGACACGTTGTCAGACTGGCGTTGCATCCTCCTTTTAAAACGTTTCATCGGTTTGATATTTCCGGACAGACACACAACCACTTTCACTTCCCGAAATGTTTCAGTAATAGCGGAAATGGACGATCGATCTACAAGCTCGGGTCGAACGAAACAAGGTTCCTGCTGGACTGCGACGATACGCTGGCATGCTAAGAATCAATGAGAGACAGACAGTGCCATCATCCCATCCCTTTCCCCTCATAGCAGGCTTTCTGTAGAGAGGAGGTGGCCAGTGAACCAGTTGTTGAGTTGAAGGTCACATCATGTAAGCATCAAGCAGAGGGCACTTCTTTCGTTTAGAGCAGTGGTTCCCAAACTGTTCAGGACAAGACCCAAGTGAGAGATTAGACGTTTGCCCCAGGTCCCATACTAGTGAAAATAGCAGATCTAACCAGGATATATATATATATATATAAGTTTTAAAAACTTTGTTTTTTAACAAGGGTTTGATTTTCTTTTTAGACAAAACTGGAGAACAGTACAAGTATAAACCCTGCATAAAAGGAACATCTCAATTAAGACTTTTTATGGTCTTTTTTTACATTGAAAGCCCTCTGTATTTAATTCATGGACATAATAATAGCAAGCAAAGTTCACATTTTAGATTGTAATTAGAGCAAAGAAAAGATGAGTGTTAAAACGTTTTCATTTCATCAACGATTTTAATGACATTGATTTCAGGGTGGGGGCAGTGGCTAAATATGTCTTTTTTAGATACAATAAGCTCATTCCCAAGATGCATGCACCACAATCTTTCATGGGCAGATGTGACTTATGGGGGCTAGTAGTGTTACTGTAAAGAAATTGCCGGCTTATTATGTCTAAAAATACACATTTAGGCACTTGCACACGTGCCCCCATGCACTGAAATCAAAGTCATTAAAATCACTAAAATATAAAGAAGTAAATAAAAACATTTTAACACTCATCTTTTCTTTTCTCTAATAACAATCTAAAATATGAACCCTTGTTGAAAAAAAAAGAAAATACATTTTGATTTAACCATAAAAATTGGTCCGTGACCCCTAGATGGGTCACGACCCACTGTAGAGGTCATTCAAGGACACACAGTAGACACATGCACAACTGCACACATTCTACTCTTTCACTCTCTCTCTCTCTCTCTCTCACGCAAACACAAACACAAACACAAACACACACACACACACACACACACACACACACACACACACACACACACACACACACACACACACACACACACACACACACACACACACACACAGTACTGTACTATTGATTTCTCGGCCACATGTATAAGCTTATTACATTGGCTTGGCTCATTTCCCAGGAAAGGGAAGCCCAGCCTTGTCTTATAGATAGATGATAGACTGAATGACTGACTGACTCACTCAATCACTGTAATGGATATTGCCTTGGTTGTCAGGCAGGGTCCTACTACCTTTCAGCTCTGTGATCAATTCACACCTTGGCTCACCACCACTGTTGTAAAGTATCTAAGTACTGTACATTTACCTGAGTACTGTAAATGTTTAAAAAATTACCATTTTGAGGTATTTGTACTTTATTTGAGTATGTCCAATTTCCTTCCTTCCTTTTCCTTACTTCTACTCCACTACACTGTGACCTCAGATGCAAATATTGCACTTTTACTTCACTACAATTATTTGAAAGGTTTAGTTACTAGTTATTTTGTAGATTCAGATTACTACCATGAAACATACATTAACCATTTCAGCCCTATACATTTCAGCTATTTGAAAATAGCTGATATACAAGCTCAAAATGCGTCGCAAATTCGCAATGCGTCACATTGTGAGCTTGTAGATCTGCTATTTTCAACAGATTTGTAGGCCTATACATTTTGATAACTTGGGAAATTCTGCATAATGAAAATTTGGTACTTTACATTTTGATGCCATTTAGAATTCTAGACTTTTACTTGTAACAGAGTATTTCTACATTGAGTACTTTTACATTCACTGCTGTTATGGAACATTACTCCCAGACCAGAGTGATGGAGCACCCTGTTATCTGCTTTCACATTATTAATGTAACCACTGACTTTGGATAAGTCTCAAGTGGACGAAACACGGCTTTCAAAATCAAAATGTGAGTGTATTGTAGCTTCAGTATGATTAGCTAAAATGCTTCCAGTTTCCTATGCATATAGCCACCCTTTGGTTTGAACTAACTGAATAAAAATCAAATTTTGAGCGGAGCTAACTGCTCCTACATCTGGTTTTGTCTGTATGTCCCGTCCCGTTTCTGTATGTCCCGCCACATAACAAATTAGCCAAGCTTTGCGGGACGTTTAATGAAATGAACGAATAAATAGCACCACTCAGTTCACACCGGGTGTGATTTTTTTTCCCTGACTTGATTTTGTATTACATCAAGATTTAGTTTTTGTTTAGTTTTTCTGGGGGGAGAGGTGCTGCTTTTTTCCACATGATAGCTGAATGATAGCTGCGATTTCTTGTACAGTACAAAGTTTTTCGTTCCATTCGCCTCACCCGACTTAATTCCAAGGACTTCCCAGCACTCAATGCCAATGCTTTTCAGAGAGACATTTGGGGCTAAAGGGCCTGGCCTAATGAGCCATCTTGGGACCTTCAAACCAAATCTTTTGGTGTCAAGTCCCGCTTTTAGAAGTTGGCACTTTTAAAAAGGCTACTTTTAGAGGCTGGTGTTGGGTATTGGTGTCGTCAGATGCAGTAGGCCAGGGTTTGAAACAACATGGAGGCAAGTAGCGGACGAGTCCAAAGGAGCAGTGGTGTAAAATAACCAAGTACATTTAATTAAGTACGAGTACAAATTAGATTTCTTTTTTTTTTACTTCAATTTCCCATACTACTCCACTACATCTCGGATCCAAATATTGTACTTTTAAGCCACTACCATTATTTGAAAACTTTAGTTACTAGTTACTTTGGAGATATAAATTATAATATTATAAAACATACACAAACCACTTTAGCACTATTTTCTTTCCACAACGCGTCGCAACACGTTGTAAGCTTGTAGATCTGCTATTTCCAGACATTTTGTACTATTACTTTTGGTACTTTAAGTACATATTATGCCAACACTTACACTTACATATTTCTCCTCAAGTACATTTTGAATTCCAGACTTTTACTTGTAACAGAGTATTTCTATATTGCAGTATTGAGTACTTTTTTCATGCACCGCTGCAAAGGAGGATGCAATGGAGAGGGCGCTGGGGGGGCGTGTTCTCTCCTCCACATCATCAGTGCCTATACCCTAGGTGGGGTTGATGAAAGGGCCTTTCTGTGTGGAGTTTGCATGTTCTCCCTGTGTCCCACATGCAGTAATCCTGATTCCTGGTCTCTATACTGCCTCCCCCTGGTCAGCTGTGGCGCCTGATGGAGGGGGAAAGAACTGGTTGGAATAACATGTTCCTTCCATGCGATACTCCCCGCCATCAGGTGATAAGAAGCGGCCTGCTCACTCCTCATGCATTGAAGGAAGCGTGAGTTTGGGGCTCTTCCCAGGTTGGCTGAAGGAGTGTAGCGCCCGGGATTACAGCTTAGGCAAGTGTCACCGTGTGAAAAGTGGGTTACAAAATCTTCAGGTATAATGTGGCAGTGGACAATAGCAAGAAAGACAAAGGTGAGATGAAAATGACACTGATGCAATGATACAATAGGTTTTGAAATTGGGTTGAAGCATAATTATGCAGGTGTGTGTGCGTTGCTGCATGTGTGTGTGTGTGTGTGTGTGTGTGTGCGTGCGTGCGTGCGTGCGTGCGTGCGTGCGTGCGTGCGTGTGGCTGGACGCGGCGACCCAGGACAGCTGTGTGTGTTTATAGTCCTGAGCTCCTTAGGCAGCTCACAGCCTCACACGCTTGTAAATAGTTTTCCTCTGACCGTGGACAAAAGTGCCTGGCATAATTTGTACAGGCTGGTGGTGGGCTGACAAAACATATTAGGCACAAAACATCAGTATACATTCAAAGACTTCAAAGGAAAGCTCAGCCCCCCCCCCCCCCCCCCCCCCAATGAATTTACACATATCTGGATTTACTGCCTTGACCCCACAATATTTGACAAGCCATTGTTTTCCTGTTCCTGTCGACACGCCTCCCTGCGTTGCCGAAGGAAATGATTTTTGTTATTCCCCGCTTGAGTGGTTTTACACAAGGATATTTTCAAAGCATTACAAGAAGTACCAAGGACTGTGACAGAAACGAATACGATACGAGGCACCACAAAAGATATTCTATTCTGTAGAGACAAATCAAATATTTGCTTTGATGTGCTATCCATCCATGCCATGCATCAGTTCACGCAATTTCCATCTAAATTGAAAATTGAACTGTGAGGCAGTGGCGACACATACAATGAGCTATATCATCATTACACCTTGTAATAGAGCCACTGCCACCAGACCAGCTGCACTTTACTACTTAATATTTCTCACCGCATTCAACTACAGATGCACTTGCAACCTCACATTTTTAGTTCTTGTCCAGCCCTATCTTCCGCCCGGAGCAATGTGGCACAATGACCCATCACAAGGCATTCCACATCGTCCCCCTGATGCAGTGGTTAAATTCACACCTTGCGCCCGCGTTGTCTAAATACCAAATGCTCTTGCGCTAATTTTGCAAGCGGGCAGCTGCAAGCTGGTGTTATCGCGTTGGCGCAGTGAGGCACAGGTGATTCATTGTTGGAAGCAGAGTGCCATGTTTGGATTAAGAGCGCCATTCAAAGTTTTTGTCCTAAAAAGGCATATTGCAGATTCTTCAGTAATCCTAGGAAATAGAAAGTTACCACTGTTATGCATCTTAATTTAGACCGGAGGTGAGAGATTGAGAGAAGTGGAACGTATGCCTCATTCAGTTAAAAAGAATATCTGCTCTCCAAGCTCACAACACGTCACTTCGTGATGTGTTATTTTCATGAATGAGCGTATAGATCAAGATATTTTCGGGGCAGCAGAACCAAAGGCCACACACCCCCAACGTGCAAGTTAAGAAGACCATGTGCCGTGGTGCAAAGTTCAGCAGTTAAAACCTTTACATTTAAACCATATCACCTGGAGAGCACCTGGAGGAGGCTGTATTGTTGATAGGACCTGACACTGCCATCCCATAGCAAACACAAAGAGAGGATACATTATTTAAACAGCTCGAAAAGGAACTTTATCCTTAACTTTATCCTGTCTGTCTGTCTGTCTGTCTGTCTGTCTGCCGGTCTCTCTCTACAGTATCTGATAGAAAATAGGTCTGACTGTCAGTAATGCTTTTCTGACACACACGCATAGGCCTATCCTCACCAGCCATAATAATTAAAAGCATTCTGGATTCCTGCAGGACAAGGTAAGCCATGGGGAGCTTTGAACTAAATTATACTGTTCATTTGTCGGGGGTTAAAGATGCCCTCACAACATCCTTCCATCACCCCACTAATCCACACTCACCATTCTGTGATGGTACAACACTTCATTTCTTGGTGGTTAAAGATGCCGCCACAACATCCTTCCATCACCCCACTATAATCCATGCTCATCATTCTGTGTTGGTACAACATGATCCTCTTCTAAAGCAAGACCATGCAGTGCAGTCATAAACATTGTCTGGCAAAGCCTGTTACTGATCTTTCCATTTGGTCAATTGTTTGGTCTTTTCACCAGCCGTGTATTTTCACCATGGCGTAAACACATGTGTTGGAACACGCGATCCGTCCCAAAGCCTTGTTGAACAGCCTGTAGGAGTAGCTGGTGCAGTGATAGAGATTAAAGAACACCCTCGCCTGCCATCCTTCCACCAAACACGGTGTGTGTGTGTGTGTGTGTGTGTGTACCGTGTGTGTGTACTGTATGTGTGCGCATGCATGTGTGTGTGTGTGTGTGAGTACGTGCGTGCACGTTCATAGATGTGCGTGTGCATGCGTGCGCACACGCACACGCACGTGTGTGTGTGTGTGTGTTGGAGTGCCCGGCCAACCTGGATGCACTGGACGAACTCCAGTCTCTATGGTGTAGCGGTTACTTTACTCAAGATGCACTTTTCTGGCAAATAGCTGAAGATAATTAATTCAGATGTGTGTGCGAAGTTGCAAACTAGTGTGTGTGTGTGTGTGTGTGTGTGTGTGTGTGTGTGTGTGTGTGTGTGTGTGTGTGTGTGTGTGTGTGTGTGTGTGTGTGTGTGTGTGTGTGTGTGTACTCAAAAACACTGGGCTGGCTGGGCCGGTGTAATAAATCATGGTGATCTGCCATATATGGACTGATCAATAGGATGTCTGGATGTGAACTCAAATATAACAGCCAGTAATCTAAGCCCTGATTTATAGTTAGTTGCGCGCTGGTGTCGTGCACTGAAGATAACTGATCGATCGTCTATTTTCGGTGCACAACAGAAGAACATCATGCTGGTTATAGACGAGGGAGTGGGGTGGGGGGGCTTCTTGAAAAACATTTCGGTTTAATGCAGGGACACAGCCATGGGTGGGCCTGGGTGGCCATGTAGAAAGCTGGCCCATGTAGAAAGCTGGTGCGCAAGAATCCCCCCTGTGCCCACCCAGAAGTTGCCAGGCCCAGCCTATTTCTCTGTTCTGGCTGCGCCCCTGGTTTAATGAGATATTATGCACAAGAATTGTTAACAATAGACATACTGTAGAAAGCTACAAGTGCCATATGGTCATGGCTGTCCAGTTTGATTGCATAAGCTTGGGTTTTTGCCAAGAGCTATTCTCAGCCGGGAAACAAATACTGTTCACCTCGCAGCAAAAAACAAAACAAAAAAAGACAAATCCTGATTCACAAAACAGCATTGTGAGTTTTGGACAGAGATTACAGTAGAGGACAAATGACAGTTAATTTACAGGGATAGTTCACTTAAAAAATACCTAATTTCTATCAATTACTTCACCCCATGGAGACAATAATTCATATTTTTTTTCCCATTCAAGTCAACGGAGAAAATGTATCTTAAAAAATGCAGCAAACGAGTCCCGATGAAGCCGGTCGATTTGATATGGCCCAAGTGCATGCTACCAACATGTGGGAGGAGTAGTGCGGCAAAATAAGGTTTATCATACTGTATGAGAGTGACACAGTTATGCAGTCATTTACATTGTCAGCTCCCTCCTGCTGGGCTGAGGAATGCTGACCCATGGTTTGCGAGAGTTCTGCAGCTTGGGTCAGCGTTATTGCTTGCAGCTTCTCCAATGTCCTCATATGATCCAAATGCAATCAATGAATGTGTGGCTGCATCACTGTTTGGACTTGCATCACACATCTGTAGATGTAATTTTTCGGTTCTGTTCGTAATTTTACCATTCTTCCGTTTGCGTAGTTCTCCAGTGGCGCTGTGGGGATTTTGAAAGCCTTCAACGCCCAATGGTCATGAAATTCAAGACATAAAATTACTATGTCGGTTTGATTCAGTTGACGTAAGAACTAGATGAGGGATCCCGCAATACTTGGCTGCCATGTACGCTTTTACCAACCTTCCCTAGCGCCTTTACACAGAAAAATCCTGCTTATTAGTTCAACTGAGAGATCAGGGTCCATCGTAACATTCTCTCTCTCTCTTTTTAGTTTAATCCATTTGTAACTCAGACAGGGTACAAATGTGGTTACTTTTATACACTCTGAGTTAAATTAACCCTCAGGACTTCATATTTAGGCTGCATTCGGAAATGCGCACTCAACGCACTGGTGTGCCATGTTGTTGTTTGTTTATTCAGTGCACTTGGTGCGTTGTTGTTCGGAAATCCAGTGCGCTGCGAACCGGGTGCACTCAGTGCACGCACTGACCGACCCTACTCAGAAGATGGGGTTGGGCGGTGTGGTGCGTCGGTGCGGTGTTTTGATTGGTTGGTTTTCATGGCCGTGGTCTCGAGCGCTTCTCAGCGTTGAACAATGGAGGAAATGATAGCAAAATGCTGCATTTGCAGCTTAATTGGTCGTTTGGCCTTGATAGTTTGACACGCATCAATGGGTAAACCAAAAGAAGGTGGGACAATGTTGTGAATTAAATTATATTTCATAGCAACGTTACTTAACGAGCATTTACTGTCAATAGAACTATTGTAAGAGAAAGCTAAGCTAGCCAAGGTTTTAGGGTTTCAACTGGTCGTTCGGAAATAAGTCACACTGAGTGCACCGTACAACGTTACCTACCGCCCACTGCACTCACTACACTGAGCACACAGCCGGTGTGCATTTCCGAACGCAACCTTAGTTTTACTTCTGGCATTTCCACGATCAATCTCGCTCTCCTCTCTCTGACCTCTCTTACAGACAGATCCTCCCTGAGGTCATGGATTCTTATCAGAAGAGTGGCGTTCTCAGCCATCGGTTGAGGTGGCATGTTTAATCCCCGGGGCAGGAATACAAATATAGCAGTGCCCTTGCACAGGCACCACAAGTCCACACATAAAGGGATCAAATGATCCATCTCAGGGAACACATTCAATATGTTGGGGCTCGGCATTAAAGTGGCAGCAATTACCCTTGGCTGCGTTTCAACAGGCCTTTTTTTTTATTGTGTGTTTTGGGGATTAACGAGATGCCTGGGATTTGACACCGTCAACTTAGACCCTTACCCTTTGCATAGCAAACAGTGTGCATTGTCATAATGCTGCATTTGAGGAGAGCAAGCAATACATTGTTACAACAAATCCTCAAGGGAGTGTGTGTGTGTATTGTTTGTGCGTGCGTGTGAGTGTGTGTGTGTGTGTGTGTGTGTGTGTGTGTGTGTGCGTGCGTGCGTGCGTGCGTGCGTGCGTGCGTGCGTGCGTGCGTGCGTGCGTGTGTGCATTCGTGCGTCACAGCGAGGCAGTAGTAAGTAATAGAGGGAGAAAAAATATCAAATCAAATATGGATAATAAAATATTAATAAATGTTATTAAATGCCCTTTGAAGTTGAAGGACAGAAACACTGTGTATTTCCCGGTAGAACAACACCTCCACTAGCAGTATTAATTAAGTATTAGTAAATATGAATGAAACATTTTAAAATGAAGTGAGCTGAATGTGCTCAGAAGAATGCCTTCAACATGAATGACTCTTACAGCTCTTACAGATGAAGGTTTTTCTTTGTGAATTTTTCTATGTGAATAGCGCTCACAAATATCATAATAAAGTGATGATTAAAAACTAAACGAAACAAACAGCTTAAGAGGAATTCTAGGTAGGTGTGAATGCTACTCTGCATGGTGAAGGTGAAAGCCTATTGTCCGTAATAGTGGGAGGCAGTGATAATGATGCACACAAAGGGGAGACAAGATAAAGCAGCTCTGGTACCTGCAGGGCAGTGAGCTCCAGAGAGCTATGGGCTGATAGTGGCAGCCAAACCAGGAGAGGTTATTCCCCACAAAATACACGTGTGTATGGAATTGGAAGAACAAAGAGGATAAACAAGCACAGTGACAGAACACGCAGAAAGTATAGGTATAACTTGTACGACGCCTCAGGGCGACATGCAACCTCGCCCTAAAGGGTGAGGTCGCGCCAATAATTGGCCATCTGGCCAGTGATGTATATCGGACCAGTTACCCATACTGTATATGGAGATCCATCTACTGTATAGTACATCACGTTTATGCCCATACATGGAGATCCCTGTCTGAACCAGCCACAGAATATGGGCTGTCTTCCTCCATATATGGGCATTCCCAAATGAAGTCCTGTACTAGATATGGGCTTAATATTGATGACATCAGGGATCTCCTGGGCATAAAAGGGATTCTGGGGAATACCCATATATGGACTTTTACATAGGTGATGTCACCTGTGATATCACCTGTGATGTCACATTGATGTGTCAAGGGAACCACAGTGTCAGGCGTGACCTTCAGAGATACACAGATACGTGGACAAGATGTGCCGGACATCACAGTGACTTCAGAGCATGATGTCAGAACGACATACCCATAGGCGTAAAAAAGTGTACACACACAGAGACAAGCTGTGACATTTCTCCTGGTAAACTACGACCTGCGGTCGCAATAAGCACAAAGGAGAGACTGAGGATTTATGCTGAAACACACTGCGGCACTATAACAGGATTTCCCAAAGTGGGTGCCGTACGTGGCACACTAGGGTGCCATGATGCAAGTCCAGGAGTGCCGCAGAATAATTTGATACAATTTGGAATTTGTCAATATCACAACATCAATATCACTTCACTATGCTTAGTAAAACAGACCTGATTTGCACTGTACTTAATGAGTTATTTGTCCATCTACGGCCAACTCTCTTCACCAAAAATAGCAGATCTACAAGCTCACAACGCGTTGTGGCGTACTGTGAGCTTGTAGATCGGCTATTTTTGGTGAACCTTCCCCCCAGAATATGGGGTTCAAGTCATTACACAAGTATAAAGTTATTTTCAGTCATAAATCCTCATTCTCTCCAATGTATGAATGAATGAACCATTGTAAAGCGCTTTGAGCACCTGGAAAAGCGCTATAAAAATGCAATTCATTATTAGTGGCCAAGGCCACGAAGTGGCAAATGGCCACTCATTGATATTGGACTTCATCTTCCGCCACTTTTTCTCTAGCGGCTAGACCGTGCAGTCGCTTTTTACGAAACTCGGCAGTATGGCAGAGGACTATGCCAAACGGCTAAAACGCGAAGCTCGCAACAATCGGCCAAAGGGTGGCGCTGTAGGAAGCCTTTGAAAAATGCCAACTTTGAACAGGTATAGCTCATGCCCTGTTTCAGGTACAGCAATGAAACCTGTATACACTTATGCGTCTCCTCATGCCGAACAACTTTTACACTCTGACTTTTGACCTCTGACCTTTACCTCTCCCACAATTTTGAATTATATGAAAAACAGTCAAAATGTATCTCCTCCTGGGATTTTCGCGTAACGTGCGCGAAACTTTTTTTACATGAACTTTGGACCAATACGGTCCGAGAAGTTAGGCGGATTTTCTTTGAAGCGAAACATTATTTTTTAATAATTCACTCAATGTTGCAGTTATATGCAAATTATTCTTCTGCCTCTAAATCATACATGCAAAGTGACACGTTCATGGCATTTGGCAAATATGTAGAGAGTTAGTCCAAATATCACTGAAAGCAATCTTACTCCAATTGGCCAAAGGGGGGCGCTATACGAAGCGTTTGAAAACTCAAACTTTAAAGGGGCATAAGTCATGCCTCGTTTCGTTTAAAGACATGCAACTTGGTTACACACGTGCCTTGACTCAAGCGGAAGCCATCCGTGTCTTTGTTAAGTAAGCTTCGTCCTTAGATTTTCCGCCATTTTGAGCAGTTTGTAAAACACTTAAACCCGCTTTTATTCCGGAACTTTCGCGTCACGTGCACAGAACTTTTTTTACATGAACTTTGGACCAACATCTAAAGATCTGTCAGATCGGATTTTTTAAAAATTGAAACATGCATTTTTAATAATTTTTAATAATTCAATCAATATTGCAAGTTGTATGCAAATTATTCTTCTGTCTCTAAAACAAACATTTAAAGTAATATTTTCTCACTGTGCAGAGCTGTGCATAGCTCACCTGGTAAGGCCTTTGTCTATCATTCCAGAAGTCCCCTGTTCAAGCCTTACCTCATGCATTTAAAATACATTTTACAACATTTTGCCGTGAAAACCCTAGTACTGCAACTGAACATGGCAACCCGACCAAACATGGCAACCTTCTTAAGCAAGGGTATAAATAGTGGTTGAGTTGAGGCCACTCCCCCCCTCTCAGATTGTTTGGAAGCCGCATGGTGCTGGTGGTTGCTGCTACTCACTGCTACATTATGCAGCAGCTGCAGGTCTGTACACTGTTCATTATTCCAACAACTATTCCAATTTCTAACAGTTTCATTCATTATACTTACCCATACTATAATTTGGCTTTTAGATTTACCTCACCTGACCATACCTACCTGATCCACTCGATACACTGGCTGTGTGTGATGGAGGAACAATGTGACTTGGTAAGCTGACCATGTGCTCTGAAATGTTATGTTGTTTTTGGTTTTGGGATCTAAATGTTAAACGATTTCTTTTGGAATGTAATGCTTGTATGTTAGCTGCAACGTTGATTATTGAATTGATGTATTTTGAGTTTAATGCCAATGCCTAGTTGGGCAGATTAATGGAATTATTTTGTTTCAAGCCTGTAGTGCAGCAGATTATTTGAATTTGTTGTTTTTCTATTCATTTGGCCTTTTTCTTTGATCCAGGCCAGGTTTATTGCCTAGAATTGAATCTGAAAGATGGCGAGCCTGCAGAAAGACTGACACAATCCTGTCTGACCTATGGTTATGGGTAGGAAAAAGCAGCCGCAGTGACACTCATTCCTAGTTAGTGGCCAAGGCACGAAGTGCCCGAAGGCCACTCATTGATATTGGACTTGGTCATTATTATTCTTCCGCCACTTTTGCTCTAGCGGCTAGACCGTGCAGTCGCTTTTTACGAAACTCGGCAGTATGGCAGAGGACTATGCCAAACGCCTAAAACGCGAAGCTCGCAACAATCGGCCAAAGGGTGGCGCTGTAGGAAGCCTTTGAAAAATGCCAACTTTGAACTGGTGTAGCTCATGCCCTGTTTCAGGTACAGCAATGAAACCTGTATACACTTATGCGTCTCCTCATGCCGAACAACTTTTACGCTCTGACTTTTGACCTCTGACCTTTACCTCTCCCACAATTTTGAATTATATGAAAAACAGTCAAAATGTATCTCCTCCTGGGATTTTCGCGTAACGTGCGCGAAACTTTTTTTACATGAACTTTGGACCAATACGGTCTGAGAAGTTAGGCGGATTTTCTTTAAAGCGAAACATTATTTTTTAATAATTCACTCAATGTTGCAGTTATATGCAAATTATTCTTCTGCCTCTAAATCATACATGCAAAGTGACACGTTCATGGCATTTGGCAAATATGTAGAGGGTTAGTCCAAATATCACTGAAAGCAATCTTACTCCAATTGGCCAAAGGGGGGCGCTATACGAAGCGTTTGAAAACTCAAACTTTAAAGGGGCATAAGTCATGCCTCGTTTCGTTTGAAGACATGCAACTTGCTTACACGCGTGCCTTGACTCAAGCGGAAGACATCTGTGTCTTTGTTAAGTAAGCTCCGCCCTTAGTTTTTCCGCCATTTTGAGCAGTTTGTAAAACACTTAAACCCGCTTTTATTCCGGAACTTTCGCGTCACGTGCACGGAACTTTTTTTTACATGAACTTTGGACCAATATCTAAAGATCTGTCAGATCGTTTTGAAACATGCTTTTTTAATAATTCAATCAACATTGCAAGTTTTATGCAAATTATTCTTCTGCCTCTAAAACATACATGCAAAGTAAGATTTTCATGATGAACTACCGTAGAGGGTAAGTCCAAATATCACTGAAACCAAAAATAATCATATTTGAACTGGGGACCCCCCACCCTGACGTGAGTAGGGTTTTCCCATGATATGGGCCTTAGGCTAGATGCAGAATAGAGCTGGGACGTTCGCGAACGAATCGAATCTTTTGAACGGCTCTTTGAAGTGAACGTTGGGATCCGGTTCGCGCAGTAGAGAGCCGTTCATTTGGGGGGGAGACCCCCTCCCCCCAATTCAACATCTCCTTGCTACTCCACTGAGTACTGACTGAGTACAGTGAGTGAGTGAGAGAGAGAGAACAAGTGGAGGAGCGAGTTCATTGTTGCCTGCTTGTTTTTTTTTGGGGTGTTTTATGAATAACAAAAGTCAAGGTAGCTTAATTTACACACACATTTTATGAAAAGGGTAAATACTAAATTGTGATCTCAACTGTCAGCAGAGGAATGTGGTACCACCTTGTGGATTCATGTTTAAACAAATTCTTCTTAAAAATATATAAATATACAAGGAGCCAAATGAGCCAGTCTTTTGAACGGCTCTTTTCAGTGAGCCAGATCGATGGTACTGTCTCACTTCAAAGAGCCATAAATCCCACCTCTAATGCAGAATGGTTAGGCACGTGTGTGTGTGTGTGTGTGTGTGTGTGTGTGTGTGTGTGTGTGTGTGTGTGTGTGTGTGTGTGTGTGTGTGTGTGTGTGTGTGTGTGTGTGTGTGTGTGTGTGTGTGTGTGTGTGTGTGTGTGTGTGTGTGTGAACTGAATCTAACTGATGGCTTAGTTTGGTTTTCAGAAAAACTACATTTCCCAGAATGCAGCAGCTAAGATGGCTGCTTGTTGCAATCAGTTTTATTTGTCAGCACCTGGCCGCAACACAGCTTCTCCGAGTCAGGCAATCCAAATGTTTTTGCTCTTAACCACCGAGCTCTGCTTCACTGTGTAGCTGGCTCTCGAAGGGACTCTTCCATCGAGCAGTAAGCAAAACTCCACTATGTTCTCCTCTGTCGCACATTTGCTCTGTATTTTGCCACATTGCTAATGGTGGTTCTATCTGTTCCCATTGTAGGCAAATTAGGAGCTGCATCTGAGTCTTGGAAGAGAAATGGCATGTGTTAATGGAAGCAACGGCATACTGTGAAACATATGTTTCGAATGTAACCCCTGTTTGTTAAGTTCTGGAAAGAAGCATATTTTGAGTTAAAAGCCCCGGTTTTGGGAAGAACTTTATTTCATGTTTTAGGGGAACGCCCCATTGAATAAAACAACGCTTATTGCGTTTTCACCTTGAGAACTGTTTCCGTGTGCTGGTTTGGGTTCAGACTTCGCAATACTTAATGTTTAAAAACTTTATTTGAAGACGTTTACTACTTGAATTATTTGAAAACATTGTGATTTAAAAGACATGCCTGAAAATGGCTAGGTTGTTAACCCTCTGTTTTGAAGGTTTACAACCTGATGACCAACTCTTCAACAAAGACAACTAATGAAAAAGTTGGAAAATAAAGATATTGAGTTAAAACCTTGAGGAGTTCTTTGGAACTATTTTATGTCTGTTGCATATAGTCTTTTGCATACATGTTGTGTAGAGGTCAATTTGTGCTTTTACCAATAACTATGCCGATTAGTGTAAAATCGGCAGAGTCTCTGTCATTTATAGCGCCACCAGAAGGCCGAAAACGCATTCTTCAATATTACTCCTTCAGATTTTATCCGATAATCACACAAATGGGCACACAGTATCTCTACAGTGATGTAATCATGACGGATTTGTCCAATATCATATTCTATCTAATTGGCTAACATTGAATTCCAAGGTTTGCAGGATTGCTCCTTTTTGAACAAAATGTCTCAAACGCAGCCTGCTATTTGTGTGAGATTCTGCACGCACATTCCCACTAGGCCAAGGAACAGATGCCACCCTTCTCACATTGGCCTGTTATAGCGCCACCAGCGGGTCAATTTTTGCAAAACCCATTTTTGGAACAAAATGCCTCAAATCCCGCATGCAGCGTCCGATTGCCGTGAAAGGCCAAAGAACACGTGGTACCCTTTTGACTTTGGCCTATTATAGTCACCACTAGGCCAAAAAAAAAACACCTGACCTGCTGGAGACCTGTTCGGAAGAACACTACTTCTAGTTTTTCTTTGATTTCTTCTTTGCTTTCCCTTGATGCTTTTTTGCTTTCCTACTTTTTCTACCTTGGCCACTTTATCGCTGCTTGCAGCTATATTTATTATTATTATTATTATTATTATTATGTGCTTATTGCGACGTGAGATACGGATCTCAGGTGGAAAGATGTATACATTGCGTATGATGTAAGATTCAAAACATTTACAGTGTAATTCAGGGGTGCCGTGGATGAAAAAGTTATTTACAGGCGTGTCCTGAGTCAAAAAAGTTTGAAAACCACTGCACTATAAGGTAAGCATCAATGCACATAGAAGGTCAAATGTGCATTCACGCTTGCCTGCTATGTCTATCTCTCTCTCCGTGAGACAGGAGAGAGAAAGGAGAGATTGTATGGGGATTGCCCAAGAACGAGTGGGAACTCAGAGAAGGAAAATAACGAAAGAACAGAGAGACACATCTGAGAACGGGAGCCCCCGCCAAGTTCGATGGAGCTGAATTAATGAAGTGGACTGGCTTGGGGTTTCACATTAATCAGAGCCCCATTATTCATTACATGTCTGCTGTTACTGATTGTTCTCAACCACTAATTGCAGAGTGAGACATGTTCGGTGTGGGAAGGCCATCGTTGCAATTAATACACGCCAATTAATCCATGTCACGCCAACACACACACACACACACACACACACACACACACACACACATAAGAGGCTTCCCAGAGACACAGACACGGTCAAATCGTTCCTGTGGTGACTCAGTCCAGGGACATGCTGGGCCCCTGATTCAGCCCGGGAAAAAGAGTTGGAGAGGCCCTCATAGCGCGCTATAGAGAGAGATCTCTCTCTATGGCGCTGCTGCTACTCAAAGATTTGTCATTTCAGATCATGACAAGTGACAAGCCAGTGGGCCAATTACTGTACATGAGTTATATTTCCTTGTTGTCGGGTGGAAACCTTGTATGGCCAAAACCGTTTGTTTAGTATTTATCATTTTAAAAATGATTTAAACTAGTGAAAACAGCCGATCTAGAAGCACACAACGCCTCGCACTGCGAGGCGTTGTGTGCTTGTAGATCTGCTGTTTTCACTACTTTTGTGCAACGGCCTTATATGATGAAGCAAGGCTTTGCTTTTTTGTCCCGCTTTTCCCAATGGCCAGCACGTCCCTGACTCAGTCAGCCCTCTCCATCTCTCTCTCTCTCTCTCTTTGCTTTGCGAAAAAATGTATACATTTGAAACTTGGAGATACAAGGTTTCTGCCCGACAGTGACAATTTACTTTGTTGGCCTCCCAGCCCCCAAAATGGAACGAAGGCCGACAGAATTTGCGGAATTGTCCCGCTTTTCCCAATGGCCAGCACGTCCCTGACTCAGTCAGCCCTCTCTCTCTCTCTCTCTCTCTCCGTGCTCTGCGTGTGGCTAACCTGCAATGCAATGCAATTATAGCCTTGCAATTATAGCTCTCATCTGATGCTTGCATTGATGTCTGACCATGGACCTGTTTCTGTGACTCTGTGAATCTGGTTTTCTTTCTGTACCAGTGGGTCTCATATCCAGTGTAACATCCAACATTTGAATGTATATACTGTATTGAGCATACATGTAATGCCATTGAATTCAAAATATTAATAATATGTGTTTACATACATAGCGTGTTCCTCCGTAGACATTAAACCCTCCCAGTGAAACTCTTCACCGGCAGATGAAAAGAAGTAGGTATCCTTTTAGTTTACCTTGTACCAGTGGACTGTACTGTCTTGAAACTGTACCTTTTCCTATGCAAACTCTAAAGGCTTCAATCAATCAATCACATGGTTGTCTGCACCCTCACCAAGACCATCTAGGGGTTGACAGTGGAAGGGACTATGTAAGGGATAATGAATGGCTCCGCGGTGAATGACGCTAGATAACAGACCGACGGCTTGATAACTCCCGAGGGAGTTATCAAACCGAAGGGATGTTATCTAGCGTCATTCACCAAGGAGCCATTCATTATCCCGCTTATTACCCGGCTACTAAATAAAATTAATAATTTGAAAAACAAAACAAAGTATTTCCTTGTTTACAGACGGCTGGAAGTGTTCCACAAGTGTCGCGCTGGGCGTCCCCCCAGCGCGACACGGTCGCCTTGGAAAACAAGGAAGTGCTGATTAGATAGAATCCATTTTCTGATACTACGTCGTCTATTTCTCGCTTAAAATATTCTGAAAAACATTCTTGAGAGCAACATTTAGTTCTAAATGTCGCTGTGTGTGTGTTTACATGGCTGACATTTTGGATACAGCTAAGATTCTCGCAGTGCAGCTGGACTGCAGCAGGTGCTCTGAGCCTTTGATTAGGCAGCGGTCTGTTATAGAGCGGAGCGGTCTGTTATCGTGGGATATCAGACCTCTGATTTCAGCGCTCGACCAATCAGAATCAAGAATCCAAACAGGCCGGGTAATAAATCACTATATCACATGGGGGGGTAATTCATCTAAATGCAAATACATGGGGTTTAACAGTTGATCAACCATAAAAACTATTCATGGTCTTCTCACTAATTCCCACAATAGAAGTGCCATTTACGATGGGTCTACCCTCAGAGAATAACATTTAATCAAAGTTTCTGAGAATAGTTTTTAGAAAGTGTGATCCCAGTGTACAATTTAAATCTCTCTCAGACTGCACAGTGCCATTCCCAGCACGTCTACAGAACTGACATTTCCCCAATCTTTCCCAAAAAGGGATTGAACGGCTAAAGCAGTGCATGTGGAGTTTGGTCGATTTTAATCCCAGGTAAAATCAATCTTGGTTCCCTGTGTGGTGCAGGCCCACTTTAACAGCAACTGGCCACTGATTGACACAGAAATAACTGTTTGTTTTATTTGTTTTTGCTTTTTAGCTTTGCACATGCATTTTGTGCCTGTTGGTTTTACTTTAGTTCTCCCTCTAATTCAGAAAATATCAATCCATTTTCCTGATTGAAAGAATAAATAAGTTAAGAGCATACTTTGGGGGTTTAATGGGCTGCCTGAGTGCCTGTATGTGATGCAGTGCAGCATTGCTGGATGCGTTCCAGAAGCCTTTGGACCAATTTATGTATTTGCCATTTGTAGATAACAGGGCGAAACACTGCCAGTGTTACGTATTGTATTGACATAACATTGTTGACTATCATGCAGGGGTCTCCATATGGGTAACTGGTCCGATATACATCACTGGCCAGATGGCCAAGAATTGGCCCTTTAGGGCGAGGTCGCATGTCGCCCTGATGCGTCTAAAGGCCCTATCAGAGTACAGACCGCGGTGTAGTTTTCTAGCTATCACCTAAAAATGTATTACAAAGCCTAGGTGATAGCTAGAAAACTACACCGCGGTGATGACTTATCACTGCAGACTGTACTCTGATAGGGCCTTTACTAGTTTAGTTACAACCAAATAGGTGTATTTGGAGTTAAAAGGCAGCTTTGGTCTCGGGAGCTGTCCAAGAATCAAAATGCATTAGGAGGAAAAAGTGGCGATAATAAAAACAAACTCCAAAACCCTGATGAAACTTGAAGCGTCACAATGACTAATGTCTCAAACATTTATTCTGCTGTTGACAGCTCTGCTATCAACATGACATAAAGTCGTATTTTTATGGCTTTTACATTTTGGACATGGGCCAGACGTAAGTTGAAACACCAGTGAAACAAGATGATAATGAGGAATGTGATAAAACTAAAGCCCGCACAGCCTCCTGACTGTCCTTGACATCACTTTGAGACATTCGGACGCACACACACACCCACATACATGCATGCACGTTTGCAGGCAGGCACGCACACGCACGCACACATGCTTGTATTGCTATACTTCTCAGGACATCAACATTTTAGGATACAGACTTCATTTATTTCTTTCCTTTCTTTTTTGGGGGGAGGGGGGCAATAACAGCAGATCTACAAGCTACAAGTTCGTAGGTCAGAACTCGAAAAAACGTAGCCCTAATTCAAACCCAACCTTAATCTTTTACTAATTCTCTTCACACACACACACACACACACACAAACAAACACACACACGCACGCGCATGCGTGGCACGCGTTCGCTGCTCCCAAAATGTAATATACGGTATGCCATCTTCACTTTATATTTGGAGACTCAGATGCACTAACTCATTGGATTTGCGATGCAGATGGATGCAACACGTACGTGCTAAAAACCAATAAGCATTCTGCCAATCGTTATCCCACCCAGGGGTAAATGGATTATCCACTGAAATATGGCACAGAGTGAAAGCATTTAGGACTATATCATCACTGTCCGGCAGCAACCAAGTTTCAAATTAGTTTTTTTGTAAAGTAAAGCCCTGCCTCATCATATAAGACTGTAGCACAAAACTAGTGATAATAGCAGATCAAGCACACAATACCTTGTGAGGTTGTGTTTTTTTTAAAGATGAATAAAAACGGTTTAAGACATACAAGCTTTCCACCTGACAATGATGATATGTAGAGAGAGAGAGAGAGAGAGAGAGAGAGAGAGAGAGAGAGAGTCAAGCCCGGATCAGAGTCTACGGTGGAGAGCTATCCACCGCAAATTTGAGGTGGAATGCTTTCCACCTCAAGTCAGAAAATAAGTGCAGGCCATCATAGTCACGGCCCACGGTGAAGTCCTTTACCCCGTCTAGACCGGTTCAGGTCGACCAATCAGTGAACGGGGTGTAGAGCTTGTCTGTCTGATAGTAAAAACAGAGAGATGTGTTGGGACTCGCGGTGGAAAGCTCTCCACCGCGAGGAATGATGTAACGTTGTAGTTTCATGACTCAAAAAGACTCGAAAAGACTACACTACAGCCCCGACTATGATCCGGGCTTCAGGGGGGTTATGGGAAGCTGAGGTCTGAGAGAGGATGATGGTAGAGAGATGTGGGAGTCTATTACAGATCTGTCGTGGGTGAAGGCAGAGTGGACATCATTTGCATCCTTTCCAGACTCCCTGTGGAGATACATGGATTAGTTCACCCAGAACTTACTTATTTTCAAACAACTACACACCCTGTGAAGCCTTGAAATCACAGAGATTACGATTCCTGAGCTAAATATTTGATGACCGGTCAACAGGAGACTCCACCGGTCATCAAATTATTGGCTTAACAAAACAAACAAAAAACTCTCCATGAATTCAAGGCTTCAAGGGGTGTGTAACTTTCTACTATGTGTTTTAAATGGTTCTAAATAAAACTAAACATTGACTGCAGTCAAGTGAGATGTGGTTTGTAGTTTGACACCCCCACTATTGAGGGTATGCGCATGCATAAAGTGAATGGCAAATCGAGTGGCAAAGTGATTTATTCGTTGTTTAACGTCATTTAATGCAATCAGATAGGACTTTTCTGTTTGGGTGTATGGGCTGTCAAGGCCAGAAAGTAGTTTTTGCCACTCAGTAGGCGTTCCCACATAACTTCCGGGTTTGATGATGATGTCACGCACATACCCTCTATTGTTGGTACTTGGAAGTGGCATTCAAACCCATCTCCCCACTTATCCTGTAGTGGAGTGAAAGCTGAGCTGACAGTACCTAGATATTGGGTAACAGAGCTGGTTGAAAGAGGTTGACAACGACATTGTTTTTATGAAGCATTTTGTTGATATAGAACAATGTCTTGTACACGAACATTTGTAACTTAAATTTTGCTTCTGGGGGTCCCTGGAACTAAATATTTTGAGATGGGGGTCCGTGGCCAAATACATATCATTCTGGGGTCCTTGACATGAAAAGGTTTGAACACCACTGACATAGAAACAGGTTTTTCAGAAACCCGTCAGGATTTAGGAGACATTTATCAATATATTCAAAGACTTGCTCAAATTGTCATGATTTTTCAAAAATAGCAGATCTACAATCTTGCAGTACAGCACGCGCTATATCTTCTATTTTTTAATAGCTAAAGCATAAATTAGTGGTTAATTGGTTAAAATTGCGTTCCAGGTCACCCCACAAAAAAGTATTGAATATTGTATCTACTTGAAGTGAATGAAAGTGTTATCATGAAAATGTTTTACTTTAATTGTCTTCCATTTTCTTCTTCCTCCTTCCATGAATAAGAGAAGCTGAGACAGCCCACTATAACATTGGGAAAACTGTCCTTCTGACTGCCTGCATCCTTTTTTTCTCCTCAATAGGCCAATCAATCTGAAATTGCACATGGCCACTGAGCACTGATTTATAGGCAGGCCCTGACAGTGCTGATTTTTCAATTCAGCTGTATGGATTATAATTTGTGACAGTTTATCCGAGGGGCTTTCAGACCCATATTTGTCATCTAAATATGCAAACTTCAGCGATTTCATAAAGGTTTGAGGTTTATATTCATAGATTTTAAAAGAAACATACTCATCATGGTACAGAATATATATTTGTATTCACATGTGTAATACTGTACCTTTACCACTACTAGGCTACTCCCAGTGAATACTGATATTTTGTGATTTGTGTTTTATATTCATTCCAATGTTCAGAATCTCTCTATGTGCGATGGCTTCTGGTGAGCTGTTTTCAATATGCTTTCCATGATTCTGAACTGGAATGAGTTCGAGCTTTTTTTGTGAGGAAATAATAACGATGCAATCAGAACGCAATTACAGGGCTACTTATAGTAATATCTTGTCATTTCAGACTTCACGCCTTCACTCGCACATACCACACAAATTGAAACACACACACACACACGGCACACCATGCATGCAGCCACGCACACACATAATTAGTTGGAAATGCCATGACAACCTTGTCACAGGGTCCATGACACGAGTCCACACATGAGTCGTGCACCATGCTGTGCAAATCCTGTGTGCATAATTTCCAGAGCAAATTTGGATAGATATTTATTATTTATCTATTTCCATCTACAAAAATAGATCAGAATATGTGCTTGAATGATAGGGATGTGCGTTAGCTTGTGGGCATAATGATTCTCGATTCCCTGTTCCACCATGGCAATCAGTTACAGTGGAGGAAAACACAGCTTAATTTTACTTAAGCAAAAGTATCAATACTGCAATATAGACATACTCTGTTAGGGTGCCCTCACACCAAAATACTTATGAGAGTGGAATCCGCGTTCCGCCAATGCATTTCAATGATAATGGAGCGTTTTTTGCAGTAATCCTCTCCTGGCATGAAACCACTTCACTCTCATTGAAATGCATTGGCGGAATGCGGATTCCACACTCATAGGTATTTTGGTGTGAGGGCACCCTTACAAGTAAAAGTCTGGAATTCAAAATGTACTTGAGTAAAAGTATGAAAGTGTTGTTAGCATCAAAATGTACAAAAGTACAAAAACTAAAAGTACATAGCAGATCTACAAGCTCACAAACTTGTGAGCTTGTAGATCTGCTTTTTGAGCGGTGGTCACACCGTCTCCTATACGTGGCCGTGTGTGTGGGTATGTATGTATGCGTCCGTCCGGCCGTCCGGCCGTCCGTGTATGTAGCCTGGCAGTACCTTTTCTGACCACACATGTTAAGGGAGGGGCGCTGTTGTTCACACACACACACACACACACACACACACACACACACACACACACACACACACACACACACACACACACACACACACACACAGGGGGGGAGGGGGGGAGGGGGGTTGGTGGGTAAACCACCGCTCAGTTCACACGGGTGTGATTTTTTCAAACAGCCAAGGTATAAAATAAGGCTAAAGTGGTTTATGTATTGTTTTATAATATTGTGATTTATATTTGCAAAGTAAGTATTAAAAATGTCTAATAAATGTAGTGGAGTAAAAGTACAATATTTGGATCTGAGATGTAGTAGAAGTAAAAGTATAGAACATTGGAAATACTAAAGTAAAATACAAATACCTCAAAATTGTACTAAGTACAGTACTTAAGTGAATGTATTTAATTACTTTACACCACCGATGACAATAATGTGACCCAAAAATGATCATATTTTCTATCAATTACGCACCCCATGAAGCCTTGAATTCGTGGAGATTTCTTTTGTTTTTGGCACATTAGCCAATAACATTGGCCAATAATTTGATGACTCTGGACTCCGGTAGGAAACTCAATTTAATCTCCTACGGACCACTGACCCAGTCATCAAATTATTGACTTAGGAATGTGACAAAAACAAAAAAATCTCTATGGGGTGTGTAATTGAGTGTAAGGGTGAACTACTCCTTTAAGTTTGCATCGTTGGGTAGACAGAGCCAGAAAGCAGCACATTATAGGAAAGGTTAAATACAGTATAGGCCTATAGTTTGGTGGCGGTAGTTAGGCAAGCTTATTTATAGAAGTATTATCTAGAGTTTGGGCCGTTACTTGGACCTCACAGCATGTCGCACAGCCGTTCCGACCAATATGTCTGAGTCATAGTTTGTACCCGTTGTACCTGTCTGTCTGTGTCCCTTTTGCGTCCATATATGGATGGATATCTCTGTATTTGTCTGTCTACCTGTGTCACTTTTATGCCCATATATGGAGATACAAATCTTTTCTCCTTTACTTTCAGTTCACATAGGAAGGGGCCAAATGCTAGAAGAGCACTTTTGTCTATATATAGTCTTTTCAAAGTGTGGTCTGTGGCCAAATACATGTCAATTTGGGGGTCTTTGACATGAAGATGTTTGACAACCACTGCTCTAAGTGAACACCCGCACTCACATGCAAGTAAATGAATACATGGAGGCCAGAATCACCTCCTTGGCTGAGACAAAAATTGTAATGATGAAATCTCACTTGGCATTATGCTTGACTTATTTCTTTCTAAACATCAACTCTGCTTTTTCCCACAACTTCCCGTTGTATGTAATTCATACGTTATGACGCACACGCTTGGCCTAAACAAACACAGCACTTAGTAAAAACCAAAAGAGCATCCTGACCTTGCCTCTGCAGTCAAAGTAGGGGGGAAAATTGGAGCCCTGCCTTTGAAAGCATAGCATGATAGAAATCTAGGGAATGGCATCATCCATTAGAAAGGCCTGGTTAGGTATGACATCATATCTATCGACTCACAAAAAAACAACAAGTGATGAAAGCCAAAGACAAATGGAACACACTTTCAACTTTATTACACAATCATGTTGCCTTTTATCCAGTGGCCAGAAATAAATTCTCCCATGTCCATTTAACTTCTGGGCCTTCTGGGCCTTTTATAAAAGTCTCAAAACATACCAGATATATTTCAATGGAGAAGAGGGTGCTTGTGCTGATTGGTCAGCTGCTGTATCTTCCCTAAGGGTTACATTATATTATTATATTATGGCAGATAAACTGGTACAGCAAGAGACCTCACAATTAAACCACTTAAACCCTATGGTCAGGGTTCTTCAAACCCCTTGGCTCATTACAGTTCCAAATTGAATACAAATTCTTTGATGTGCATTCCATTAAGCAAACATGGGTGACCGCAAAATAGTTTGAGTTTAGAAATAATTCCACACGTCTAAAAGCATGCCTTCATCGGAGGCAAGGCAAGACAAGACAAGACAAGACAAGACAAGACAAGACAAGACAAGACAAGACAAGACAAGACAAGACAAGACAAGACATGAATACATAGCACTCCACATAACTCCACATTGAATGATCAATTTAGCAATAATCTCATCAATCAAAAGTATTGTTTAATGTTTTATCTCTGTATCCAGCCCTTCTGTTTTCTGCCCCATTGTTTCTGCCCCACTTAAGTTAGGAAGACGCCTTTGTCACCACTTGGCCTAAAACCGCATCTGAGAGCCGAAGACATGTGGAAACTTCAGCGCACAATCACTTTCCATTAGGCAGCAAACCAAGGAAATTAGGGGAAAATCATTTCAAGAGGCATCATTAGAGTTCAAATAGCCTGAGAACAAAATGCAAACAGTGCTGCCAGTGACAGGAAAATCATTATTCACAACTTGTGCACATGTCTACTGGGGGGGGGGGGGGGGGGGGGGCTCTCATTCTCATTCTGTCTACTGGTGTCTGACAGTGTACTAGCTGCACATTAAGATTTGGTATCATGTTCAAATGGCTCCTGTATGAGATACTCTCATCTGTCAGACACAACTGCAGGAGTGTTTCTTAAAAGCCGTGACTGTTTGTTCTGAAAATAAACTTGGTTGCGCTGGCCGCTGTGTAGTGCTGCTCGCTTGGGTTCAAGTGAAATGTGAGATGTGTAAAGATATCCAAGTCTGCCACCTTGACGAAGATAGCCAAGGAGAAAGTCATAAAATGCATGAAAGCAAGCATGCACATGCACGCGTGGGCACACACACGCGCGCCCCACACACACACACACACACACACACACACACACACACACACACACACACACACACACACACACACACACACACACACACACACACACACACACACACACACACACACACACACACACACACACACACACACACACACACACAGATGAATAGGCTTAATAAAACTGATTAAAAAGGGGAGAGCTGTTTTTAAACAGGTGAAGAGAAAAATAATTGTTGGTTGGGAATTATGTAAGAGAAACACCTGCCACGCCATGAACTCAACAACCCCATTCTTGTCTGTGTTATCACACACAGCAAAATCCAGAATGTTCATTTTACTCTTATAGACAGCGTTATGGTGAAGGAACCACCATTGCCCCACTGAAAACAGAGCACAATTCAGAAAGACAGTATTTAATTCCCTCAAACACTTCTTTTCCATGCAGCGCTCAGGGGTAAACTTTTACTGCCACTGACTTTTCTCACTTAGGCTATAAAGCCAACTGCGTCTATGGAGCGCTGGGGCACACACACACACACACACACACACACACACACACACACACACACACACACACACACACACACACACACACACACACACACACACACACACACACACACACACACACACACACACACACACACACACACACACACACACACACACACACACAGATGTGCCATTTCAAAACTTCACACATCATTGGCAAGACAGTAAGAAGAAATAGAAAGGCAAAACAGGGAAAGAAACCTGTGGAAAAAATGCATTTGAAGGACAATTTCAGGAAAAGAGCAGTAAAGCCTAACGACTTGAAACGCACATCTGTACGCTTATATTCAAACATGCATGTTCTCATGCAGTAGTAGTAGGCTTCACAGCACCCAGATTGCTCAAGCTGTTAGCGTGTGTGTGTGTGTGTGTGTGCAGTGCACACAGGGTGTATGAGACATTTCGCTCATAGGACTATACATGTTCTAATAGTCGTCACAGCTGATTTTGTCAGTGCTGCAAATGTTTGCTATTCTACAGTGTGATGAGTTCACAGTTTAACCACATTAATGTGGGTGTGAGAAGAAGGGCAAACTTCAAAATCCATTTTAACCATGTTAGATTCATGGAAAACGCCCATCCTTGTTTCTGTTGACTGATATTGTCCTAATGCGTGAGGGAGCAGTGTTTTTTCTATAATCTTTTTCATTTAATTAAAACATTTTTTTTTAAATAAATTAAAAGGGGAATTGAAAAAACATGGCCCCGGGGAGTAGACGATCCAATTACCTTTAACCACTTCAATCACATAGCTTGCCATCCATGTCTGATTGAGCCATATAACAGCGCTCTGCACAGTATGCATCTGTTAATAAGTAGTCGGGGACCCACAAGCCCAAAAGCTCAAGGAATAAGGTTGAACCTGTGATGTTCTGCCGCACTTTTTATTTCTGTTTTATCTATTAGTTTGGTCATTAAGGTCCACAGAATGAGAGGCCTGCTCTGCCGGAAACATCGCGAAAAAAAGTTATGGCCATTTGTATATTCACTGTCCCATTGACTCCACTACACAGGAAATAAATATATTAAAAAAAAGAAAAGATCTGCTTTAAGTAGCATGTGAGGGGTCAAACTGGGGGGGTTTCATGATTCTGAATCCATTGCAAGCATTTGTTTTGCACGAAAAACATTCCTTGGGCTAGAAAACGGACCAAAAAAACTGTGAAAAGTGATGAGTCATCACTTTTCACAGTCATCACAGTGATGAGTCATCACTTTTCACAGTTTCCGGCGGAGCAGGCCTCTCATTCTTTAGACCTTAATGACCAAACTAATAGATAAAACAGAAATAAAAAGTGCGGCAGAACATCACAGGTCCTCTCCCATTTTGAGGGACTGGGTCCCCGGCTATAAGGTAACAGTGCTGCAATGATGAATTCAGCAGGGGAACTCTCAAAGTCTCCCTAAAGTTTTAGTGTCAGCTTCAAAGTTAGCTGAGTGTGGCTCGCCAACCGACTTTGAATCTTGGGGTCTGCCCTGGTTCAAGGGTGCATTTAATATGCTAGAACTAAGCCATGAAAGAACTCTGACAGTCACTCAGGCTGGCTGTTCCATCGTTGTAATGAAGCATGGCAGCGTGCCATTGAAAGTAGGATCTCTGATCAAGGCATCGGCCTCGCTCCCCTGATACCAGGCCTGACACCCCGATGCTGCTTCATGTCCCGTCCAGGGGCGTCACTTTGAATATATGTATTTTTTAAGCGAACATTTGTAACTCAAATTTTGCTTCAGGGGGGGTCCTTGGTACTGAATATTTTGAGATGGGGGTCCGTGGCCAAATACATATTATTTTGGGGGTCCTTCACATAAAAGATTTTGAGCACCACTGACATAAAAACATAGGTTTTTCCAAAATGAAAACAAATTTGAAAACAAAGACTTCAAAAATAGCAGATCTACAAGCTCGCAGCGCGGCACTCGTTGCCGCGCTGTGAGCTTGTATATCGGCTATTTTTCAGTAGTTAATGGGCGGCCCACAATGAATCCTTCTAAGGGACCAGAATTTGGTGCGACACCCCTGGTCCCGTCTCTTCCAACACAGGACCTCTACTAGCCTACTTTTCAGCACTTTCAACTATATTTCAACACCCTGTTTCCAGGCCAGGAAGTTTAGAAATGTTATCTCTATTGCACTTTTCATTCAGGGAATCTCAGAGTGCTATATGGTTAGGAGTAGTTCACCCTCAAAATGACTTTTTTTGTTCTATTGATTAGTCACGCCATGGAGACTTGAAGTTCAATAATATTTTTTTGTATTTGTCACATTCCTAAGACAAAAATGTTATTATTGTAAACTTTTGTCAAGCTTGTCTTAGCTAATAAGATGTAACAATACAATCTTGAATGCAACAGAAACCCTTTTTTCTCTTGACGGGTTCGACCGATCACAATGGCTGCTGCAACCAACAACATGCATCGCTCGGCACTATACCACACTTTGCAGTTTCTTGAAAATGTCTGTTGAGAGTTCAGCAGTAGAACATTGTCTTACACGGCTGGGTATGTGTTTTTTTTTTACCAAGTGGGTTGTAGTAGCTCTAATCTGTGTGGGCATGCGTTGCATTACACAGTTTCCTCTTGTGGAAGTGCTTGTTATCCTGATGTTATCAGGGTAAACAGTTATCAGGTATGGGGGACAGGATTATGGATCTTGTACATCCTGGCAAAATAAACAGTTATCAAAGGCCCAGAGATTGCACTTCGATATGATATTGGGCTACTATGATTATAATTTCCTGGCTTTCTTGCAGTAAAGTATACCGATTAGTATAAGAGTAATTTTCCCCATAGAGACCTGATTACACAAAGAAGTGCATACTGTATAACATAGAATCACTCAGAGTAAATTTAACTCTGAGAGTGTACAAAAAGTGTACATTACTTTGTCACTTCAATAGTCAACAGATGCTGTAAAATTCTCAGTATTATTTTATCAATTTCTTACTTTTTTAAGTAACAAAGTAATGGATGCTCATGTGTCCGTTTGATTTTGTACACCTCTGGAATGTTGCATTCATTAGGAACCATAGTCAACAGATGCTGTAAAATACTCAGTATTATTTTGCCCATTCTTTACTTTTTGTTCCTGATAAATGCAACATTTCAGATATTAAATTGACCTGTGGCAAGGACATGTGTTTAAAAAAAAAAGGAAAAAAAAAGAAGAAAAAAAAGTCATGATTTAGTTATCACTTATCCACAGAAATGCAAAATGTCAGCCTTTCATCTTTAACAAGGATATCAGTCTAATGGACTTAATCTTTCTTCATTGAAAAACACATTTAGCTAACAGTGACAGACAGGGCTGTGTAAAGCTGGCAGCATACTTCAAACAAGGTCAATTGTATCGGCTTGCCGAAAAGTTCTCTGTGGAGTTTTAAACATGATGCAACCAACCCCGTTAGACATTAGACATTAGAACAAGGGTCTTCAACAGGGGGTCAGGGACCCCTAGGGGGTCCTCAGAGTTACTAAAGGGGGTCCTCCAAATAACTTTAGATAAAAATAGCAGATCTACAAGCTCAAGGTCAAGGTAAAATGTATTTGTCCACAAGGGAAATTTGTCTTGGCCTTTCACCCCTGCTACAGCCACAAAACATCAGTAACAATACATAATAGATAAATACATAAATACATGACACAGGGGGGACACAACATTACACAAGTAGACAGTGATTAATCAATACTCTCAGTCAATGCTGTTTCAGAGCCTCGTTCAACAATTTAGTGGACACGGGTACAAATTATTTTTTAAACCTGATGTAGCCTACTTCCACTTAGGTTCACTGTACCTTCTTCCAGAAGGTAGAAGTACAAAATTCCCATGTAACACATGGGTAGCATCACCAATTATTTCTAAGCTCACAATGGCTCACAACGCCTCGCAGCGCAAGGCGTTATGAGCTTGTAGATCTGCTATTTTAGGCAAAGGGGTTTAGTGTAGAGGGGAAAAAGAGCAGACTAAGTACAGAGTGAAAGGTCAAGTTTATTAAGTAATGACAGTTCCAGTTGTTAAATATCTGAAAACACAAATTGACATGAATCCAAAATACACTGATTATATTTATGCTGTCAAACGATGAAACTATATGGAATCTATGAACAGGTTGTGGGGGTCCCTGCTTCATCTCTCTCTCGACTAAGGGGTCCTTGGCCTGAAAACGTTGAAGACCCCTGCATTAGAATGAATGGAAAGTCTGCCTCCTGGATCTCCAGTCTCCACTCATCAACCTCAGATGCGCTTTGTTGTAATTATTTGTCTGACAGATATTTTTAGTTTTTGGTGACTGGCACTCTCTTCAGTGGACAAAGTGTATCCTATCGAAATTAATTTGTTTTCATCAGCTTTAGTTTGTAGTCCCTCAGAGAGTGATTATATTGTTTTTTCGTATACTGTACCACCAAACATCCTCAGCCAACCTTTCTTCATAACCTTAAACATTACATTGCTGGCAGATTGCGGAGACAAAACATAATAAATCATGAGCACCTTGAGATTATGACCACACACAAAGTTGACATTGATTTCTTGCAGTGGTGCAGAAATGCAAGAAGTGCAGAAAAATAACTTTTTCTCTGCAATTACTTTTTTGTTCTTGTGACTTCTACAAACTTTGTTTCCAGCAAGAAGTATGCAGCAGCCTTACACTTCTAAGCTCTCTGTTTAGTCCATTCGTTCCTATGGGAACCTCCTTGATTTCAGAAATGATTGCAAAACTCCTTCTGTTTTCTTCCCTTTACGGAATTAGGAGCAGAAGACACTATTTTGTTTAATACAGCTGCTTTAAATGGCCTAAACATTTTATTTGCAGAACACTTTTCAGAGTACTAATACAAAATAGTTTCAATTAATCAGTACAATTATGCACGCACACGCGCACACACACACACACACACACACACACACACACACACACACACACACACACACACACACACACACACACACACACACACACACACACACACACACACACACACACACACACACACACACACACACACACACACCTATAGCTCTTATATTCATCAGTCTATCTAAATCCCTAGAGAGTACAATAACCCAGCTCTGACCAGAATGAAACAAGGAAGCAGAACCCAGGGGACAAACACATTCTGTCTCTCTCTGGCAGGATGCCTCTTCCCCTGGTGCCAGGCTATTTGCTGCCATAATGCCATGCTATTATCTGGTTTCGTTCAAAGGACAGCAATACCGGAGGGAGAAGAAAAAAATAAAACATATCTCAAAGCAAATTATAATATAAATCCCACCGCTTGCATGGCTCCTTTTCCCAGGCCCGGGGGCCGGCCAATGCAAGTCTACGGGCCCTATATCTTCTGCCTAAGTCGCACTACCCACTATTTGGAGGTTTAGCATCACGCAAGGGGCGTGATGCCTTATCCCTGAAACACCTGCACTACCTGTTACATCATGCATATAGGTGTGGTTTGGGCGTTACATTAATACAACCAATCAGCGTGACAGATGCCATTGCCTTTAAGAGCAGGCTGCGCAGGCCGCTATGCCCAGTGCAATCTTTCGTTCTCTCCTTCTCTGCCCATGGAAGAGCAAAGAGGCAGTCCGACGTTGATTGCCTTGGAATAAAATGAGATTTGATACAGATAATTGTCTGGTATAGAGAACAGCAATCACTTGTGTTCTGAATTAATTAAACAGAATGGTCTGTCTGTGTGGTTATAGCAAACACAGATCAAACCACATTTTATTTGTCTTTGATAAGCTTGACTGGCAGCTGCAGATAAAAACACAGGGGGTTGTCTGAGAATCCGCTATGCGCTTTCCCGAATGTGTGTGGGCAAGATGGCACGCACAAATAACAGAGTTCGGCATAATGTATAGCGGGTTGCACGGCTGTAAGATACCGTTTGGGGACAGCACCAGCTTCCTTGTGTGTAATTAACGAGGTTGAGGGTAGTGCAAAGGGATAGCGCAGGGTGGAAAATATAGGGCCCAGTCCCTTATGACTGACTGACTAACTAACTAACTAACTGACTGACTGACTGACTCACTCCACATTGTGAAACACGAAGATGTGACTGCCTTATCTGTTCCCTACACCTGTGTTGTGCACTTTGGAAGCATTAGACTAGTGGTTCCCAAATGGTGAGCCAAGGCACACTTTGTAGTGTGAGACAATCCCTGGTGTGCCTTGGGATTTTGTAACAATCACATTATTATTGCAATCATACAGTATTGCAGTTGCTCAAAGGTGAAACATTAAAAAACGTAAAACAACAGCTCCATTTTAAAAGTCCATGTCTGTGCTTGGTGCGGCAATAGAACAGCTTCATGTTCATCACCCTGATTAACTTTGTAATCTTGTCTTTAATATCACAACGCAAATCATATCCATATTTTCACTAGGGACTACAGAGCAGTGTTTTGGTGAGCATGCAGGCATATGGTGAACAGAGATGCGAGGTGTCATCTATGGAAAGCAGACGTGAACGTTTGTAATTCGTCTTGGCCTGCCTAGATGAATTACTCAAGGTGTTATTTTGACTCAGGGATTATAGTAGTCTGGTTGTGTGCAGTTCACAGTCTATCTGTTCTCCATCTTCTTCTTCCGTGTTTATGTACAGTAGCTACAAGTATACTTATAGCTCAGCATGTTTCCAAGTTTTAACTGACTGAGAGGATGATCAGTAGTACTAATGATCAGTAATACTGCACACTGATCTTGTGCAGTGGAGTTTGCTCAGCTGGGGCAATCCGTAACATAGAGCACATGTGTGTAAAATATCAATACTTTGCACCAGTATCCAGAACGCGCAGCAAGAGAGAGTACGATGAAATATTCATCCCTCTCTGCCCATGGAAGAGCGAAGAGGCAGTCCGACGTTGATTGCCTTGGAATAAAATAAGATTTGATACAGAGAATTGTCACTCACACATTGCTGGTTATAGAGAACTACAGCAATCGCTTGTGTTCTGGATTCATTCAACTGAATGGTGTGTCTGTGTGGTTATAACAAACGCAGAGCAAAGCACATTTTATTTGTCTTGGTTGGTATTTTGTCCCATCCCTTATATGCACATACATACAGCACATGAACACACGCATGCACGCAGCTATGCACACAGGCATGCACACAGTCACTCACACACACGCACACACACGCGCGCACGCACGCACGCACGCACGCACGCACGCACGCACACACACACACACACACACATGGTGACAAGGTGTCGTTTTAGTCTTGTCCAGAGAGTGTCTGGTGATGTAGCTTCAGTATGCATGAGCCCTGGGGTGCTGTAAGACAGAGATAAGGCAGAGCCCCTGTGTTAATCCAAGACAGGATTAGCAGGTCTGAATGTCCCACCAGAGAGGGGGAGAGAGAGAGAGAGAGAGAGAGAGAGAGAGAGAGAGAGAGAGAGAGAGAGAGAGAGAGAGAGAGAGAGAGAGAGAGAGAGACATGAAACAAACAGAGACAGAGACAGAGAGAGAGATAGAGATAGAGAGAGAGAGAGATAGAGATAGAGAGAGAGAGAGACAGAGAGAGAGATAGAGAGATAGAGATAGAGAGAGAGAGGCTGGAGGTCTGGGAGCAAGGTTATTATACTGTAGTTTAGCATTTTTTATTAGTTTTTATTTTTATTTAGTTTTGAGTCTAGATCAGTTTAGTTTTTTAGGGCTTAGTTTTAGTTGCGTTTTTACTTGTTTTCATATCCATTATAATAGGGGGAAAAGATTCAACAAAGTCAGAAAATTTGCAAAAATAGCAGATCAGATCTATAAGCTCACAAAGCGTTACATCTCGACCTCGAAACATACAACAGAGCTCTGATAACAATTATTAACCCGTAGTCTTTTCTCCAGGAGATTTATACTGCTTTGCTTGCTAATAGCAATTCTACAGTATTTTCACATATTGTCAAGTAATACTCTTCCATATGAATATTTCATTAAACAACCGATGAATACACGAGAGCTCGATTAAAAAAAACGGGAAAGCATCTGTGTCATTTTCAATTTTAGCTATATAGCAACATACATTTTTCAGAAAACTTTTCAGAAAAAATTATTTAAACAATAGTTTAGAAAAGCGGTTCTCAGAAATAGCAGATCCAAGCTCACAGCATGTTTTTGAAACATCTTGAAAGTCTTTTTTTTTTCTTTTCTTTTTTCTACTGTGGGTCCTTGGCACAAAACATTTTCAGATGGGGGTCAGCGGCCAAATGCAATATAATTTTGGGGGTCTGAAGAATACTGATTTAGAAGGCATTTGTAGAATTGTTGCCTTAATGGGTCAAAAGATATACTGATAAATGAAATGTAAATTGTTTGTTTGTTCTAAAATCTTCTGTACAAGTTGTTCTTGTTATTTTTCCACCTGCCTGTCCGGAGGTACAGGAGACGGGGAGAGGAAGTCCCTTGACGGTCCTCTAGTTAATGACGCTTTACTTTACTTCCCCAGCATACTGAGAACCACTCACTGCATCCGATGACTTCTCTGTTAATGACGCTGACGCTGAAGGCCTTGTAAGGGTCTATTCATACTTTAATAAGGAGCCGAGTTTATTTCGCTTCGGGGGAGTTCCCGAACCAAAATTATTTAGGTTTGGGGAGTCAATTCATACTCTCTTAAAGTGCACTCTCTTAAAAATGCAGTGCCATGATTTATTTCCCCCTAAAACATGATTATCAGGTATTTATCAGGCACTTTTGACTCACAAGGTGTCAGCCTCCAGGAAGATATCCAATCCAATACAATACAAAGGGAATACATAATTGCTCATAACAACCACACCAGGGGGTCTAATGGTTGACTACTGTCAACCTCATAGACACATGAAAACCAGAAGAAGTACAAAACTATGGCACCACCTCTTTAACACATCTACTGCCTTTTAATCTGAAGGTATGCTTGGTGCCTTGGTGCCGCGCCACTTTCTCCGTAGGCCGCCGCTATTATTTTGAAGGGCCGGAAGGGGGTTGTTTTAGTTTTTTTGGATTATCACTTGACGGCAACGTTTACGTCATCTAGTCACATGACAGTGTGAGCCCAGAAGAGAAACATGGCTGCACCCAGCCCGAGTCTATAGTGTACAGTATGCAGACCACCCTTTGTATAAAAATGTCTCTTTTGAGTAAATGAAGTCTCTTTATGGGCCTCTCAATGGATTTACTATGGAGGACGTTCACTTCGCGTGCACGCCCGATGTGCGTTGTAAACAAATCGCGGACATTACCGCTGCGGGTGGGACCGGAGCGACGTACAGTAAGTAATTATACCTTTACTGTAAATACAGTAAGATTCACAGTCCTCACCATCAACGGCACCATGATTTTAACCCTTTCAATGACGGTGAGGATTGTCAACGGCAGCAGAAATGTTAACGGCTAGCGCCGAAGTCGCTTGTAAAAATTGTATGTCCTTGGCATGAAAACATTTGTGGCCGATAAATGAGCTTAGCAGGGCGGATACATATCTGACTGGTCCTCGCGGCTGCACCCTGAATGAGGTCCAGTGAGCAGCAGCACCAGATGGAGACGGTCTCTCTCTCACACACACACACACACACACACACACACACACACACACACACACACACACACACACACACACACACACACACACACACACACACACACACACACACACACACACACACACACACACACAAGCTCTGTTGAAAACATCTCATCTACAAGCTCACACGTGCCGCATCTCTTTCTGCATGCATCACAATCACACAACTCGTCGAGACGTGACAGGTTTTGAGCTTGCAGATCGGCTATAAACCATAGAGGTAATAGCCTATATAGCTATAAGCCTATCAACACGGAACACTAGCAAAGTTCTGTTTAAGCTCTTCTTTTCTCTTTAATACGGGATTCAATTCAGTGTGTGTGTGTGTGTGTGTGTGTGTGTGTGTGTGTGTGTGTGTGTGTGTGTGTGTGTGTGTGTGTGTGTGTGTGTGTGTGTGTGTGTGTGTGTCCAGCCAGAGCGAGAGTCAGCTGACAATGTATCCACTTTTGCGATGCTCAATACACGGCCACAAGCATTTGGAAGTCAGCTTCTCTCCCTTCCAAACGACTGCTGTTTCCTTGGCTTCACAGCCGAAGATATGAACTTGAAGCTGGGCTGAATGAATGAGAAGACACACTGAGCACCGAAATTAAGTCAGGAGGTCACAACATTTCGGCAGCACCGAACAGCAGAGTTTAAGTCGGGTGACGCCCCACCTGAACCGCTGAATGACGTCATATCGTGGTCTGGACAGTGCCGAACCGAAATAAACTCGGCTCCTTATTAAAGTATGAATCAACCCTTAGGAAGGGGAGCCGAGCAGCAGATGCCACAACTTCTTAAACCTTTTTTAAATGTATTGAAATTATTATATATTCTTTCGTTTATATATGAAATACTTATTTTTAAATCTTTTGCAGTGCAAAAAATATTATTCTTTTTATGTTGAAAACAAGCAAGCAAGAGAAAGAGCAAGGAATTAGCGAAGACAGCTGGTGAAAGAGAAGAGCGAATTATTGTGAAGATAATGACATGCCCAAAGTAGGTGGGCAGGTTGAAAGTGGTAAATTGGCAGGGCCCACAAGCCGAGCACGATGCCTCAGTCACTTGAATTCCCTCACGCCGGCCTCCAGTCAACAGGTGCCATATGCCCACACAGTGCAGCTGGATTAGTGGTGGGGGTTGTCTATTTTCTGCCCGCTGGTATCTTAAAGGCTAAACAACATACAGCAGATTGCTGTGAGCTTCGGGGACATTAGGATCGAGGCAGCTTTATTGATCTGTCAATTCCCACAACCCGCCTTCATCTGTCGCTAACATAGTTTACTGCTCATAGCCAGACACGCACACACATTCGTTTGTTGTGACCAAGCATACAGTATTGCTCATAGACCTTTGTGTACATGCACTTGCACATATACCACACACGCACGCACGCACGCACGCACGCACGCACGCACGCACACACACACAGTATATCCACACCAGTACTACAGCGTAGTTTATGTTTTTGGAATGGAAATGAGGAAAATAGCTGCAGTAGGTGTTGTGTTCCCAGCGTCATAGTACGATAGAGATAACTGGAGAAGTCATGAGAAGAGGGAATTGTGGGGGTGTGCTTCACCCAGAGCACATATCAGCCAACGAGAGAAAGACAGAGAAAGCCAGAAAGAGACACTGGGGTGGGGTATTGTACACATAGCCTATTTAAAAGGCCACCAAGTGTGAGTGAGCGGTGCCTTAGCCTAGGCCTATATATCATACCATATAGTAGCCTACACAGTATCACTTCAAACACTTCAAGGCTGCTCAACAGTGCCACTTGAACGTTGGTCACCCAGCGGTATTGCAGCTGTTGAGGCCGTACTGATACAGACAGACAGACAGACAGACATATGAACATATGGACAGACATAAACACATGGTCAGTTGTTGGAGCAGCTGGTACCGCTCCAAAAAAAATAAGACAACCGATATAGTCCACTTTAAGTTTATGTTTTGTTAGTTATCACTGAGGATGTATGCCTAATGACTAATTAGGCATACACACATTTTAAAGCCATGCTTTTGTTTCATATCTGATCTTTCGGCTATTTCTGTGTGAAACACAGGCACGCAACCAAGAATAAATCAGGCGTGATTCAAAAAGAATGTTTTCCCTATCTTAAAAGTCTTCAGAGGATCATCAACATCGCACAAAACCTCTGACATTGGCAAGAGGGCAAGTAAAATAATCAGGTTTTCTACTTATCATTACTGCAAACATAATGTACCTATATAAGCCCTGGAGCAGCAGGCCAGCTGGCTACATGTTGATTTGCTGAATATTCTTGGCTCACCCTCACATGACATTTTATACTTGCTTCCTCTTAATCACAGAGATTCAGCCTGACACGCACACACACATGCATGCACGCACGCACGCACGCACGCATGCACACACACATTGCGTGTCAGACAAATGACCTTTCCTTACGAGGGGAGAGAAGGAGGATAGGGAGAGAGAGAGAAATAAACAGACAGACAGACAGACAGACAGACAGACAGACAGACAGACAGACAGACAGACAGAAGATGGAGATCTTGCTATGAATTAAAGTAAAACAAGTTTCTACTTTAAACTGAATAGAGCTGCCTTCGATCACCACCTTAATTTTTTTATACTCAAGTCACTACATCAGAATTGAAAGAGCACCTGTTATCAGTTTGCCACACTAACTGTGTATTATGCATTTCACAAAGTATAATTCTAAAACTTAAAACTTTGAATGCACATGTGTGCTTGATTGTGTGCATGTGGATGTGTACAGTGCTTGCTCATGTGTGTGAATACGTGCAACAAGTAAGCTTGTTTGTGTGTGGGTGTATTTACAGTATGCCTTTAGGCTATACTGTACAAGTGTGCTTGTTAGATTGTGTGTGGGTGTGCGTACATCTTGCTTGTTAGTGTGCAATTAGCAATTCAACGTGCTCCCCCTCCCCGGGTAGTAACATAGGCTCCCACAAGGTTGCTGCGTTAGCATTCGCTAACGAGCATGGCTATTTAGTTGACTGGTAACGTATGCGCCTTGTTAGTCAGTGGACTGGGGTTTCACCTCCTGGCCGGGTCGTACGTTACATTGGTGGCAGCGGTCTACGGCAGTCAGCGCAGTAGCATGCAGGATTTGACAGCACTGGATCTTACGCTACAGTAGTTGCTACCGAAAATGTCAGATCTACAAGCTCACAACTCGTCGCACTGCAATGCACTGTGTGCTTGTATACCTGACATTGTCGGTACGAGACATGAAGCACAAGCAACTGAAGCAAGTCATTCTTGAGGGTGCTTCTCCTTGTGCCTAACGAGAAGACACACTCCACTGCTTCCAAAATCCTATCCTCCCACATCACACCCTGTTAGAATTAAGACCAAACTGAGAATTAAAGGTATAGGTACGGTGCGGGAAATTCTTAGCCTACAAAACCAAGAATTTCATCCACCTTAGGCTACATGTAATGTAATGTGATGTAGTGTATTGGAAACACTACATCGGAGAGTTTTTACACAAATATTAGACTGAATTCATAAGTACGAAGTTGCTGTGCATAGTTCTTAGCCTTGTGCTGGAGAGAGGAGATGAGAGGCAGCAGGCAGGTATTGGTTCTTCCATCAGTTTATTAGGCACAGAGACAGACAGCCGCGGAGACTGAGCGAGCCGTCGCCGGCTCACCCAGTGGGAGACACACACACACCATAAACATACATAAACATACATTCAGTGTTACTTATATTGGTCATGTCTGTCAATCATTACATTGAAAAGAGCCACGAATAGGCTCAAAGGGTGAGAATGACCCTAAGCTGTTTGTCCAGTCACACTTACATAAAGATGTGCTTGTTCATGACCTAATAGTAAGAATATGTCGTTTTTGATCCACTTTGATCTACTTCAGTGACAATAAAGATTGATTCTGATCCTGATTCTGTTTTTCGTATGAAACTTTTTGATCAATTGACTAGAGTCAATCCTCCACCCCCAGCTCATTTACGTTACCATCCTTGAACTCTTAAAGGGAAAGGTAATGGGACATTATGCATCTTTGTCCAGTTTCCAATCATTTTTAGCATGTTTTAACGTTTTCTCCTATACAGACATGCTTTAATTGATGAAGGAATGCAGCAAGCTGAAAAAGGCATACTTCTGCAATCTGCTAATGAACAGAGAGAGAGAGAGAGAGAGAGAGAGAGAGAGAGAGAGAGAGAGAGAGAGAGAGAGAGAGAGAGAGAGAGAGAGAGAGAGAAGAAAGACAAAGAGAGAGAAAACTTAAAACGAGTGAATATACTGAATGGTGAATGATTTGATTGAGATCCTCCCTTTCAGCACTTCTCAGGCCAGGAGCAACACCACAAACCGGCCAGGGTGGAAAACGTCTCCTCTAAGTCCCTCTATGATATTTGCCATCATCCACTGCATGTGTGTGGCTGTGAGAGCATGGTTTTAATGGCCTGGGTGATGCTCCATGTTCCACTGTAGGAGCCCTGTAAATTTGTGCGGAAAGAGTGACTCTTGTTGAAGGGCATCTGCACATGCTAAACACACAAGCATGTGTGCATGCACGCAGGCACACGCGCACACGCACGAACGCACGCACGCACGCTCACACACACACTTTACAGTAAACCTGTTAGTTTCTTGCTGATGGACGATGTTTTTTTTTTCTGACAGCTAAAAACCTAGATATGAAAATGTTATCTTTTTTTTTAGATTATTATAGTTGCAGTATTAAAAAAAGGGGAAAAAAACAGTGTTAAAGCATATCCATTTGATATCAAAACAAGCAGACCATCTTGAGAAAATAACATGCATAAGACATGAGCATATAACCTTTTCCATAAATGAAATGTTAACTGAGCGATTAAGGGGATTCAAAAGAGGGCTTGGCTTTCCTCATCTCTACAAATCCGGAGTTAAATGAACATCTGAACATTTTCAGGGTGTTTAGCTTGATGTTTACCTCACAGCTGCCGTCTGATGGTGCTGATGCTGTTAACTTTAGGCTCTCACTCCTGTCCTACCCCTGTAGTAACTCAGAGCAATTACTGCTTATCACAGGGGTCTTCAACAGGAGGTCCGGGACCCCTAGGGGGTTCTCATAGTTACTACAGGGGGGGGGCCGCCAAATCTTTATGTGATAGGATCATGTTTTTTACATTAACAATTTGAAACCTAGCATCCCTATTCCGAGTGGAACATTATCCAAAAATAGCCGATCTACAAGCTTACAACGCCTCGCGCTGCGATGCGTTGTAAGCTTGGCTATTTTTGGTAAAGAGGTTTGTAGAGGGAAAAGAAGAGCAGACTAAGTATTGACGGTTCACATGGTTAATTGTCAGAAAATACACATTACTCCAACATGATGACAGTGCTGTCAAACAAGTCTAAGAAATCCATGAACATTTTTAACCCGGAACACAATTTTATACAATATGTAGTGGGGGTCCCTGCTTTATCTCTCTCTCAGCTAAGGGGTCCCTGGCCTGAAAACGTTGAAGACCCCTGGTATGTACTGTAATGTAAGCGCATGCATGTGTGTGCGAGCGTGCGTGCGAGTGCGTCAACTGCTTTGGAAGGATTTACAAGCAGGGTAATAATAGCCTGTTATGTCCTTTTGTCTCATTGGCAGGTATGAAGAAGCAGCTCTGCTGACTGAGGAAGGGGTGCGGCGGTGAACAAACCGATGGGAGATGATGGATGGCCGACCCCAAACCAGAAGAGTGGTTTCCTTTGTATATAGAGCTTGCCATATTTCCATCCAGTGACAGTGGATGCGGAGAGCACAAGCTATTTGAAGCGGACAGGAACAGAGGAACTGGCTGCCACCGTTCCCCAGGGATTGTTCACAAACACGCACCATCCTCCTGTCACTCCCTGAGCTTCCTGTTGTGCTGCCCAAAGAGGAAAACATTGCACCTCACACAAGAACACAAGCGATTCTTTTTTATTTATTTTCTTAATTGTTTCTTTTTTTTCTCCCATCTTTCTCCCATTGAGCCTCTCTCCCAACTTGCCACCCTCACGCACATGCGGTGTGTATATGAACATAAATTGTGTACAGTATGCACGTATAAATGTATTTCTAAAACTGCCATTCACTCAAGATGGATTGCAGTTATCTGACAGCGAAGGGAGAGTGTCACTGCTGATGGAGGTGTCGACCTATCAGTGGTTTCTGTTTACAAAAATGTACAGGGCAGTAATGTCAGTAATGCAAAGCAGAGACCATGTACAGACTGCAAAAGAGATCATGAGTATTGTGAAAGGACCACCTTATGGAGAATATGTTTATATCAACAACCTACAGCAAAGGCCTTGTCAATGCACAGCTAAAGTTGTGGATTCATGCTTTTAAAATTCCCTGTGAAAACATCAACAAATAAACTGAAAGAAAATGTCAAAATGATGATAGTTTGGTCAAGGAAACGTCTGGCTCTCCTTCTCTCATATGGTTATAGTTGTATTTGTTGTCTCCGTTGCACAGCTACAATGTTTGCCATGTTTGCCATGTTTGCAATAGTTTCTTATGCATGTTCAGACTGCTACTGTATATATATTGGTCTGAGGTCAATCCTGCACTATATACCCGTTTAGGCAGTATAGCTTCTGTGGTAACATCAGACAGATGCAAAGACGGGCGTTCTCACTACCGACGTGTAGTGAGAACATATAGGAAATGTGGGGAGAGAAAAGGGGAGTGGAAATATAAACAAAAACAAATGATTGATTATGTGAGAGATACAGCGTATGAGGAGATAGAAAAATGGCAGACAAGCCTTTACATCTCTATTTGTTGCAAGAGGACTGAGACAGGCGGAGAATAATTCCCATGTGCAACTCATGTTTCCTCTGAATATTTCCAACGCTTTTCCTGTGGCTTCTATGATCGGTGTTTGCTTATCCCAGTATGATTCCGTTATAAAGACAACACACGTTTGTATTTAAATGTTTTACAGTGACAATCCTTGACGCTCAATAAAACACTATGTGAGGGGAATCACAGGCAGCCGTCTTGAGAATGATAATGATAACAGCAAAGAACAACATCACACACTGTTCAACATATCAACTCTGTGAGGATATAATAAGTGGTACCTTCACACAAAACACACACACTCACAAGCGCGCACGCACGCACGCACGCACGCACGCACGCACGCACACACGCGCACACACACACACACACACACACACACACACACACACACACACACACACACACACACACACACACACACACACACACTTAATAGTGTGTACACACTTAATTGCTTTTTCTCTTTGCAAGACAACACTTCGGGTACAGTGTAAATGTGGTTATCCAATCATTCCATCCACTGCCAAATAGCACTTCTATTAAAATCAAATCTGCTTCTCTGAGTTTGTCTCTTGTGTCCTTGGTCATGTGTAAATTTGAATAGATTGATAGATACACTGTAGACCAGGGGTCTTCAACGTATTCAGGCCGATGACCACTTTGAGAGAGAAACCTTATTTGCCGAAAATAGCTGATCTACAAGCTCACAACGCCTCACGCTGTGAGGCGTTGTGAGCTTGCAGATCGGCTATTTTTGGCTAAAGTTCTCAGAATATTGACACTAGGGTTCAAGTGGTTAATATGAAAAAGGAGAAAAATCCACACAAAGATTTGGAGGACCCCCTGTTGATGACCCTTGCTGTAGACAGACAGACATTGTAAAATGTCTAATCAAAACCTAATGAAGACATGGGAAACATCCACATTTGCTGCTGGCCTTTTGAGAGCTTGATTGCATCCGTGAGCTGCTCCTTCAGAACCGGTTCGCATTGGATTCCATCTGACAAAAAGCACCGGATTATTCCTCCTCTCTGACTGATGCACGGTGTGTTTTCTCGCTGTTAGCAATCAGCCACGAGCTAATCATGACTAATGTTTGATGATAATAATGAAACTGAACGGGTTATTATGAAGAAAAGCCCTCCGCGTTCCTCATAACGCGATTAGACAGATGAGCAAAAAGAAAGACGAAAGATCAAACATCCACAAGACCCAAGATAGATCAGAGGGCTACACAGTCAAATTCTTGGTGTTAATTTATCCATTTGCAACTCAGAGAGATGTGCTGTAGTAGGCTACGCTCTCAGAGTAATGCTTGATTCATACTCCATCGTATGTAGGCTACTACGGCAATGATTAACCACGCCACTGCATATTTGTGACCGTAGGGAGCAGTTAAGCCTCGCGGCAAAAATGTATTTAATTTTTATGCCCATATATGGAGATCCCTGATGTCATCAATATTAGTAGAATTTCGGTCCAAAACGGCTATCTTACTTATTTGGTGCCCAAAAACATGGTCCAGGTGTCCCTTTTTGAAAAGAAGATGCAATATATTCCATTTTTGGCCGAGCTGTCCTACCTACTTCAGTGGGACTGAGCTACTAGGGCCCAAGGTGGAGGGGGGCTTAATTATTTTATACTTTAGTTATTGAAAAATAGCAGATATACAAGCTCACAGCACGGGCAGATCTGCTATTTTTGAAAAGTCGTGAAAATGCATGCAAATCTTTGAATGTATTTTTTTTAAGCAAACATTTGTAACTCAAATTTTGCTTCTGGGGGGTCCCTGTAACTAAATATGGGGGTCCGTGGCCAAATATATATCATTTTGGGGGTCCTTCATATTTTGAGCACGACATACCCTATGAAGAACATTTATGGGAATCCTTGTACCAAGGGCCCAGAATTGGTGTGACACCCCTGATATTATAGTCATAGTCAAGCCATCACTATGGAAATATAAGCCTTAGGGCTTTCTTGTGCTTTTGTGCTCAGGGATATCTTTGTGTATGTTTTTGAAAGTGCTATTTTATCTTTTATCACCAAATTAAATCAATCTACCAACCAACTAACCAACCAACCAACCAACCAACCAACCAACCAACCAACCAATCAATCAACCAAAGATGTGCACAGCAGACCTCCAACCTATTTGCTCTTGTTGTAAGAGCATTAGCAGCACATTCCTAACACATTATGTCATGTCATCATATTCATAAGTGTACAGTACTAAACTTTATGGCACAAAGTGCTGATTGCTCTCAAGAAGCCACTTAATTGGTCCCCCAGGGGCACCCACCGTCGCTCCTCAGCACTTAAGCACCTTGCCAGCTCTCTGCACTACTTTGGAGACATTACATGAAGGGAAATGAGACCACTTATGCATTTTTCTCTTTTTAATTAATGATGACCTACTACTCACACACCGTTTCACTGAGATCAAATGTTTCACTAAGCTTAAGCTTTATGCAAAGCTCTAAACATGCCAGCCTTGGGATCAAAATGTATTTTTTCGAGTAAATGAAGTCTCTTTATTGAAAGATCAATGGTTTTCAATGGATCTTCATTTCGCGTGCACGCCCAACGTGCACTGTAAACAAATCGCAGACATTACCGATGCAGAATGGACAGCCGAGACGTACAGTAAGTCATAACAGTGTTACTGTATTTACAGTAAGAGTGACGAGCTGCCCCGTCAACGGCGCCATGGTATTAACCCTTCCATTGACGAGCTGACATGTCAACGGCAGCATAAGTGTTAATTGGCAAACTATTGCATGGCAACAACTGGAGCGGAGGGCACAAGACCGGATGGAGGAGTTTCATCAATCTCCTATGTATGTTCCTCAGGGAATTTAAAGGCCTAAGTAAGTAAGTATTGAAGTTCCTACAGTATAATTAATACAGGCTAGAAGTCACTCTTCCAACTGAATTGCTTGTAACTGATGATGTACTTTGTTCAATGCTAATGTATCAGCACTCTTGCAGGTACATGCACACACACACACCCGTGTTAATGGAACTGTATATGCACCGATAAGCACCCATGTATGTATTGATCCCTGTCCCTGGCGTGCGTGCGTCACCTCTGGCTCTGAAGGATGCACATTAACACATTGGTGTCCTTTTGGGCATGTTTTTATTTTTTGGGGTTGTGAGTGAATATCCTTTTTTATCCCCCTAAATATTTTTCGGTCTATTAGACGTCTAATATACGTCTAAAGGCTCGTCTAAAATACGTCTAATATACTAGATTTGAACATTTTTTTGACGTCTAAGCTTAGACTAGACGTTGATTAGATGTCTAATAAAAAAATCAGCTATTTTTCAAAAGAATGGAATGAATTTTCAAAAAGTTATAAAGAAATAGTAAAAGATTGTCGAACTACAAGCTTACAACGTGTCACATTGCGATGCGTGGTTAATTCATTGTGTATTTGTGTACTTCTGGGTCTCTGCCTAAAAGGTTTGGGAAGCACTGCAATAATGGATACAAGGTTCAAGTGTTTAAAAGAAGTGGTCTTCATGAATGATACATGTATACAGTATAGTATATATAGCTCTCATTCAGGGGTGTCACACCAAATTCTGGGCCCTGGGTACAAGGATTCACTCACATTTTGTGTTTTAACTATTGAAAAATAGCAGATATACAAGCTCACAGCATGGAGCTTGTACTGAGTGCCGCACTGCAAGCTTAGATCTGCTATTTTTGAAAAATCTTGAAAAGTCTTTGAATATTTCTAATCCTTCTAAGGTTTTTTGAAAAACCTATGTCAGTGGTGCTCAAACCTTTTCATGTGAAGGACCCCCAAAATGATATGTATTTGGCCACGGACCCCCATCCCCATATTTAGTTCCAAGAACCCCCCAGAAGCAACATTTGAGTTGCAAATGTTCGCTTAAAAAATACGTAAGATTTGCACACATTTTCACGATTAAAAAAGAAATAGCAGATCTACAAG